>NW_020291801.1:1025420-1601303 GCF_003184835.1 Aspergillus costaricaensis CBS 115574
AACTACACCATCCGGCCATTGCTTGAGAAACATGTTCTTTATTGACTTTATGTCTGACGTTTTACTAGATATACAGTGGTCGCTAATAAAGCTCCTGAAATCGAGCTCGAGGCTTATATACAGTTATGATTCGCCAATCACCACGCCCGAGCTTATACTCGCATATCAAATGTAATAAAGAGCATATTTTGGATGAGAACGGATCGATAATACCTTAGTACTCGTCATGGGCTGGTCTTAATTGTCTATCTGCTCGATGTGACGGATATATCATATTTTGTCCTGTCTGGCATCAAGGTTCTAAGTAGTACTCGAAATAACAATGTAGAAGGCCATCAAAGTTTCATTGTATTCTAGTCCTGTATTGAGTATTTTTTAGGTATGAACATATATCCGAACATTCATCTATTTATGACGGACAGATATATCAACCCTATAAATCGGTCGTATATCATCAAGAACATGGCATAAGGCGTATCATCATCAGCATCCTCAAGGGCTAGTTATCATCATGCTTTAACTCGACCGTAATAATCAGTGACAGAATGAAGGTCGTCAAAATAATCTAGCCATGTCAGTAACATCCCGCGACATCAACGCAGCGAGTCACAACTCACCAACCCAATCAAAACCCCAATACAGTTCAGCTCCCAACCCCCCGCATACACCGTCCCCAGAGCCACCACATTCTGCTGCTTCCAGAAGCGATATGCGCCCATGGCAGCTATCAGAATTGCCACGCTATAACAGCTAACCGCCAGGGGGACCCCCACTTCATAGAACCCCAATGCTGGATCCGGCGAAGCTAAATGCTGGAGTCGAAATAATTGGGCGATCAGCACACCTTGCATAGCGACCATGACCGATGTACGAATGTAAGCTAAGAAAGTTCGCTCTAAAGCTAAAACGCAATGGGGGATGTCAGCAGCAGCCTTGCATTCCTTCTTCGTTATTGTTGGTGAATGGATGAGCTCGTGATTGCCTGGCGCCATAGCCACGTGCGATTGCGCCATTTTAGTGGCATCAATAGTCATTAAAGCATATATCGGATGGAGTAATATGCGAGGTATATATCAGAAAGCGAGGTGCCCACTCACCGAAATGATCCCGATTACTCTTCTGCGGCACCGTCAACACCACATTTCGCGTCCAAAAGCGACGAACCCGTCCCGGCAACCCCTTGCTTGTGTCCTCCCTGTTGGAATGAGTGGTGCGGGAAACGGTCCGATGTGTGCGGATACGATATTCGCCCGAGGAGATCGATTCGGTTGAGAAGCCGGCCTCATCGTCATCTTGGGTGGCTATATTGCGGAGCTCGAGGGCATCCAGGTCGTTATCAGTGCTTCTGGCGTCGTCGTCATCATCGCGATGAGGTCGTTGAGCTGTGTGGCAGGCAGCTGGTGGGGTGAGAATCTCCTCGCGACCGGTCGCTGCAGCGATTGCCTTGTCCGGTGCAGAAAAATGGTCCTGGCGATCAACCATGATGTACAGTAAGCTTCTTAGCTCTCGCACAGGAAGCTGTGTGACATGCTGCTACTGCTGCTTCTGGGAGAAAAGGATGGGAAAAAGGAACGGGTCGATGCGGTGAAGAGGCGTCACTGCTGGCTGGCAGGTTCCTTGGTTTGTTGGTCGGCGACTCCCCCCTGCTTCCCCGGCCGGCCCTTATCTGATTGGGTTCGGATACTCGGCAGTAGCAGAGCTTATTGCTCTTCCAAGTTTGTTGCTATCAAGGAATCGCCGATTGATCGATTTTATTCGCGAATTGACCTCGCCAGCGGGTATGACGTAATAGATTTGAAAGGATATCTATTGAGATATAACTTCACGACAACGAGCAACTATCTCGACTAGAATCAACTCTATAAAATCCCTCTGACCATCACGCTAATTATCCCCTCATTCAACCCCGGACCCTAACTCCGCTAATGCTCCACCCAAGCTAGCATTGAGCAGTGAGCACACTATGCCGTGTTGATGCTCACCCACTCCTCCTGCTTATCGCCGAAAAACACCGATTCTGGCTTTGACACAATGTCAAACAGCGCTGCTTTCAGATACGCTTTACCCGGGACTTTTGGCGACAACGTGAATAGTGGGCTGTGTTCAAGCTGCATCAGTATATGGTTCTAGGAGCGAAGCAAAACCAACAACTGACCTTCCACAACTGGAGCAAAAATGACGCTACAAAGACGGATTAGCTCGGCACGCTTCAACTAGTGCCCTTAAATTGACGGGAACCCACCTGGACGATGTTCCCCGAAGAAGTGTTGGGATCGCTGTAGATCGTCATTGCCTGGCTGGGGTCTTCGATAGTCATGTCACTTTGATTGATGAAGTAGTTGATTGAGAAAGCTGATTGGGGTTAGTCCTGGGCGGCTACTGCGGGGTAGAGACGGAAAAGGAAGACATACAGCCTCCTCCAGCTTTCTTGCAGTTGATGCTGCAGAGTATGCAATCAGCTTAGATCCTCTATTAATGATTGATTGGTATGGGAGTATAAAATTACCAGTGGCAGGCTACACTCCTCTCCGGCTGTGCCGGCAGGGTGATGGAGACGCTGGTGCAGTTACAACGGCCGGTGTAGGGCATCGTTGAGGTGCTGTAGATGGATGTGGAAGATGGAGTGTGATGACTCGATTCGTGGCAGCTTGCCGGGATTTAGAGGTCAATGTCAGGGGCAGGAGAAGTGGAGCATGGTCCATCCACATTTAAACCCACGTTATACACCAGCAATTCGGAGTTGACCCGATTTAAGGGAAGCCTCGACAAGAGGTCCTTCTCCACTCGAGTGGATCTCTATCCGATGATGGATTGATAATCAGCGTTTGCCGCCCGTTCCGTGGATGCCATATATGCCTGAGGCTGCAGATGATATATTGAACATCACCTAAGCCCGACTGTTGTACTTTTGCCAGGTGGATAATACTACCTTATCAATGCTCAAATGGAAAAACAACAAAGTGGCGATATTGATACAAAAATTGAACGACTAGGAATAACTATATAGCACTATAATAGCAGAGGTTGGGTATGTTTATTTTACCTCGGCAATGAGGTGCATACTAAGCCCACCATCTTCTTATTTGATAAATTTGGAGCATTCCATTGAAGGCCTGATAACCAACAGTCCTTCGGATAAACGCGCCTATCATACATGGAGCTCAAGCAGTAACCTGCTTGACAAGCCCCAAAGTGCCCCGTTCGATATTGGGCGCCATCCCATTCACAATATCAACCGTAAAACTGTTCAGATCCAGAATCCGGTTCATTCGGACCACTTTCATCATAACCTCATCGCACTGGCTACTCTCCGAGTATGTAGCAGCAGCGCCCCTAGCGGTAAACTCTGCCGCTTGACTGCTGTCGAGGTTTGCCAGACATCCGCTCTCAACCTTGCGAATCACCCGGGTGCAAAACTCCACTGACCTGTCCACCTCTGCCTGGGTCAGTTTCCCACCTGCATCAACCGTCCCTTGGATAATAAGCCGAAAATGGTCAAATGCCACATTGAAGTTCGCTTCATCCAGCCCGTTCAAAACGGCCTTTTCCCTGCCATGGGATCTGCTCCATTGCACTGCGCACCACCAATAGGAACCGCGTGTAGGCCTCGCCAACTTTGCTCGAATGCCATTCACCAGCCTCCTCTTCCGTGCAGTCACCCCTGAGACTCGCGCAGATTGTCACTGCCGCTGACAGCCCACCCGTCATGGCAAGATGCACGCCCGACGAGAACAGCGGGTCGATAAAACAAGCCGCATCACCCGCAACACGTGTGAAGGGGTGTGCATACGTACTCGCACTGTACGACCAATCTGCCGCCGCCTTGATTTCCGAGGACACAAGTTCAGCACCACTTAACAGCAGCGCAATTCCCGGCGTTTCATGCAAACAAGCAAGAAAAAAGTCCTTGCTGGACACAGACCCATACGCCCGCTTCTTCTCTGCAACCCGGTCTTGCTTCAGCGTAACCCCAACAGAGACCGTGCCGTTATGTAAGGGGATAAACCAAGCCCACCCGCTCCCGTCTCTTACGGCCTCGGAGAACGGATCCCCTTCCCCTGGCCCATACGTGCCTGCACCCCGCCAATTCCCCATAGTGCCATGCTCTGCAGCTGTTTATTGTGGATCCGAGTCTTCATGTATCGATTGCTCATTAGGCCGGCACGCCCGGAAGCATCAACTAGATATTCGAAGTGGATTGTACCGGTGCTGCCGTCCTTTTTGCGGTTCCAGGTTGCGGACACGGGCCTTCTACTCAAGTCTTGGTCTTGGCCTTCTTGTTTGGTGTCGGTGTTGCTGATGGTTGGAGCGAAATCAAGAGCCTGCACTTTCACACCATCGAAGACAGTTGCGCCGCTCTGCTCGGCATGTCTGAATAGAATCTCGTCTGCTTCAGAGCGGAGGACGTTCCACGCATGGTTGCCTGCTCCACCAGCTCCGACAAAATCTGTATCTGCCAAAGCATTAGCCAAATACGTTGAAGCATCTCGAAGAACATGCACGGGACTTACAGCCCGGTTGCTTGGAATTGAATTTGAATGTTGCGCCATTCTATATTGTGAGTTCTACCTGTTAGTCGAAAAATAAGAGTACTGTGTAGGTACTTAAATGAGGGACGTGAAATAGATACCTTGCGCAGAAAACCGCCAGCGTTGAACTTGTCGTAACAGTCTATAAAATCCAGAAAATATCTCACCGAGGGCAGAAGATTTTCTCCAATATGGTACCGAGGGAACTCCTCTGCTTCCAGTACCATAGTGTCAATACCCTCTCGGGCCAGCACAGAGGCCGCATAGGAGCCCGCGGCCCCCCCCTCCAATTACGAGGACTGTGCAGTTTTTGGGAATTGACATATTGGTAAGTTGAAATGTGTCTTGCTCAGCGCAAAGTTACTTTGGCAGACATCGCCATTACCTGGGGTCAGGACAGGCTTTAGTAGCCTGACGGTCCACGAAGTTTGGGATATCTTATTCGTATCATCGCACTAGATACAAGCAATCCCGTCTCAATGATACCAACTGCCCTGCAGGAAAAGTCAATTACTCAATAGTACTGTCGTCAGCTCATGAGGTCGTTATGTCGAGTTGCGTAGTAGTGTTTCATCTCGTTATAACGGACATATCATCGAGATGCAAACGGCGGTGGTTCTCTGTCGACTACTAAATGAATCTCCGAACCGGCATTCTGGCAGCATACCAATGGATGTCATGGGGGTTACACAAAATCGAAAGCAATGTTACGCAGATATTAAGTTTCGAAGATCTTTCCCCGAATCGAGAAGCATAGGACCTGGGTTGCATAACCAACAGGATCATGGCAAGTGTATGACACAGGGAACG
This sequence comes from Aspergillus costaricaensis CBS 115574, assembly GCF_003184835.1. Lineage (NCBI taxonomy): Eukaryota > Fungi > Ascomycota > Eurotiomycetes > Eurotiales > Aspergillaceae > Aspergillus > Aspergillus costaricensis. The sequence goes on from NW_020291801.1 coordinate 1,030,760, forward strand.
CTCTGCTAGACTGATTCAGAAGCACACGACTTGCGTAGTTATGTTGCACCTTGGTGTAGCGTGCACAGCTCTACGTGTCATATACTAAAATTCTAGGCGGTTCATGAAAGAGCCTGAGCCGTGGAGAAGTCTGCAGCCGGACGGCCGGACAGGCTTCTACATTCTTTCTCAGATATATTATTGAAAATGAGTCTTCCGCATTTCCACTCGATATTTATTTTGCAGAAACTGCTGCCTTATCCCCACCGAGATACCTCGCGCACTAGCCCATTCGGCTGAGCATACACTTGACAAACAATGGTCCAGGCCGATGTACCTGTCTCCGGTGAGGGTAAGAGCATCAATTACCCTACCTACTGACCGAAAGGAAGTAGAACCGTCAGGTCCGCTGAGAAAATGTAGAAAGGCCCAGAGAATTTCGTAGCGTTGGGGTCACGAAGGGGTCCCATAAGCCCTACCCTTTTCAGTGGATTGTTGTTCTAAACGTGCCATCCTCTACCGGCGGGGTTGGAGCCCGTAGAATGCGTCTCCCGAGGGGCTAGATACAAACAATGTGATTGGCTTGTACCGGTACAGGAATTGCTACTTTACAGAAGAGCGGTTTTGCTAGGTTGGCCAAGGCCGGATATCACCGGTTATGCGGTTTATGCGTACTTGATTGCTCATATCCAAAAGTTTTCGCGCGCGGGATGAGAATTACCTAAGGTGTTACTCCAAAGCGGAATACCGATAGAAATAAGTGCCTAGCATTCATAAAGAAAGGACAAAGACCGGTAGATAACGCAGCTGCTGAAGAATCCTTCGAAACTAACTGTTGGGGTTGGCTCAGGAATGAGTTTCTACCGCGGCTTGACGAAGAGGAAGATTTCGAAGAGAAGAGGTTGCTAATCCATGTTTGGGACTTTGCATTGCATGATCAATGTGCTCAAAGTTCTAAAAGCAGAATCACTGTTCTTGGAGTATCCAAAGCCGGCGAGAATCCTAAGCTCTCATGTTCTACCAAGAAGGCCACAGTAGTTGGAAGACGCGATCAACTGCTTCATTGCCAGTATAGTCGGCGAAGCCACCAGCAACTTCAACATGGGGAAAATAAGATTTCCAGCACGAATCCTAATAAATCTTAATAGTATGCGATACTACTGACAAGGGAAATTGTATAGTGAATTGTGCAAGATACTCATGTGATCTGATCATTTTGCCTGGGGCACAGAGTACAAGTGTTGCTCTGGAAGGGATTTCGTAGGCAGCTTACGTCACGTCAAAGAATAATGATTTTGGTAGCTATTTCTGATGTTTACCTCCATTGTGAGACAGAATAAAGTATCTGACAGCAGCAACCGCGCACACAGCCCTATTATCGAACAGCCTTGGTGGAAGAAGGCAAAGAGAAAGAAACATGCATACGATAATCAGCAGTGACTTTCAAGATTAACAGTCTGTGATACTCTGTGTTACATTCTCGGCATTATCCAACGAGCATAATCAAGCTTTACGCTAGCCTTGTCAGACCATGGGTTGTGGAGGTACGTTCGAGGAGTCGGGCTGTCATCATCTGAAATCTTGGTATCGCCGATAAATGTGACCCTTAATTCGGTCGAGTGTGCCTGAACCATGAATCTTGTACAAACAGAATAAGGGTACATTCTTGGCTTCTAGGGTAAGAGTACTTATTTCGGACAATTTTCTCCCGCTGTTGGTAGTAACCATAAGTAGGTTTTATCGTCTGCGAGCACACATCAGACGTCGAGGTACGTTTACTGTACGACATCCCCGTGGCTTATGCAACCGCTACTTAAAACTATCGACCATTCGCGGCCGACTGTATGCATGTTGCGGCACCACAACAATGGAATTACGACGATGTGATGGCCTTTCTCCATTATAGCTACTTCTACTTTATGTGCTGACTACCGATGCGTGGATGGATGTAGGTATTGACTCTCTGGGAGGGGAATGTGGCTACCACAGTCGTCTTGGATTGCAGCATGAGCAGCAGCCATGACGCGTGGAATCTGCATTATTGGACTTGGTTTAATCTCGTTCCAGAATATGTTGACTGCTGCAGAAATGCTGTATAACAGCGTAATCAGTCTTCGACCGAGTTGCCCACGTCATTCCGAAGCAGCATGGTATTGTCTGCAATCATGCCTTGAGGAAACCGGTAAGCAAGGGTATCATGAAAGTACCCACGGTGCCATCCCTACTTGCCCAATACCGAGTAACCTACACCGCATAAGTGGTTGTGTAAGCGTGCAGAGTTTAGTCAGGGCTATAGCTCGGAACTCAACTACAAGGATGCAGGCAATGTAAGCTGATGCCCAGCTAGCTGAACTACAAAACAGTTGATTTCCCGCTTGCGCTTTACATGGTGGTTGAGAAGCGGGGAAGTCCTACGAGCCAATTGATGGTCTATGTAACCCCAATGTGCGTAGTTACGTTGGGGCAGGTGAACCGTACCACTGTATTGAGTTTAAAAATGCAGGCATTACGCCCATACCCGGGGTACACAAGGTGCATAAGTTGGCTCCTTGGATTGTCAAGAATGGTAGTATTTGTTGTTCGACCAGGGATCATTACTTCCCACGGCTGAATACTTACGTACCGCAGACATGATGTTTAGCATTTTGATGACAATGACTCGTCTACCTGCCTGAAAGCTAGTATAGAAGCCGTAGTCTGTCATGCTGGGCGTTTGCTGGGTGGTGGGGATTGCTAGCCATGGTGTATGTACCAGGCCTCTCAAGATTCAGGGTATGATACAAAGCCAATGACGGCAATGGTTCTGAAGGCAGCATAAAATTGTCGTGTAAGTCATCGGTGATAGTCACGATAGTACTCGCAAACCAATTAAAAAAGCCATCACGCTCATTGAGACCCTTGATATATGTGGTGCTACTGTGACAGTAACGACTTCCAAGGCTGATGCGTCGCTGTCTCCGACAGGCTACTGTCTTTTCATGACGTCTGTTTCGCCTGCAAACCCCGCATATTACTTGAGACCAGCTAGCCACAGGTGGCAGGAAGTAGATCTTGCCTGCGTCTATCACGACTCCATTGAGCCTGCAAATATAGTCACGATTTAGGGAGAGTTGGCTGTATAAATAGTTCCTCTCTCATCCACCCGAGTTGAAATGTCACATATCAATTTGGCATCTAGCCCACTCCTCATAGAACAAGCTTAGAAAGCCCTGGGTCAACTGCCTGCAATCATGACCGGAATCATGAACTATCTCCGTCGATCTCGAGCGACGGACTCGGGTATCGAGATGTCCGCTACTATCACAGCAAGCTCCTCATCGCCTAGTTGGGGTGTGATAGAACTTAAAGATTTACGCGACAAGGACAACAATCCTGTGGACTTTACCAAGGATGATTACCTTGGTATTGCATTACTATCACCCGTCAAGGTCGAGGATACAGAGGTCAATGTTTCCACTGATCCCTGGTACGATTTCACATGTGAGGTTAGCAATTTCTCGAGTGGTAATGATGTCGAAGTCCTTGTGAAGATCACATTCAAGCCGAACTGGGATGGGGAAGCCGACAAGTTTCAAGTCAAAGATGTTCAGCTGGAAATGGCTGGCAATCCGCAAGATGAGCACTACAAGGACTCGGTGCGTCTGTGGAAGAATTTTCTGCCCGATGAAACCGGTACCGTCCCAATCGTGTGTGACAGTCGACCGGATGGGATTCCCTACTCCAACCAGACGGTGGTTTTCACAAACGATGATGGAATAATCATGAAAGAGGTGCCATTCGGTCAAAAGACTGAGGTCACCTTGAACCGGGGCAACTACGGAGTTGCTGCTACAGAAGTTTTCACGGATGATGAAACCACCGTTGCCACTGCAAAGGCTCAGCCAGACCAAGTGGAGGTCAAACAGGGGACTACAAGCTCAGATGTCAACGTTACGTACGATGTTCATCACTACAGCGCGACAGAAGTTGTAATTGACAATATAGCCGGGCTCGAGGGAGAGGAAGTGCATGTCAAGTTCAGCAACGAAGACAGTCTGCTACATGATTTTTGGAGTTCGGTTCCACAGACCACAAAGCCACGTCGAGTACTCCCATCGGATGACAATGCAATTATTAGCGTGGATTCGATCATTGTGAATAATGTTCAATATGACTTCACTCCGAAGCAGGTTGATTTATCAAGCAATGAATCCGTCTTGATTACGGCTGGCGATGTGACTCAGCATCAGATAGAAGTCTCGGATGCCGTCAAGCTACCCATCCAGCTGAAAAAGTCGGGCTCAATAACCGCAGGAACAATGGTGGTGCACCTCATTCAAAAAGAAACCCGCCTTATTCACAAGGAAAAGGTGGACATGAACGAAGAGAACCCCCAGTTCCAGGTGTTGGTGGCCCCGGGAGATTACGAAGTGCAGGCAAATCGGTTCATCGAGAATGGAATTTTGTATAAACCTATATTTGATCCCAGTATCACCGTCAACGAAAATGGTAACACTGAACTGGAATTGCAGGTGGATCTCGTCGTCAATCTCAATGTCCCTGGCTTCCCCAACTTTTTGAGTTTCGGTGCTTGCACCCGGGACCTCAGCGAACCTACGAAATCGGATGACACTGATAACGACTTAACAGACTTTGTGCAAGCTGGTGCATCGTCAATATTCAAATATGCTGGCCAGGGTGGCGACGGCGACCCCGAAGTTGATCTAACAGAGAGTCTAGAATGCACACCAAGAGTGATTGCCCTTGCGAGCGATATCGAAAAAGCCATCGGAAGTGATCATACTGTTCTGCCGGTGTTGATATCATATACCTGCAACTTTTCTGGTGGGAACGATGTCCTGACAGACACCACCAGACACCGACATAGCCTTGGAAATTTCATTCAGTCGCTACAACTCACCATGAAGAGTGATCAGGCGCCACGCTCTCTACGCGCTGCGTACATCCTCAACCCCGATTTCATTGGCGAGTGCCAGAAGCGTGGCTACGAAGCGGATTCAGAAGTACCGTTCCTCAATGCTCTGAAAGAGGCCCTTGAATACCGGGGTGAAGCAGATAAGGTCGAGCGTATCCCTAGCGACATTGACGATACCCTTCGTGGATATGTACGTGCACTACACTGGCTGGTGCGGACTCTGACGAAGGATCCCGACACCGGAAAGCCTGCCGTTTCGCTCGGGTGGCAGGTAAATCTCTGGGCAGGAGAAGCCGCCGGTGCAGTGTGGATTTACACGGACGAAAACCAGGCATCGGACAAGGCGAAGAAAACAGCCGACTACTTGGATGAACTCGGGGTATGGCCCAAACAAGCTTCTCAGCAGGCGGATGAAGATGAGCTAGCTCCTCTCGACTTTCTGGCCGTTGACCGCTGGGAACGCGATGATTACAGAAATGATAGCTACCCTAAGTTCTTCTGCTTTGCTCCGCGCGAATGGAGCAGGTATTTTGATTTCTGTGAAACGCTTGGCGCAGAACTGCATGCCCCGATCATGCCTTGGCAGGTGTCAGCAGCTCGCACGCCAACCTTCAAAGATGACGTTTCGAACAATTTCTCGACAGCACAGCATTGGGGTACCGGGGGCAGCTGCATTTTGGGCGATCCAGGTATTGGATCCGAGTACTACCGCATTCACAAGAAGATCTTGTCGCTGGGATTGGATGAGGTGCAATTTCACGTTAAAACCGTGGAAGAGTTGTGGAAGCGCTCTCAGCCATTTGATATCAGTGTTCCAGGTTACCAAGGCCTCCATTTGCGGGGAATCTTCGCTGTCCTGCTAGGTGGAGGTGACACAACCGGCATTGTGAGTAGTCTTCCTCAGGCTGGTGAGAAGCAGGATGCTTGGGTGCGGGAAAAACTCGGAGAATATATCAAGGACCCAATTTATTTCCAAACTGATTGAGGAGGGAGCGTGTAATTGAACGCTACAACTGAATTCAGGACATCGTTGTCTGCCGTTATTGCGATTTTCGGGTTTCTAATGTGGCACTAGCCACCTGTACTTGGGTTTAGGTGGAACTTGCAAGTTGTGTTCAAAATGGAACAGAATGTCTACGATTTAAATGCTGAGGCCTAGTGCTAATGATTATAGCGTTTTAACATTAATTTTTATGTACCCAATCATGTTTCTGACCGAGAGTGGAAGAATTTTTATTGTCGTTGTGCTTTGTGTTGCATCAGAATGGCGAGTGGGATGTCTTCCTCGTCGTAGAATTCGACGTCCTCTTCGACCCCAAAGTCACGTAGCCGTTCGCCCTCAGAATTCTTCCACCCTTCCTCGCCATCTTCGGGCTCGGTACTATAACCTGGCGAAGATTCCCGAGAAGAGCCGCTTTGATTTATTTCTTCCTGTGCCCGATCATGGAAGCGCTTACGACGTCTGATTTCCTGGCTAGCTCTCGGCGCCCCACTGGGGCTATCGTCCGTCCTCCCGTAAATTGCTGGAGTCTGGGGCTCGACATCATCCATGACTGTTCTGGCTGTAACCGGGATTCGGTCTGGGTCGGGAGGTGGCCAGGTAACATTAGGATCTATTTTGGGGTCAGTCCGTCATTAATGTCGGTGCCATATAGCAAGTTTCACTAACCTTCAAAGTCGTTCACTTCGAACTCTAATCCTGTCCGACGGTCAGGAGTTCTGGCCAGCGGCCAAAACCAGCTCAGAACCTAAATAGCAGATTAGCTTGCAGCGGAGAAAAACGATTACTGATAAAAATTGACCAACATTTGCAGTTCCGCCCATCCCAGCCTTGATGTTGGACCAGATTCCGATATCGTACGGAAACTCTTGCTTTTTGATTCGGATCCTGACGCCACCTGGTCCGGTCAAATACCCACCGAAGTGACGAGACCGACGAACCAGCGTCTGATGTCGTTCAATTTCCCATTCTTCGATGGTCGTCGTATTAATGCTCATAGACCAGATGGTCCGACCGAGGAGGATCATGAGAAAGAAGACCGTAAAGCTGTTCACTACCAGGAGAACGAATAGATGGCCCATCTGCAGTGCACTAGGGCCTAAATACTAAGTAACTTCTGCATCAGCTTGCGTCGTCTCGTCTAGAGTTATCATCTTACGCTCGGACGATTCCTGGAAGCCCAAATTATTGACGCTCTTTCATAGAGAAGGGTTTCGAGATAAGACATTCCTGTTACGGCGTAGAACAGAAAACGCACGAAGTGAGGGAACGTGAAGTGCGAGACACAGTTCGAGGTCCATGGGCAATGATGGTCCATCTTTGGGATGCATCTGCAGCTGGCATCAGTATGAAGGCCTAGCTATTGATTTGACATAACTAACCTTTGGCACGTCCGACAATGGTGGGCTCTTGGCGGCTTGTATGCCTCACATTTACGGCACCATCGTTGACGACCACTAGCACGGTCGGCTTCGAGCTGCTTACTGTCTAATGGTTTCCAATCTTTGGGAATGCGACCAGGATCTACAGTGCAAGTTCGATAATAACATATCCAGATGCACAGGGCAAAGATGTTGAGGCGCCATAGCTCGGTGTCCCTGAGCGGAGCTGGCTCGAAGTACAGAAAGAAATACTGCGAGCTGTACGCGAGGAAGCTAATTAAGATGCAAACTGATGGAATCGCCAGTTGCGACAACCGGAATGAAGAGCTAGCCATGCTGGTTGCACATCACATCTCCGAGTCCAACCACTGGCAGCACGCGATGAATGATGGAGTGGCAGACAAGACAGAATGTTGTCGATGTTGACAAGCCACGTGGTGTGGCTGACTCAGCGCACGTGATCAATCCCCATGTTGTGCGTGGAAATACTCCTTCACTCATTCTCCATCTCCATTGATCATCTAGGACAGTCTATTGCATCGTATACTTCATCTAAATTCTGTTATATAGTATATATTCTGAAACTATTCATTCCCTCATCTTGTTCAAAGCCACCCAAATGACTGACCAATTACCTGTGTTCCGTTAAGGATGCCAATCGCCGCGCTGTCCCCTGCAGCGGTGCAGGCAATTGGCTCCGCGTCTGTTATTTCCGATCCTTGCTCCATTGTCAAGGAGCTCCTGGACAACGCCTTGGATGCCACAGCTACTTCTGTCTTCATTGAGATCTCACAGAATACACTTGACGTAATACAAGTCAAAGACAATGGCCACGGTATCCCCGCTAGTGACCACCCATTTGTCTGCAAACGCACCTTCACTAGCAAGATTCAATCCGTCGAGGATCTTAGAACTATCGGTGGAAAGTCCCTAGGTTTCAGAGGCGAAGCACTTGCTAGTGCAGCGGAGCTATCCGGTGGCGTGGCTATCACCACTAGAGTACCGCATGAGCCGGTTGGTTCTTCTATCAATTATGGTAGAAGTGGCGAGCTTCTAAGGTGATTACCACCCCCGATAGAGATAGTCCAAAGCTGACATACGTAGTACCCAGCGAGCGCCACATCCGGTAGGTACCAGTGTTCGCATAACAGACTTGTTCAAACACATCCCTGTCCGGAGACAAACTACGATAAAGAACGCTGCCAAGACGCTTGTGAGGATCAAGAAGCTCGTACAAGCATACGCTATTGCTCAGCCCTCCAAACGTCTATCTTTCAAGGTCCTTAAAGCAAAGACAGAGACGAACAACTGGATATATGCCCCAGGCAACAACACTAGCCTCGTGGATGCAGTATTAAAGGTTGTGGGCACCGAAGCTTCCTCTAGCTGTCATGTCAAGGCCTGGCCACCTAATAATGACAGCGACAGGTCTTTTCGGATACTCGCGCTTCTCCCAAAGCCAGATTCTGGTATGTAGCTGCTCTGTAAGTACTTGAATGTGACTGACAGAGTCAGACCTTACCAAGGTAAACGGGTCAGGTCAGTATATCAGTATCGATGGCAGGCCTTTATCGACCACCCGAGGGGTCGCGCAAGATATTGCCAAATTATTCAAGGCTTATATACGCTCGCTTGCTTCCAGTCAGGAGCCATCTCCAAGCATTACCGATCCACTTCTGTGCCTTCAGCTCCAGTGCACTAATGCAAGCTACGACGTCAACATTGAGCCCGCCAAAGATGATGTCCTTCTCGAAGACCGAGAGAAGCTTCTCTCCTTGGTGGAGGAGCTTTTGTGTGATGTGTACGGTATAGAAGCAAAACCAGCCGAGAGATCAAGGACTGTCAACAAGGAAAAGGAACCTGCTCCATATAGAAACTCGTTTGACATCCTTCTTGCCAGGAAAAGTCCGGATGACTCACGGGCAAGCAGTTATGCCTCCTCAACACCACGGACTCCGGCTGTAGAGGGACAACTTAGTGCACATACAGAGAATGGTCTGGAGCTGAGGAGTGCGAGCAGCAACCCCTGGTCAATACCCAAAGAAAGCATGCCGATGCCGACTCGCGACATCTCCTCATCGCGCAGTCATACGGATAAGACAGGAAGTTGTGGAATCGTGCGAGATCCGACTGAAAGCCGAGGAAACTCACGAGAGAGACTGCAGACGAGCTCTCCAGGGTTCATCTTACCGAGTCCCTCTGCCAGCTCGACGACTGCTCCTGGCTATGTGACTGAGGCTCAGTATTCGCCATATAGTCCAGGCACACCTCAAACTCCTCTTCCCAGGACAAGGCAAGCCTCAATGGACCATGGCACGCATCCTGAAAACGGAGCCCTTGATAGCTGGTTGAGGAAAACTCCAGTCCCTTTGTCCCAACCAAACATTGGCGAGGTACCTGTAGACGATGGAGACGAGCGCTCGTTGCAGCAGTTGGCGCAAGAGCGATTTGGCTCACCAGAAAGGTCACCAAGTGGCTCAGCATCGATAGAGGATGGCGTTGCTACCGCTCAAAACCAATGTCCCGAGACCCAGGCTAGCCCTGCCGAAGCAGACGCGGAGCCTGAAGAATCTGGTTCTCCCTTGCTTGGAAGTACCACAGACCCCAAAATTAGAGAAGATCACGCGCCTGCCCCTGAGAAGTCTTCCGCTACTCTACGCCAGCTTCTTTCAGGAAATAACCACCAGGAGCTGGACCGTGCACTTGACTTTGAGAACCGCAAGAGGGAAGCTATCCTTAGGCATCGAGAACAACTTAGAAGTCGGCGAAACCAGACCACAACGAGTTCACCCCATTTGAGTCGGTATCTAGCTGCCAAGGCTGCACTTCACAGTCAACCCGACGCTGACCGAGAAGACGAGCCGACCGTGAAGCCCGTGCTGAGTCCACATGACCCACGGTCGCGTTTAATGCGTCACAGGGCGCAAGATCAGTATGAAGATGGCATATCAAGAATTAGAAGGATCAACACAGACAAGTTGCCATTGGAAAACATTCCAGATGGAAATGAACTATATAGTCTGGGTCTGACCCAGCAGGCCGACATTCCGCTCATATCGACCACATACGACCATATAACCAAGACGGATCTGTATACTGGATGTGGAGATCAATTTGTCGCCTTTGACCATTCACATAAAGATACAGAGAGTGTGTTTGATATCTGGAGATATCGACTTACCAGTTTAATGCAGAGCAATTACCAGACTAAAGAACGGTCGGGATTGCCGGATGTGCATTTCAACTTCTCTCGTTTAGCGCAGCGCGGGCAATCCAAGTGATAGCATTCTTTATCTATCTTATCTTATCTTATCGGCGCCAGCTGGCGATTCGGCTGTTCGAGTGACCAGCTTTGCATGAAATTTCCCTACCTAGACACCATATGTTAATATACAAGGTAGCAAACATTAATTCTGAACTAATGTATCCATCCGCAATATGAAAACGACCTGAACCTCGGCAGGACTGATCAGGGTCCAGTCTGGCCCTGGCAGGGCGGCTCCACCAGCCCGCAAAGCAGTGAACGTCATCGTCATGACGCCGTTACATAAGACTGACATCAACTGACACCCCCCTTCTATAAAACCAAATCCAGTTCCTCCCACATTCCCGATCTCTTTCAACCTCAAGCACAGTTGAGTGATCATCACAGTCAACATGAATATATCCGGGAGCGCTCCCTTCGGGAACGACTATATCCCACACCCCCACCCTCACCCGCGGCTTCACACGGCCGACATCGGGATCTTCAAATCGACCATCCTCCCCTCCTTCACTCTCCACACGACTCTCGACATCGCTGCCTTTATCGCATCCAAGGCTACCGACCGCGCCGAAATCAAGGACTGGTGCTGGCCGTCTAGCCAAGTCATCAACGCCTGGTGGAGCGCCATCGGACACCAAGTCTACTACCATAATATCTCGCCGCAAAATGCCTGGTCGACTCTCTCTTGGACGGAAAAGGTGCTCTTGACTTGTGTTACGGTTTGGGGTACTCGCCTGTTTACTCGCATCGCTTCTCGGACTATCACCCGCGGCAAGGATGACCCGCGCTATGACCAGCTGAAGAAGGAAGACCCCAATGGGTTCTGGACCTCGGCTCTGCTCAAGCAGTATCTCCCTGAGGCGGCTTTCCTCACCCTGATTGCCCTGCCCTTCACCGTGCCATTCCGGTTGACTTCCTCGACGTTGTCGCTGGACAGCGATGTCCAGTCTGTCGTCCGGGCAATCGGTGTCGCACTCTTCGGCGCTGGATTCGCCATGGAGGTTATGGCCGATGCGCAGCTCGAGATGCACCGTCAGGAACGGACCGATCTGTGCAAGCACGGCGTGTGGAGTATCGTCAGACACCCCAAGTAAGCTATCCCTTCCTATCCCCCCTTTAGTGCTGCTTAGAGAACCCAAGCTAATGAAACCAGCTACCTCGGCGATACCCTCGTCCACATCTCCTTCGCCGTGCTCAACATTGCCAACAACTTCAACCCGATCGTCCTACTCGGTCCCCTGACCAACTACTTCTTCCTTCGCTTCGTCGGCGGCGACCGCCAGACCGAAGCCAGCCAGGAGACACGGTACCGCACTGAGGACCTGCACAAATACGAGCAGCTGCAGAGTTGGCGCCGCGAGAAGAACAGTTTCTGGCCCGGTTTCACCGAGGTAGTGAACCCCTGGACGTGGGTGGTTCTTGGAGCGGGCGTGCTGGGCGTGGTCGCAGAAGAAGGTATTCGGGGCTGGCTTACTCAATAATTCTCTCAGTCAGTTAGTATATGTATGAACTAGTCATGAATTAATAATACCAAAAGTCATATACATGAATTCATTCAACCAATAATGAGGGTTAGTACCCCCTCCCCCTCTTAAATCCGTTCAACAACTCCTCCCCTCTCTCCAATCTCCCCACATTCTCCCTCATAATATCCAGCGAACGCGGAATATACTCCCTCCCTGCGGAGCTGACATGCGGACTGATCTGCACATTTGGCGTGTCCCACAGCGGACTATCCTCCGGCAAGGGTTCCGGGTCCGCCACATCCAGCGCAGCTCCACCTAGCACTCCCTCCTTCAGCGCCTTAATCAGCGCATCCTGATCAAGCACCTTGCCGCGAGAGATATTCGTAAGATACGGACGCGGTCGACCCGCAGACACACCATTACTGAGGATCTCGAATTCCTCGGCTCCAAGCATGCGGGTGGTCTGCGGAGTCAGCGGCAGCGCGATCACGAGGTGGTCGAGTCCCAGGGACAAGAATTCGTGGATGGATGCTTTGTCTGTCCCATGGTGCCAGGATACAGGGATTGTGCCGTCGCGGTCGCCGGTGCCGGGGACGATGTAGCCGTTGTCTTTCCGGGAGGAAGGGGTCGGGCGCGGCGAGGCTGTGTAGGCGTGGATTTGCATTCCGAGGGCCGAGGCGACGCGGCCGACTTTTCCCATTGTTAGTATTTTTCTTGAAGATGTGCAGAGTGAAAGATGGGAATGTACTTTGTCGTCCGATACTTCCGTATCCAAGAATTCCAACTTTCCTACCAACTTGGTCATGGACGGTGTTCATGAAGTCGACATTCCTGGCCCAAATATGTTTCTGTTGGTTCTCATGGGTGTGGACGAAGCGTCGCGAGGCGACGAGCCAGTTCATGATGGTCCATTCGGCGATCGGGGGGCCGTGGATGCCCGAGCTGGAGGTCAGCGGGATGGAGGTTTCTTTGACGATGGGGTGGGAGAGGAGGTGATCGAGTCCGGAGGAGAGGGAGTGGATGAGTTTGATTCTGTTTTTAAATTGAATTATATTAATTTCGTTCTATTTCTGTAGCTGATTTTTGGGGTGACAGGGGGTATTACTTGGATGCATCTTCCGGGGCGGGGAGATTGCTCAAGGTGACGAGCAGAGTGATTTTGCGTGCGATTTCTGGTACGTTCAGCTGGTTAGTGATGATAGATTTAAATTGGACAGGGATTGAGATGCAAGCACTGACCAGCAGGAATTGGCGCGAAATTGGGCAGCTGCAGGATGGAAAGTTCGGCGTCGGGGAATTTGGCCTGCGTCTCGACGATCAGCCATTGCGGAAGATCGCGGGCGTAGGCGATGACTAGGTGCTCTTTGACGGGGGGTGCTTCGCCCATATTGAGAGTACAATACGTGTATTGGTTTGGAAGGACGGTGAAGTGAAATTGGGGATTATATTGAGGATATCAATGGAAGCAATGGCGCCATTGAGGGGATCTTTTGCGCTTCTTTCATTTATGCGCCGAATGTCCGGTTGCAGATGGATTAATAAGCGCGGGGAGGAGAAGTCGGAGATTAAAAAATGGACCCAAAGAAAGAGAGATAACAGAGATAGGAAAAACATCTTATCATCATTCTTTTCTTGTCTACAGCCCGACCAGTGTGAAGCTGATGAGATACATAACAGATGTCTATACATAATACGCATAACTGATGTTGCTTCATGGCAGTCCGTCTTACTTTCACTCCAAGACTCACAAAAGAAATTAGCCTCGGCCCGTAAAGCCATGACCGATCGGCGGTTCGCTTGCAGACGTCGCGCTGGATAGCTGCAGTCCCAAGTTTTGTGTTGCATCTGACAGCCTCACATCCATGGTTCGGACAGCCGCCGGCATCGCCTCAGCCCGCCATCCCAGTGACCTGTTTTTGCGACCAGTCACTCCGTCAAGCTGTGGAGATGCCAGACGGGATGCAGAACACGGGTTCATCGGGCGCCAAACTTTTTCTCCGACAACCAACACAGTCACACAGCGGGTGAACCCGTCGCGAACGGGTGGACGGGCAATTTAGAGCTTGTTTTCCCTGCAGGATGGTTTGTCTGCTTTGACAATCTCCATCAGCCGGACTCGTGTTGCCTGTCACATCACAATCGGAACAATGGCACGGCGAATCACATTGCGATCCCTCGGCTAGTTCGTTCCAACACATCCACTGGCTATCCACTGACATTCAGTGCTCAGGAACGCCAGGCCCGTTCAGCTGCCCCCAAAGCTGTCCACTGCATGTCCACCATGAATGGCCCACTGCCGACAAGCCAATCGGTTCCAACTTCCACCTCTCTCATCTCACTGCTGGCCAAGGTGCACGTCCCATGACTCGTGCCGAACTGTGTCGATCGCTGTGGGTCGAGGGTCCAGCCCGCCAGCTCTCTATCTTCAGAGTTTTGCCCGCTGAACCCTCGACGGTCTGACACCCCAATAATGGACCAATGCAGGGTGTTGTTTAGCTTCTTTCTGCTTTTCTTCCGCTCAGCGCACGGCATATCCGTCCTTAGCAGAAATTGTGGCGCCCATCAAAGTGTGCTGAGCAACCTATCAAACCCTTCAACACCATGCCGGAAATGACGAAAAGGAGCTTGGATCAAGCACCACCCCGCTACAAATAAAGGGGTTGGACCCTCTTCACGAGCAACTCAATCGCACACAATCCGCTAATCTTTTCACCCTCTCCTCTTCCTCAACTCACCATGGCCGTTCCTAATCGCCGACCCAACTTCGCTCGACGGCTCCTCCACGCCGCCTTCGATCGCGAAGAGCAAGGCCTTCCTCCTATCCCACAAGGACATTCTCATCACACCAACCCACCCTATGACATCCCTCTCCCTAACGGCAGCGCGAGCACTGCCCAGCCCATGCCGGCTCCTCCAACCAACATCCCAACACACGGCCCCATGCCAACAGCACACATGCCCGCAAACAAACCCCCTCTCACCATCTCCACGACACAAGCCAGCTCCCTCATCCCACCCCAAGACAAGCTCCTCGTCTTCCGCGCCCTCACCGGCATCGACAGCATCCCCGCCCTCAACACCCTGCACCACTTCAGTCGCACGGCCCCCAACATCGGCATCTACACGCGTGTCGTCGAGGCCGAAAAGTCCGCTGCCACGCGCTACCGCTTCTTCAGCATCCTCATCAACGTCTGCCTCGGTATTCAGATCGTTGTGGCCGCTGCCCTAACGGCTCTCGGCGCCGCCAGTGGTCCCCACTCCGCCGTGACGGCCTTTGGCGCCATCAACACCATCATGGCCGGCGTGCTGACCTACCTGAAGGGCTCGGGGCTACCGGATCGCTTGAAACACTATCAGAACGAGTGGCGGAATATACGGGAATATATCGAGCAGCGCGAGCGCGAGCTGTGTCTGGCTGGTTGTTCGTTAGATATTCAGGACGAAATCCAGTTCATCGAGTATATGTATGAGGGGGTCAAGAGGGAAATTGAAGCTACAAAGAGCGGAGAGAATCGTTCGAATGCTAGAGAGGGATTAAATCGCCGGGCGTTCTTACCTAGACAGGGAGGTCAGGCACAACAACATCCCCAGGGAGAGGGACACCACGACTACGGCTACGGCCACCAGGGACAACAGCCGCAGGCGTACCCACACCCATACCCACAGGCACCGGCTCAGAGTCAGACCCAAACTTACCCGCACGACCCGCGGATGTCGAGTCCAATGCGGAGTCCGGAGCCTGTCATCTTGGAGAAGACTCATTAGACCCCAGCCACGGAGGGTTCAACGCATATTGATATATGGATCAGAAATTTTAATGATAATGTTAATGTCTACGATAATTAAAGTACAGTCATCCAAGCGGATTAACAGGAAATGGTGGTGGCCTGACAGGAACCCACTAATGCATCTTAGCTACACACTAGTCCAACCAAGTGCCGGGCAGTAATCCTCATCTCACCCTCAGCCATTCATATCTTTGTACCGAGTGATTAGCGCGATTAGATACTATCTTAGCGTTAGTAAAAGAATCATAATCTCCGTAAGCCGTGCTGGCACAGCTAACTAGCCGGCTATTTAATTTCAAAGCAATTCCTGGCTTTTCTTCTCACACTTGGGGTGTGTCATTCTGTTCTGTTCAGCAAATCCAACTCCCAGTACTTACCAAAACACCAATATCATAAGTCTCAAAGAAGAAATAATACAAAATGCTCAAACAACTCCCCTGTACCCCCTCCGACGCCGACGCGCTCGCAACCCTCTACCTTCAATGCTTCACTACGCCCGTGGACCAGCGTCTTTGGCCCAACACCCCCGAGATCCACGCTTGGTGGGTAGCCAGCTTCACCCGAAAACTGACGGAGGGGCTTGATAAGTACCACATCCTGAAGGTCATTGATACGGAGAAAGATGACGAGCTTGTCGGATTCTTGGAGTGGAAGCTCCCTGCCCCCATACAGCAAGATCATCCAGCGAACGGCGATGAGAATAAAGACTATGCCGAGGGTAAAGACCCCGAAACTCAAGAACTCCTCGCCACGTATCCATCTCACGTCGGTGATATTGAGCTTCTCAAGGAAACATTGGAGCAGTTCAGGACTATGATTGGGGGCATTATGGGGGAGAGGAGGTTTTATTGTAAGGGACACCTTTTTATCTTTCCTCATTTCTTGGGTTAAGTGGTTTTGGTCGTGGATATGGCTAATTGATCAGATCTTAACATGCTTGGCACGAAGCCCGAGTACCGACGACGAGGCGTCGCGTCGGGGATGATCGAGTGGGGAACAAGCCGCGCGGATAAAGAGGGCCTCGAAACGTTCGTGGTTTCTGCTCCTGGGGCAAGGCCCGTGTATTTGAAGCATGGATTTGAGCTTGCGATAGAGGGAGAGGATCTGGGGAATTTTGTGCCTTGGTATATGGTTCGGAAGCCTACGGCTGAGGCAAAGAAAGAAAACAAGAGAGAGGTGGGATATGCGAAATGGTTGTTGGGAGTCTCTGCTGTTCTTGGGGTTGGGGCTATTATCTACCAAAGGGTGTATAGGAGGGCGTTGTAGACGCAATATCTTTGTATATAGATTTTTTCATGATAACTTGCCATTAATCGTCTCAATTTGCCATCAACCCAAGTACATATCTCATCACTCATTCCATGTCACATCAAGTCAATGAATACCCATCTAAGCAGCAGCCCGACCCTTCGTCTCAGGAACAGCCAGCCAAGCACCACCCATGATCACCCAAATCGCACCGCAGAACCACACTGCCGCGCCATCGGCAACAGCACCTTCAAATGTCGTGATAATACTGGCAATCAATCCGAAGATTCCCCAGCAGAAACCCACAACTCCCAGACCAAAACCACGGAACGGAGCAGCAAACACCTCCACCGAGTACGTAACCAGCACCGCCATTGTCGCTGTCTGCAAGAACGACAGAATGCACTCAAACGCGAGCAGCGCATCCCTCGAGCGCGACACCGTAGCCAAGAACATGAACAGACCCGTCAACACGGCGATGATAGATCCCGTGCGCTTGCGACCCAGTCCCTTCGCTTCAATGAGAAGACCCACGACGATCGGGCCGGGGATTGCGCACAGCGCCACGTACAGGTACCGGCTGTACAGGTATCCAGTAGTGACGGAAGTAGCTGACACCGCATCGACGCCCTTCGTGGCGAGGTACTTGCTGATGTAGGTCTTGTGCAGGGTAAAGGTCAGCCCGGTGATGGCCCAGAGAAGACAGAGAACGGGGAGGCCGATGGCACCGGCAGAGGACAGGAGGGACTTGGTGCGCGATTGGCGGCGAGACTCGGGGGCGCTGGCGTCTACGGTTGAGTCAATGCGAGCAAAGGAGGACTCCTCAAGCCAGGTCTTGCGGTTGCTGTAGGCAGCGATGTCCTTGACGAGCTGGGTAGCTTCGGCGTCGCGGCGCTTGGAGAGAAGATACTTGGGGGTTTCGCGCAGCGGGAAGGCGAATCGGCACAGGTATAGGAAGAGTGTCATGCAGCCAAAGGTCCACCAGACGTAGCGCCAGCCCTTGTTGGAGACGTAGTGGCATTGCGAGCTGCTGCTGCTGCTGCTACTGCTGGAGGGATCGGCGCGGGATTGGTGGGACAGGGCTGCGCCGGTGCTGATCTCGTCGGGACCGGTGCCGCAGGTGTATTCGGCGATGAAGGCCCTGTGATTATTAGATGATGTGATAGGACATTTTGTAATGGGGATATAGACTCACCATCCTACAGCTGCTGCTACCAGCTGGCCCAGTCCCCACATGGCACCCTGCATGGAGACAAGGAACTGGTGAGATGCGGGAACGGATTCGAGCAGAACCATCGCATCCACGACCTGATTACCGGCCACTGCAAAGCCAACAACAAAGCCAACGACACAAAGTCCGGTGAAAGACGGCATTCCGGCACCGACGAGACCACCCATTCCCATTAAGACCAGGGTGCTCGTGAAGATCCACTTCCGGCCCAGCATGTCGGACATCCAGGGCCAGGCGGTGGCGCCAGTGGTCAAACCGACGTACAGACTGATGAAAAGGTAGGCCTCTTTGTTGTCGGTGTAAAAGAACTGGGCTTCATTGGCGCTGGAGGGGGCGATGACCGTGAAAGACATCAGCCAGAACTGTATTGGTTAGCAAGGTAGCTCAAATTTTGCACTATTGCATAGGTCTTGACATACGCTATCGAGAAACCATCCCACACTAGTAATGATGAACAGAAACCACTGATACAATCCCATACCCATATCCAACATTGCCTGGTTCAAAAGCGCCGCCTTAGCTGCATAGACGGCGTCTGTCCCAGCGACAGATGTGGGAGTGTCAATGGTGGATCCATAGACATTGGTATGAGGTCTGTCAGTGGGCGCTTCCTTGGGATGAGCCGCTTTCTCAACATCCACCACCAAAGTAGAAGCAAAGGCACTCTGGGCCTCGATGTTTCTCTCACGAGTCACGCCATCACTGGCCGCTGCAATATGGTCTGCACCCATTTTGTTCGGATTGATCATTCAGAGCGAGCGAACAGTGAGGGGAGAGGGGAAGTGAAAACCCGGCAGCGAAGAACCCCGCTTTATGTAGACGCAGAGACACTGCGGATATCACCCGATAGCCAAGCCATCGAGTCAACTGGATCACATTTCTTATCTTCCATTGGTACGTAAAAGCTTGCCGCGGAGATATGCGGGTACTCGTGCATCGTGAGTCACGACGTGATGAAACTGATATTGTCTATATCAACCATGATTCTTGGTAGACATGACCGTAACAGATATAAGACTTTTGCTACTCTAAATGCCTCACAGGCCCTTGTATTTCAGTAAAAATTTGCGCAGCAAATCTCATTAAAGCGAGTTGCACGCGTGGAAGAAATTTCACCCGCCAGACCTCGGACAAAGCTGAGACCCACCTGGATGGAGGGGGCAGCGCGTCCTGTTCTTGGAGGCTTTCGGACTGTCGAATAAGAACGTTGGAATGGCTTGGAGCGGCATTTGAGATGTATGCCATTGGTAGTTCGAATTTTCAACCTGCCCAAGCTTCTTCAGGCGTGAAGAGTAACGTAGCAACGCTCGGGTCGAGATCATGCCATTGCGGGCGAGACCCCACCGGTGAAGAAAATTTTGATCATGTTGGTAATTGATAAGGGTGGATATGAAGAATACCTTATTGGGATGCTTCCATGGTTCAAAGATCTTATCTTTGGCCCGCAGTTCACAGTCCTCCGATTGTGTATAGGGCAGTGGTAGGATAGCTGACTTGCAGATTAGGGCATGTCACAGTCTCAGAGTTCTATCTGATCTTTGGCTTGTTGCTCGACAAACTCTCCAGTCCTGGGGAGACTACTTTCCGGAAAAGCAATGGCCTCATCAAAGGTTCATCCCCAAGCTGAAAATATCGCTCTACGGGTCCCAAAATATCCTGCTGCCTATCGGGACCACACCCCTCTACATCAGCAGTATGTCGAACTCAAGCCCATTAATTGAGCATCAGTAACACCAGAATACACCCGAAGTGTCCGGCATCCGGCAATTGCAGGAGGGGTAACAGGGTAGTCGTCGAACCCTGCATGCGGAGTTTAAGCTGAGTCGAGAAAGGGGTAACCCCGGACTTGTAGTCGGCGGAAGCCGCCGTCGGCCGAGCATTCCTAATACGGCAGGCGGAAAGGACTTATCAATCGCCAACTGGTGAATCCGACGTCATCGGCTTACGGACTGACTTCATCGCCTACAGCTATTATTAATGTCAATACCTCTCAGTTGAGATATAACAGCGTTACTCTCCAGACGTAACGAGACTTAGGTCGTAGCCAAGCTCTCTAAAAACATCATTCCAGGCAAAATGACCACTCTTCCCAAGATCTTCATGTACCACTCCACTCGGTCGTACTACCGCATTATATATCTCGCTAACACTTGACCTCCAGCACCGGCGCAACCGGCTACATCGGCGGCGATGCCCTCTACGCCATCTTCGCCAAGCATCCTGAATACCAATACACTGTGTTGGTCCGGTCCCCAGAAAAGGCCGCACAGGTCCAAGCCCAGTATCCTTCTATCAGAGTTGTCATCGGCGACCTAGACGACTCTGCCCTCTTGGAGAAGGAGAGTGCTGAAGCTGATATCGTTTTACGTATGCGTAACCCTGTTCCCTAGAGTCCATCGTTCTGGCTATCCTAGCAGTGTACTAAAAGGATACATAGACACCGCCGACGCCTCCGATCACGAAGGTGCTGCGAACGCCATCGCCAAAGGCTTAGAAAAAGGCCACAGCAAAGAGAAGCCCGGTTACTGGCTGCACACCGGCGGCACGGGTATCCTTACGTTCCATGACACGGATCGTAACGTGTTTGGTGAAGGTAGTGACAAGGTCTACGATGACTGGGACGGGGTGGACGAGTTGTTGAATCTCCCGGAGCATGCGTTCCATCGCAATGTGGATCGAGTAGTACTTGAGACGGCGAAAGCGAAAGGGTATGTGGTGAAGACGGCGTTGGTCTGTCCACCTACTATTTATGGTATGTTATTTTCTTTTCTTTTTTTTTTTTTTTGGAATTGAGGGTGGATGTGGTATTAATGGGTGTTGCATAGGACGTGGTCGAGGCCCTGTATCCGTGCGTGGACGACAAGTCTACGAGCTGGCCAAAGTGACCCTGCAGCTTAAGAAGGCACCGCTCATTGGAGATGGCAAGTCGATCTGGAATAACATCCATATTCACGATTTGAGCGAGTTGTATGTGCTGCTTGTAGAGGCGGCCGTGCATGGACGGGATGATCCTGAGCTGTGGGGGGAGAGGGCATATTATCTCACCGAGAATGGGGAGCATGTTTGGGGTGAGCTGGCTGTGGCAACGGCGTTGACAGCGACAGAGCTAGGTTTGCTTTCTGGGGTCGAGAAGGAGAAGATCAGTTTGGAGGATGCAAAGAGGTATGGCGGGTATGAGGCGCTGAGTTGGGGGTTGAATTCTCGGGGACGTGCCAGGAGAGGAGCCAAGGTGTTGGAATGGACGCCCACGCAGCCGAGTATTGAGGCGACGTTGCCGGAGATCTTGGAGGACGAGGTAAAGAGGATGACCACTCAGGCACAGAGGGCTTAGTCCGGATGCATGCGGGGATAGAACTATAGCTAGCTATCCAGCTTCATCTATTCGTTACATGCACTACTCAATCGATGCAGCAGACTGCAGCCTACTCCCCCACCGGCGTATCCACCCCCCTAATCAACGTCTTGATCCCCTCCCCTCTAGCCGTTGTCTCCCACGCCTCAACGGCTTCCTCAAACCCGACAATCTTCGTAATAAAACCTTTCAGCGAAATTCTCCCCTCTACAGCCATCTGCACCCCGAGCTTATAATCCCCTGGCCCATACCGAAAACACCCCTTAACCACCACCTCTTTCCCAACCACCGTCCCAATAGGAAAATCCACATTCTTCCTACCCAGCCCCGTCTGCATAAACGCCCCTCCAACCTTCACCACCTCTATCCCAAGATTAATACAAGCCTCTGCCCCCGTAGCCTCAATAACAACATCAAACCCTGCATTTCCTTCCTCATCACCATCGCAGAACCCCTCAACCAGCCTCCTCCCATCCACCTCCCCATCCCCAGACGGAACATACCCACCTCCCCAAGCCCCCTTACCCACCACGCTCTCCGCAAACGCCAACTTCTTCTCACTCAAATCCACCCCCACCACCTTACTTGCCCCAAACTCCCTCGCCACAGCCATACACAACACGCCCACCGACCCCGCCCCAAACACCACAACACTCATCCCAGGCTTCACCCCCACCTCCCTGACAGACCGCACCGCCACACCCAACGGCTCCAACAGCGTCGCCTCATCCAGTCCCAACGTCCCCTCCGGGATACGATAACAGTAATCGGCCGGTAACTTGAAGAAGCGAGTAAGCGTGCCGTGACATACACCCGGGACGGCGGCGAACTTCATCTCCCGGCAGAGATTGTATCGTCCGGATTTGCAGAGGTTGCAGCGGTGGCATGCGTAGCCGGGTTCGAGAGCTACGGGGTCGCCTGGCGAGAGGGTGGTTACGCCGGGTCCAACGGCGTGGACGATGCCGGTGGATTCGTGGCCCATTGTTATGGGGTTGGAGGGGGAGATGGGGCGGTGGATGCCGCCGTGGAGGTAGAAGTGGACCTGTTTCTCTTTGGTTAGGAGCTGGGTGGGTGGATAAGGGAATGGAAGGGAGAAGGAAGAGAGATATGTACATCGCTGCCGCAGACGCCGGTGTAGGCGATGCGAATTATTACGTCTGTTGGGGAGGTGATGGTGGGAATGGGTCGGTCTTCGTAGCGGGCGTCGTGGGCGCCGTAGAGGAGGCACGAAGGGTTGGACATATCGGTGAGGGAGATGGAGCCCATTTTTGTATTTGCTTGGTGATGAGCTGTTTGGTGTGTGTGTGTGTGTGACTAGGGAAATATTAATGGGAAAAAAGTATCAATCACATTGATGAACGGAAATATTGTTCTTTACCCCGCGAACAGTCTGATTTAAGATGCGGGGTTTCGCCGAGAGAGTCGCCGATGGAAATAGGTTGGGATCGTCGCGAAGATGGGACTATGTGGAGGTCTCGGGTAGCCCTACAGTCAGTCTAGTACTGGGGAAATATGGTTAAGTTTGTGTAAATAGGGTAAATATTGTCTAACTTATATTATTAACGAAGTTCTAACACGAAAGCCACATTAGCTGGCATGCACCTTGCCCGGAGTGTCAGACACCGATGCCATCACACATTCCAGAGCACTCGTCAAGTCAATATGGAACAATGGCAAGTTCACCCCAGTCACCACCGCCGGCTTGCCATCCCCGCGTCGCTGCACAGCTGTCCTCTCCGAGCCCTTGGCTGCCTCGTCCATTTCCCGTATACTCAGGACCCCGGCGTTCTTGTCATCCCTACTCTTGCTCTGTTTCAATTGATCACCGGCTTGCGACTCGATATCACTGGCCCGCTGGTCCGAACTATCTCCAGAATATACTGCCTCCGTGATGTTGAAGATTGGCTTCAACTCAGGCACATCCAAAGGCCGACCAAATCCCGCGGCAGCGAGAGCCCGCTTGGTCCATCGGTTGTTGATATGAGCGAAGTGCCACTGGACTCGGTCCGGGGCTGCATACCGGTCCAGCTGGCTCCGGACATCGATCAGATTTTGAACCGAAGTCACGTCGACGTTGTTGACGGCAGAGAAATCCAGAATGACTGCACGCAGCAAAGGTTTCTCGGTGGAGTTGGCGATCTGTTCGGCCTTGCTTTTGCGAGGGGCCGGGTCATTCCATGGCCGGTCGCCGGGGGTTGCATATAAGGATGGATTAGTGCGTCGGGTAGAGTCGAAGATGTGTTCGACCAGATTGTCGGTGTAGTGGTTGGCGTTGGGGTAGTTGAAGCCTTCGGAGACGCGGTAGATGAAGATGCCTGGTGCGGGCTGGGTGATGGGGATGGTCGGGTTGGAGCCGTCAGTGTGCTTCAAGGGGAGGAATACGGTTCGACTAGAGGTGTGCTTGTAGTCGGAACCGGAAAGCTGAGCGGCAGAGTTGAATTCCTTGGCTGATCCGGTCTCTTCTACAAGGTGGTCGCCGATGACGGAGTGGATCTGGACCTGGCCGAGGAACTGACCGCGGGCTTTGGCGATGCGGAATAGCAAGACTGCGACCGAGATGCAGATTGTGCAGTAGATGCCGTCTTCGATGCTGGAGAAGATAATGACGATGATTCCGACTAAAGCAATGACAGCATCAAGAGGTGACACGCGCCAGAATTGGTAGATGACTTTAGGTGGTGTGATTAAGTCGCCGACAGCATGAATGATAACAGCAGAAAGAGATGAGCTGGGAATGAAGAAGAAGAGAGCTGGAAGGGCGTAAATGGCAAGCAGAACAACAATGGCGGTGATGACGCCGGCCAGCGGCGTCCGTACACCGGACTTGGCTTTGATAGCAGTGCGAGAGAACGAACCAGTGGCAGGGTAGCCACCCAGGAAGGGCCCGAGGAGGTTTGAGATGCCAATAGCGATGAACTCCTGGGAAGGATTGATGGTGTAGTTGTTGACGCGACCGAAGGATTTTGAGATAGCAATATGCTCTATCACCAAGACAATCACTGCTGCCGGCAGCTCTTTTGCAAAGGTCTTGATAATATCAACGTTGATTTTGGGGACGCCCGCATGCTGAAACCCATAAGGAACTTTGCCCAGCATCTTGAAGGCCGGATTGTTGCGACGATGGAGGTTGACTGCAGCACTAATCATCGTATAGAACAGGATCACAAAGACCGTGCGAAGGGTATTCAGGAAAAAGAAGAGCTTTGCCTTCCGAGGGTATTTCCTGGTTCCATAGTTGCATGCCGCGCGGATGGCATATAGCATGGCAAGTGCCGTCAAGCCCATGGCAGCATCCATCTGCGAGGTGGGCAGATATTTCAAGGTATTGATGATGACCATGTATGTCGATCCACGGGTAGAAAAGTCAGCCGTTTCTCCCAAGACCGTCTTGACTTGTCCGGCGCACACATTGATCGCAGATCCGGTCATGAAGGCGGTAATCGCAGGAAGAGGAATGAAGTCGACGATGAATCCGAGACGGAACAGGCCAATGAAGGTCACGATCGCACCGCAGATGATGGCAAGGGCTCCGGCGATCGTAGGGCCGTCGACGTCAGGGTAGTCTTTTTGAACTTCGATGATGATGGTTCCAACTAAGGTGGACATGACGGCCACCGGCTGATCGGGTTAGTTGTTGTCGTGACAAGGAATTGGAAGACCTACGCCGATGGTGATATCCTTTGATGTGGCGAAAAACCAGTATATTAACACGCCCATAAAGGAGGAATATAGTCCATATTCGGCAGGTAACTTGGCTAGGATGGCGTATGCCATGCCTTGTGGGATGACCACAGCCCCGACAGTAACACCTATAGATGTAAGCCTCGCTCGCTTCCGCAACTATTATAAGGCATCTCACCTGCGATCAGATCACCGATGAACCACTGCAAGTTGTAGCTCATGATCCAGTGAAGAAAAGGGAACAAGTCGTAGAAATAGCGACCAATTTGGCGACGGGAGGGTACGAGCTCGCGCAGCCATTCGCCGGCTGTTGGCTCTGTTTCGACATAATGGCCAGCAGTATCTGACCCATCACGAAGATATGGGTCGGTGTTCGATGCCAGATCGATCCCGAGCACCTTTGCCAGAAGATGGCCAACTTTTGTGGTCATTTTCCGTGTCAGCAGACAGAGCTTTCAGATCTGTGGCATATACCGATGAGGAATGGGATCTGGAGGGGAATAATAAATGTTAAGCTTATCGCGTGAGAAGTCTCAGATATTTTATCAGAGAACAGGGGATCGATGTCGTGATTTTAGCTCCGAAATGGCAATGCAGCTGGGGCTTGCCATGTGCCGGCCAGATGCACCTCCACGCCCATGCCGAGCGCGCATTGGCCTTTTTCGACATGGCTGAACCATAGATGAATAAAGAAACACGAGACTAAGTGATTGCCTTCTTCTTGATCAAGATGAGCTGAATGACGATCACTCGTAAGACGTTAGATGGGTGAAAATTTTCGTGTTCTCCAGGAAGGCTCAGTCCTGGCTTATGTCTGCAGGGATCCCTCATGTAGCGCAGTAAGCGCTGCTAAGAACAGACCATAGGCGGACCTTCCACGAAGCTAGTTCTACTTTCGTGGTCCAATGTTATTACAAACGGAAAAGAGAGAATATGAGGGGCACGATGCAATCACCCAAGCTTTCTTGCAACCTGGCCCAATCTGTGTGTCTATTGTGCTGCGTAAACAGACGGGATAGGGTTGGCCCAGGGTCCACAAAAGCAGACCCATCTATCATGCTGTCGGTCTCCACGCTCAGAACTAAGGTAAGTGAAGTGCCAATCCAATCATACCATAAGTTCGGTATGCCACTCACATCTACCTTTATTTTTTTTTACTGCTGGCATTACTGAATTAAGTGGAGTAACTTACTCCACAAGGCTGAAACAACTTGTTTTAAGCATGTTATGGTGGTGGTTGAGGGACCGCGTCAGGGAAGGGTTAAGCTCAACCGTCTGTATTCATGTGGAACTGTCTCTACTGAACCAGGCTTTTGATATCACCATCAGACACAATTTTATATAAGACTTTAATATCCTATATGACGCCAATGCTATGGTTTACGGCGCCATTGACCAGGTTTAAACAGGGAGGGGGCGACGTGGCCGGGAAGTGGCCGAGTCCCTCCACTGCCATGGCGAATTTTTAGTCCCGAGCACGCCATCAAGCTAACCGTGGGATGCATTTTCTACCACACACGAACATCCCACATCTCTACTGAAATCCTTGCATGTGTATGCGCCAATGTGCGCTTAATGAGCTGCTGCATCCTGCCAAGAAGCCACAAATACTCTATTCGCTTGGCCCTGCCGTGAAGACCACAAGGCCTCATACGACCACCAAATAGAACACACGAGGAACACGGAAAGAGGGAGCTACACGAAAGAAGCAAATCCTAAAGGGCACTCTGTCTCGCCTATTATGATGTCAAACAAAAACGTAATATGGCGATGTGTGTGGTTGGGCAACCAGTGATCCTGGTTCTTCAGATCCTGCAACGAGAGTAACACGAACCGAGATCGGTAGCAACTTGTTGACCATACGAGTGGGCTGAGCCACGTTGAGTCTATTTCAGAGTGCTTGTCATCTTGGAAAACCCCGTGGCTTCCACTTCCACGAACTCTATCGTCGGATAGAACGAGTGCTGCAAAGAGGCACCCAAAGCATGAGAGCATACGAGGAGATCTGCTTTCTGGGCATTCTCATGTTCGTAGACATGAGATATTAAGCCTCCGTACAATTCCAGTAGAAGTCTGTGGTTACGAAACCTGGACAAAAGGTTCTTGCAGACAAGGAAAGCACCAATCGGTGTCTGGTGTGTGCTGAGCGGGAGGTCCTAAGATTGACATCGTCCTGAAAGGGGGGAGGCACATGCTTGATTTCCTAAATCAATCATTAGAGTTCAATTCTACGCCTCAATCAACAAAGATAATCATACTCGATGGGATCAAATGATGGGCCGTGAAATTGGCTCGAGTCGCTGTTGAATATTTGTTTCCGGGCAAACGGCATGTCTTCTGTCCCGGAATTGACCCAACGCGAGATATCTTAGTCCCACAATATTGTCATGCTAATGTTCAATTATGGTGCAAAGACATTGAATTGTCCATCCATGTTCTGAGTCATTAGCCAAAGCTCGATATCCAGAAGAAGGTAACATACCCAATCGACCAGATCTGCATCCATCCATTCTCGGATGTTTGTCAAATCTTCAAATAGATTCTCCAACGGGGTCTCTGAGCTCCCTGCTGGTGGGTCGCCTGCCCCTGCTTGGGCTCTGAGAATGTATGCTTAGTTGCCTGAAATTGACAGAATACATTAGGTAGCTTACTGTAAATGGCGAAGTATGCGATACGCTCTGAGACAGATATGACTTCGGCCTGACAGATCTCTCATGCGGGCAATCAAACTTTCAATCTCTTCTCGAAAAGATTCTAAGTTATGTTCAGTGTCATCTTGGAGACACGAATTCAGGGCCACAGCTGCATGGAGTGCTTTCAGACTCGTCACCCCACTAAGCAACCAGAAGTAGTTTCGAAGGATTGGAGCTTCGTAGAGTTGTCTGTGAAGGGAAATCAGAGCTGCGCTGGAGCTAATGCACCTTTCTCTGGAAAATGGAAGAAAGCAAGACGCTTTGGAATGGTGAAACGGCCGGTGTAGCAGAAGATAGAGATGATGCGCGTACGTCTGCAAGACGCACCAATAAGCATAGCGATTAGAATCTAAAATATTGGGAGAGCCATCAACCATATAGGCCGCGTCCCATTGCTTTTGCTCTTCCGCTATCGCAGCATCAAGATCACGCAGGGCCTGCTGGTCGAGACGTGAAGGCCCCGAGGTATGACGACAGATTTGAGTGGAAAGCCGGAACAGTCGAAGCTTCGCCATCATGACGGACATCTGCGTGGGCTCGCTACAAGATTGCTGCACAATGCCTTCGTTGGTAATATCAACATCATTGACATCGGCAGGTAGAGGAGCTTGAATGCTGAGAAGGTATGACATATCGAAGTCCCGGAAAAGCATTCCCTGATACGTGTGCAATGTCAAAAGACCAGCCCAACAGCGTCGCCGCCTTTCGGTCTCGATGGTGCCCAAGTTCTTCTGTTCCACATTGCAACGTAACGCAATGCCAATATTCAATGCCATTCCCAACAGGGCCCAGCCTTGGTCGACAGATTCATTATGAGAGAGGCTGTATATCACCATTAATAGAGCCTCGAAGGTGCTGAATGTGTGCCTAATCAAGAAATCGCCCTGCAGAAGGCAGGTTATTGCAGTCCGAAGCAGACGGCGAGAGACAGAAACCGTGATAGGAACCGTGCTTGCAGCTTGTGTGATACTCGAAGGCAGCTGAGACCAGACGCACTTTAGCCTGGGGTCACTTTCATCTAAAGTGTTCAGAGACAAAGAACATAAGGCGAAAAGCAAAGCTAGCCAAGGTAAGTCGACATCTTGAGGGCGTTGCATGAACGCCGTATATTGTTTCTGGAAAGTTGGACCATGAAGAATGGGAAACAATGCGAAGATATGTTTAAAAAAGTGTGAAACCAGATAGTCGCAACATGACTTCGGCGGGAGCGAGTCAATCATTTCCTGGAGAGAGATGCGAGGGCTTATAGAAAGGGGTGATAGTGTGTCATTAACATCCTCCTCTGGCACAGGGCGCTCAAGCACAGTTTCCCAGTGTACACCGGGAGGTGATGTTTCTACTTCAGATATAGTCTGTTCGGATTGTGAAATTGAAGAGATAGCACCTTTTCGTGTCGGTGTAGCCGGGATTCCTGTTCCGCCACTCAACGCAGATGACGCCGAAGTGGTCACGGGCTTCCTGCGAGTTTTTCTTGATACAGATGGCCCAGAAGGGGTCTCATATGAACAAATTGATTCGCGCTTGCGGCGCTTGCACGCACCACAAGGATGCTGACGATCGCATCGCAACTTAGAGCGTCGGCATTCCTCGCAATTAACAGCTTTGCGCTTTCGCCGAAGGAATCCGGACACTTCCTGGATGGCCCCGTTATGGATCAAGTTGTTGCCCAACATTCCCCTCGTAGAAAATGGGGATAAACGAATACACGAAAGCCTTTGTTATTGTTGAGGACAAGAGTCCGAGGCGGACATTGTTGGTCGGAGATAGCATTGATTGAGTCATTGAAGATTGCTACAAAGAAGATCGGTGCCCGATGGTGAAGGTCGGAGAAAGAAGTTCCCGATATTACACGGGAGAGAAGAAATTTCTATGCAACCGCCTTTTCCAGAGAACCGGGAAAACCTGGTCAACAGCATTCAGTCTAGCCACTATGAAGCGTTGTATATGCCTAATAACATCCGTAAGGCGTAATGAAGCGTCTACTGACTGGTTCATGGCTTGAGGAAGTCTAGTTCAATCCAGGTCACGTGATTTCTGTTAAATTACCAATACCGGAAAATACAAATTGCCATACAGTTCATTATATGTATGGACTTATGGCGAAGAAAAGCAGACGGATTCTGCATATCCCCAGGGTTTGTGTATGGAATAGACTTACGTGTGTATCTAACCAGACTTTTATACGTACTATTGCCCTTTTGGCTGTATAGGGTTGCATAACTCGATCCACTCAAGTCCGATTGATCGGAGATAGAGGCCAGCGGAACGGAGATGCTATGACTATAGAAGTTTGTTAGAGCCATTCTTTCTTTGGAGATTTTTCAACATCTCACTCGCCTATATCTTTCTTTTCTTCTTGTCACGCAGAGAATACGGGAAATGGAAGCTTATCTCCAGTACCAACGGGTTCGAAAATCCGTGCAACAGCACTTGGCAAAGATGAAAGATGATTGCAGCTGTCCGAGCTACTCTGTCAACGCTCATCATGGTCCGGAGTAAGTCTAGGTGACAAGTTAATCAGGTGTGCGAGTGTCTAATACAAGTCTATGTAGCTGCAAACTGAGCGGCTATCATAGTAGCCTGGAGAAATCGCCCGCCAGATCGACGGCCCCTGACGCTGCGATTCTTGTGGGCTGGGAAGGGGAAAATGATCCTTTAAATCCTGCAAACCTGAGCACCCCACGGAAGCTCTTCATGACTTTGTTAGTGTCATTGATAGCAGTGGCCGTGACTGCCACCTCGGCGATAGATGCTTGTGGTGTTAGGGAATATAGCGCATACTTCCAGGTATCCGAAGTTGTCGGCTCTCTAGCAACAGGTATGATGGCATCTCGCTGGACTCTATCATAGCATAAAGCTGAGCTCTTCATGTCTCTGAACAGGTCTGTTCCTTATCGGGTTTGCATTCGGTTCCCTTCTCTCTGGCCCTTTCTCTGAAACCTTCGGACGCAATGCCATTTATTCCACAACAATGCTCCTTTTCTTGATCTTCGTCATGGCATCAGGACTAGCCCCAAACCTCCATAGTCACCTTATTTTTCGTTTCTTTGCCGGCCTCTTCGCTTCCACTCCGCTAACCTGCGCCGGTGGCACGGTTGCCGACCTATGGAACCCTCTGGAAAAGACCTATGCTTTTCCTGTTTACGCTATACCTGCATTTATGGGGCCCATGATCGGCCAGATAATTGGGAGCTATATCCCTGTCACACTAGGCTGGCGCTGGCTAGAGTGGGTAATGCTGTTCATGGGTGGTGTGGTTCTCGCTCTGGTCCTTTTATTCCAGCCTGAAACATATGGCAACCTTATTCTCTACTGGAAGGCTTCCATCCTTCGAAAAGAGACCGGTGATGAGAGATACAGAGCTCCCATGGAGATCAATCAGAAGGGTCTCGGCCATCGCTTAAAGACCTCCGTGTACCGGCCATTTGCGATGTTTTACTCGGAACTAATCATCATCCTGATGTCGCTTTATCTGACCATCATTTATATTGTCCTCTTTACATTTCTAGAGGGGTATGCCTATATTTTCGGCGACGCATATGGTCTCTCCGAAGGGCTAACCAACCTTTGCTGGGCTGGTATGCTCATTGGGATCTTGCTAGTCAGCGGTGTGGTGCCGGTGGTCTACAGCTGGACTGCGAAGGCCTATGCTCGAGATAAGTCCACTATTGCACCGGAGATGAGACTCTGGTACACGATGCTTGGCGGCGCAGTAGCAGTGCCGATCAGCTTGTTCTGGATGGGATGGACAAGCAATGTAAGTCTATGTGGAAACTCCCACTTGTTCTGCAACAGGTTAACCATTCTTTGTCTCCACAGCCAAACATCTCCATCTGGTCGCCTCTCGTCGCGTCGGTCTTTTTCGGCTACGGTATTACCACCATCTTCATCGTTGCATATATGTATCTCATCGATTCCTACGACACATATTCTGCATCCGCTCTGGGATTCCTCGTCTTCACACGATATGTGGTGGCGGGAGGCGTGACTGTTGCTGGGGGTCCGATCTATGAGGCTTTGGGCGTGCAGTATACCCTTACCATTCTGGGGTCTATCAGTGCAGTTATGGCGTTGGTGCCTTATTTGCTTTACTTCTATGGGCCGATCATCCGCAGAAAGAGCAAGTATGCGGTGAATGTTGACACTGAGTAAAATCCTTAAAAGGTGTGATGGCTAGGGCTTTATATTCTTATTCATGTATTCTTATTCATGAGTGCACTCAAGAATCACGATTTGGCTCTCATAGTACATAGTATCAAAGGCTTCGGGAAAGTCCTAGAGCTTAAAGTACCTTTTTTTGTTATCGTGAAGGGACGAAATATAAATAGACAAGATAGGCACATAGGGAAAGAGCTTTAACCAGGTATAAGAGACACATTACGGATACAGATGCTTATAATACTACATCACAATTGTTTTTCTTGAATCAGGATACCAGCGACAAACAAGGTCTTCAACAAGACATTGAAAATCAAGAAGCACTCGAACTAATTAAGACAGCGTTCGTGACGACCTCAATCAAGGATTGAGAACATCGACGAATATCGACTATTGTACAGAAACGATTGGCTGCGATATCCCAATGTAGCCTTTAGGACAAAGGAGCGGGCTGCTTGACATGGGAGGAATCATCGAACCCCTATGGTACCTACTGGCGTAACCACTCGAATTCAGTGATAATATCCCCCTTTCCAACCATCATCCCCAATCAGGACACCGCGACTGAGCCAGCAGATCCTTCAGGCCGAAGTAACACATTGATGGTACCAAGGGTTCTGCTCCACGCAGGTGCAAGGTGACTCACACTCGGTTGGGCCAGCATAATTAAGGCCTCCGCATTGGCCCCAGTGCGAGACAAGATTACCCGAGCTAGCGACCGCGGATTGAATGTTGCTGCTGCTGCTGCTGGCGGGGGTTTGAACGTAGGCATGCACGGCAGCGGTAGTTGTACCCGGGCTTGCGACAGATGCACTACTGACCGAAGGGGAGGCAGCGGATGAGCTTCCTGAACCACTTCCGTTCCACACGTCATCCCCAATGGGCGTTTCCAGTATATCCATCTGAATCTTCTCGGCCGAGTCGACCCAAAGATTGAGGCCGTTGAACAGGGTCATGCTGTCGTTGTAGAGACCGGGAATCTGGTATGTGAGACTGGGAGATCCAGTTCCCGAGCCCGTGACCTTTACCTGTGCACAGCTAAATTGGCGGTGTCAGCATCATTGCCCTTTGAATGTCATAAATCTGAGCGTGAGTTTCTCACCTGTAGAAGAATTCAGCCTCGTTGGCCTGGGCCCCATGCAAGCCCACATGCTCGGCGCGCACCAGGTACTCGCCTGCTGGGGTCTCAGCAGGAATCTGAAACTCGAACTCGGACATGCCCCAGGTGCACCAGGCATCCTTGGTCAAGTCGCCTTCCTCGTTGCAGAGCGTTCTTTCCCAGATCTTGAACCATTCGCCGTCGCCTTCGTATTCCTGGACATTGCCGGTGGGTGCCTTGGACATAACTGTAATTCGAGGAAACCAGGTCATTAGAAGGTGAGTGACTATGCCAGGGAGAGGGATGACTCGTACAAACTTGGCCCGGGCCAGGGTGCGCAATACTGGTGTCGTAGAAGAGCTTCATCCCGATGGTATCGCCCGCCGCTACCTCGGCGACGTCGGTCTTTGCGGCATTGCTGAATGAGCCCAGGTTGCAACGAAAATCGTTGTCGTTGGGTGTCAAATTGTCAAAAGTGTTGGTGAACTTGGTAGGCTCGTAGCATACGCTGCGAGTGGTCTCACGAATGTACTGCCAGTCCGCAGAAGCCTCTCCGTTCAACACGAGCTTGCTGAAGATATAATGAGCGGAAGCCGTAGGTGCCAGACTGGCAGTGACTGCAACGGCCAGAGGAAGATACTTCATTGTGTCTGGCTGAGAATCGAGACTAATTTAGAAGCGAAAGAAAGAGTATGAAAGTATAATGAATTGAAGTGAAAGAGTGACGAGAGCCTGACACCTGGTCAGATTTAATCCAGCTCGATAATGAGAAGTCAAAGTAAGGAGTGATATCTTGTATAATTCCTCTCGTAGAAGAAGAGAATAATGAGGGTTATATATGAATGTGCCAAGCAAACCACAGCTTATCTCTGCCTTCGAATATCCACAGCTTGAGTTCCTGCTGTCCCAGTCCTTCATTTCCTCATCACGGCGCTTTGGCGGGCTTCTCCGAAACAATATGTCGCACCATTATTATGGACAGCATCCAGTCCACTTCCATATACCTGGCTAAATGTCGGTTGTACCTTCCTGGCCATGCCATATCCCTGGTATGCTAGAGCTCAATACAATATTGAACCCATAGTGTGCTTTGAGGCGCTATGTAAGCGCAACTGTCTTCTGTTCACGAGTCCTGGAGTTGAATAGCTTCCACATTCTTCTAGACAGTCAGGTCAACCTGTCGTTGACTGTTCCATCCTCGCCATTCGCCACCCAGTCGGGCCTGTGGCAGCTGTATCTCCTAGTCTGAGTGATGCCGTACTTGCGTGCAGTTGGCGGCATAAATTGAAGGTAAACAGGCAGAAGCCCAGCTGCCCAATCAGGTCCGACCGATCCTAGAATCAGGAGATAGCGGTACAGATACTTATTCCACTTTTGCTTTGCTCGAAACAGCCAGTGTTTGTCAATGGTGCAATGCGCGCTCCGGTGACTCCCATACGGGACTTGGCTCGGTACTTATCGCACGTCGATACCCGTGGCTGTTCAAGCCAAGAGTGCCGAATCCCATTCCGGATGTTCGAGGCCCTGAACCCTTACAAGTGGGGCACTAAGAATTCATCCCTGTCCTGCTGTCTGCGTGAAGCGCCCAGGAAACCCTTTGACGAAGCTTCTTCAACTTATCCTACCTCAAAGCTGTTAAGACAAAGTCACATCGTACTCATTAGGGGCGTTGAGCAACCTAAACTGGTCTTTCAGCTGGGATGCGACTTACACTTAAGCCATAAAGGTGAGAGCCACCTTCTACTGCGATCATTCTGGGAATCGTTATTTGTGGTATGATGAGCCGCGGGACGAAGAAGCCGCGGGACTAAAGCTCCCGGTTGGAAGTGGAGTCAGAAACCACTGAGATCCAGGCGAATGTGTCATCGGACATGTCGTTGCCAAGCATCATATACTCCATGTGATTGGCCTTTTGCTGGCTCTTTCCACTGAAGGATCTCAGGGAGATCTAATTTGGGTGGCCAAGTTGGGTCATTATCATCTGAAACACACCGATTGCCTAGACTTGTCAATCGTGAACCTGGGTGAGCTCAGACGAACAAGCTCTGAGTGCAATCCATAAGTTACCTGCCAGGCCTACTCCAGCCAATGGTTAGGTGTTGATTTGTACTATCAATGGTTCAAAAATGGGTCCATTGCTCGCCGAAGCACTAGGAACTGTGTCTGACGAGTATCTCACTACATCGTGCATGGTAAGCTTCAGTAGTTTCCTGAACAAGTCTACCTTCTTCAGCCTTAAGCACTCTTGTGTCATCAGTTCATAAGTTACGCGCTTTAGCCATAGGTACGTCAATGTCTTCCGGTTCGAAACCAGCTCGTGAGTTATTTTCTTTTCCTCTTCTGTTCTCTGTGCGCTTTACTTGCGGAAAGGGCCTAATTCTGGCTTTGTGTGGAGCCACGAGGCCGTTTTTCATCTGAAACGATTCCGTAGTTTAGACTTTCCTTGGTACCATCCATTTTGAAAGCACCAACTTTGATATGGACCGAGGAATATTTTTAGCTATGTACATTTCTCCTTCCATGTTGCCGTGGGTTCGGACATTTCGATGAGCACTTGGCAGATGCTTCAAGGGTTTTCATTAAAGTGGGTCCTAATGACCCACTTCACTGGCCTTATACTCACGGACTGCTACCTACCAACTAGACCAAAAGAGATATATCCCCGTGAGATATTGGTGTGTTTCGGTTAAGACCAAAGCCGTAACCAAAGCAGCCATGCAAGGCACCCGGTCACCTGCATATCTCTGCACTGAAGACGGATACACAGATAATCTTCTAGCTTACATGGTCGCACTGGTTACCGATTAGGTTACGGAGCACAAGCCCGCAGAACCCAATAGCGTCCCTGAACATTTGCGATAACAGGTGTGAGGACTTAGAATTGTCGTTGACTCCCGTATGTTATGATATTGATCATTGTGCGAGATATCAACTTTCCGTAGTCGCGGCATCTTAAGATGAAACCAGAATGAACCCTATTTCGACGCCAAAACCTGTTCGAACCATGGTTAAAGTGGTTTTCGGGCAGTCAATAATATAAGCTCCTGGTATGTGAATTAACATTCCGTGAATAATCGTGGCATTTGGAGCCTTCCTTGCGGAATAGTTAGCTCACTTGGAGGGTAGGGCTCAATCCAAATTAATCACATGTCTTCCTGCACACAGACCAAAGAGATTAGCCAGGCAGGTAGACAGCGGGATTGCTCCGTACATCCAATGTCGCTTAAAGGTTGTTTCATAGTGCTACAACCGTAGCCTAAATGGATAAAGTGCCCGTGGAAGGTACAGGTCGAGCGAACCTTGGAAATTACTCCTCCCCTTTTGTCGACAAATAAACGATATAAAGGTATGTGTCTGCCAAACAAACATTGCCATCTCATCACCCTCGCCTTCTAAGTCACAGTTGTACCCTTCTACTTGGAATTCTTCCTTTCCACATAATCATGGTGTCTTTCCTTGGCCAAGCACGCCTGGCCGTGCCAATCCTGTCAGCCTTTGCGTGGATGTTTGCGGCAAGTTCCGCCATCCCCCCACCGCCGCCTGGAACCCTCTCACCTGAGCGTCTTCAATGGATCAGGGAAGTGATCGGCAATCAGACCGAGGGCGGCAGCATTTCGGATCTCGCTAAGCGGAGCACTATCCTGCATACCAGCCAAGACGGCGTCGACAGCGGGGGATTCTACTACTCCGTGTACAATGACAACGGTGCCAGCGTTGGATACACTGAATACCCCACGACCGGCCAGTTTGAACTCGGCTGGAACACTGAGACGGAATTTCTTGGTGGGAAGGGCTTCAAGGGTGGCAGCACGCGGTAAGTGCATCTTTCCTCCTCTCCCCTTTTCCTTCTCACTTGACAGAGCCGAGGAAAGCTGATAGTTGTTCGTCTCAGCTCCTTGACTTGGGATGGTTACTTCACCGCCGAGGGTGACTGGACTTTGGCCATCTATGGCTGGACCCTGAACCCCGTCACCGAGTGGTATATTGTGGAGTCGCATGGCACTGGAACCCCAGGCAACGGGAACATCCTCGGCCAGGTCGATAGCGATGGCGGTGTCTACGATGTCTACAACCTCCCCTACAGAAATGTTCCCGAGATCTACGGTGTCACCAACTTCGACCAGCACTGGTCGGTGCGTCGCTCTCACCGTTCCACCGGCACTGTCGACGTGAGCACCCATTTCCAGCGCTGGAAGGAATTGGGTCTCAACCCTGGCACCCCGATCTTCCAGATGGTTACTCTGGAAGGCTTCTCCGGTCAGGGGTACCTGGATTTCACCGTCCAGGCATAGATAGGATCAATGGCCATGTACTCCCAGGGCACTTGCCCGAGGTCAGAGCCCCTCCGCAAGTATCACTATAAAGACGTTTGGGGAAATAATCAGAAGCCCCCTTTCCCTTCATTCTTTCTTTTTCTCCTTTACAATTCTTGTCATTACCCGCTTTTTTCGCTTCTCCTCAAGATATCAACTATTTTGTTAATCCTTAAATAACATAATAAGTCTGGTGGCTGCTGCCGTACTTCATTGCCTAACCTACTCTCTTATTTACAGATTTTATCTGTAATCATAGATTCCAAGTTTGATTTACGGTTTTTAACTAATAGTGCTGTATACAAGGGTTATTTTGGGAGCATTATCGCCCTTTTAGTAGCGGTGAGATCACTCGTAGCTACCCTGGAGTGCTCTTCTTCGTGATGAACCTCGTGATCAGTGAGCCCTGATCAAGACCTGAACTTCGCCAGATTGCAGCCCCAGAGCAACTGAGAAACAGGAAGATGATACACCCGTCTTCTAGTCTTCACAAAGCTTCTCCTACATCACCATTACGCGCCCTGACACCGATCTCCGTTGAGAAACGAGAAGAGTGAGAGGTCATCTCAAATGAGTCATCTGCACATTCGATTTCCTATTCTCGCGCCATTATCTATCATATATTTTCTCGCAATTTTTAGTAGAGATATTTCTCTTAGTGTAGTACTTATTTCTGAATATCTGTGGTCTTCCTGCAATTAATATGTGCAAAAGGTGCTCACGTTTTTGAAATACAATTAAATGCCTGTTGCGGCGCTGGGATCTACTAGAGTATTTGTTTCATCCTTAGTAGTGGAGGAGAGTTGACTTAATCGTCTAAGAAAGGTCCACCTAGTGGATATTCCCAGAAAGTGGAGACGTGAGGCAAAGTACGAATATACGAATGTAAAATGTACGATATACGAATATACGAACAACTTCAATAGAGGCATGAAGTTTCGACATACCAGCCCCCATGAAAAGGGGGTTCCTTGGCATTAGCCCATGTATCGTTTTTATGTTTGGCTATATTCAAAATTCTGTGTATGGTTATAAAGGGTTGAGTGGATAAGTCCATTCTCACTGTGGCTCTCCGAGATGGTACCTTTTTAGATGCTAAAGGGTACACCAGGACTCCGACTGACAACTGAGAACATTATTTACACGGTGAAAAGACTTCAGGATTGGCATTTTGAAACAGTGTAATTATCACCAACTTCATCTTTGTAATACATCTATGCGTTTGGTCCGAAATCAACGCCGCGAACGCGTACAGAATAATATAAATATACCCAAGACATGATCAAGTGTGTTGTTTCCAACGAAAGACCTTCCCACCGTCCACCTCAATAGTTCCGTTAAGAGGGCTAGGAAGAACAACAGTACCCTTAGTACCCACAGGGGCGCTGACAACAATATTGAAAAGTCCGCTACCATCAAAAGACCAATCAACCCTAATGTTACCGTGAGGAGTAGGATACTTTCCCCTTGCCCAAGCCAGTCCCAAAGTCTGAGGAGCGACTCTCCACTCCTTGAAACCAGGAGTAACCGGCTGAATACCGAGGACGTAACGGCTCAGATCAGCAGTGGGCCCTGCACTCCAAGCATGGCACAGTGAGGTTCCAGACCCGATGCCGGGAGTACCGTCGGGGTTTATGACCTCCCACATACAGCCAGTGTAGTTGGCATTTTTCGGGTCACTGATCGGGCCCCAGATACTGTGGAGAAGTCTTTTGGCATTCACGCCATCGTTCGCATGGAAGGCCGCCTTGAGGTGGTAGCCGGAAGCATAGGGGCTGATTTTCTGGGCGAATCCGCTGGCGACGCTGGCGTTGGAGAAGGAGAGAGCACCTTTGGGGATATATAATTGCTGCGCCATGGTGGATAGTAACGTACTAGTACGGTTGTCGGTTAGTTTTGTAGTGTCACTCAGAATAACCAGGGCGTTGGCTTCCTGCGAGAAAAAGTCCTGGTATGTTTCAGAGTGGTAGTAGGCCTTGAGTTTGTCGCTCCACAAATGATCATTGATTGCTTTTTGTAAGTTCTCCAGCCGCCTTTGATAAGCGGTGGCATTTATGTTGGCCTGCTCCAGATACGGGATCCATTTGTTTAGCGAGTAGGCGTATAAGATGTTGAACTGGGAGACAATCCCAGACGAGGGGGGATCATAGATGTCCCATCCCCCACCGATGGCGGGATCGGTGATGTTGAGCAAGTTATTTGGTAGGGTCTGTGAATGCGCCCAATCAAGCATGCGCATCACTTTTCGGGCCCAGCGATGCAGAAAAACTTCATCACCGGTCTGCTCGTAGAATTTGGCCATTGCACTCACTAGATTGAACGAATATCCAATCAAACCGGTCGTATTTGCCTCAACATCCGTGGTTCGAGGGGGCTGCTGAACTTTTGCATTCGGAACAAAAAACCCGGGGGCCATCTGGTAGGAACCGAGCAGCTCGATAGAACCGTTGATGTATTCAATACCGTTGGTGCTGGCGAATGCTGTGCTGCTAGCTATGTCCAAGTCTCCGGCGTACGCAATACGATCGCGTCGAGAGCCGTCGACGCTGACAGGTAAAGGGTTGGTCCCGACAAGGAAGTCTGATAGCGCCGACTCATCTGTCAATGTTGAAGAATACTTTTGCTCTCCCCCGACTAACAATGACAGGTTGGTAAAAACAGCAGAATGCCCGAAAGACGCGCCCACACCGAAGGAGCCATAAAAAGATGCGGTTTGGGAGAAATCCAGCACAGTAGTGTTATCGATTTGAACAGATATTTGGGACATGTTCACGTTACTCTGAACCTTGTGCCACTCGTTCAGAATGATCGAAGAGGGAAGGTGACCTGAGGCAATGATCGGGTCCAGCTCAGTAGATCCAGCATGCGCAGAGATGGACTCATTGGCAATATCGACAAAGATGTAGATCCCGTTAGACAGAGTATCACTGAGTACGTTAAAGCTGAAGCCCTTGGAGATCGGCTTTACCAGGAACTTTAGATCATAAGTCGTCAGCGAAGGAGACCAGGTGGTATAGTAGGGTTGCGGAGCAAGACTGTCTATCAAGGCTCCTTCATCAGTAAGAACCCAGAAATCTGGAATGCTGTTAGCTGGGAACTCAGTAAGCTGCGATGTCCGAGCTCCCGCATGCCAAATCCGAGTCAGCACTTCATCGGAACAGTTGAACGAGCCCGGAAGATCTGCCAAAGGGATAATAGAGACAGTCGGTTTGAATCCAACGAGGGATAGATGCATCTCTCCCGCACTGGACAGGTTCAGCTTCTGGTATCGCAGGCCGCCCTGGATGAGCCTGTTTGTGTAGGTCCTTTCTTCCGTGATGTTGTATCGATTAACTCGGTACGTGTCCATCGTCGCATCAAAGGAGAGAGGACCGTCAGCCTGATATGAATGAGTCAGGAATTAACGATCGTAAGTAATGGTAGCAAGACAGGAGACTGGACTCACCATGGCTGATCCCAGTAATGCATATGTTTCGCTATAGGCCATTTCAAACCCAGAGGTGTCCCCAGACATAGATGAAACTTGAAAGGTGGCATAGCCTTCGACATCTCGTCCGTAGTCGAGTATTATTATTGCGGGGGTCACCCCGTCAGAGGAGAGCCTAAGAACCGTGTCATTCTGATAATCAATCCATTTATTCTGCGAGGCGTTGGCATAGGTAATAGGTTGATAAAAGGTCGAACAATTTCCAGAGGCAAATAGAAAACCAAGGAAGACTAGATTATAAGCGAATCTCATAATGATTTGAATCTCCGCAGGATTCCAGGGTTCAGTCCGATGTCAGTTTGGTGAAAGTGCAACAAGCTGTCACGGATGTGCGGGCTATCTTATATTCGACATCTTCTTAATTCCGAGTCACTAAGACCCCCTTCTTCCCTGACAAAACGAATATACGAGAATACATCCGGCACACGATGCTGCCTGCAAAGCTTGGCGTCTCCCTTAATCCCATGGTACGTAGCCACCAGCCGAGCCCTACCAGAAAGTCGATCCCGTTGGCACGGGGCCCCGGGGCCTGCCCACAACTACCTGGCATTAGGCTCGGATCGACGCAGAGCGAAGCAAATACGAATGTACGAAATTCCTACTCCCTACCACAATGAGTTTCGATTGCCACCCAACGCGAATCTCGTGGCAGTGCAAAATAAATTCTGAGGCACCTCGACTCTCCAGTATATTTGGACTGAACTTCAAGAACTGGGATAGAAAGAAGAACTTACTAGGCAGTAGTCACCGGGACATGCTTTCTGTCTCTAGCAGCCATTTAATTAGAATTACTATTAACCACCACAGGGGCACTACTAGTCACGAATGCAGAAACAATTGATATAAACCAACCAAGACACGGCGTCTGCGCCATCCCAGCCATAAAATATACCATGCAAATATCAAACACAATCAACGGGCTTGTCATGACATCGTAAAGGTAGACCATCGTCTCCTACAGTGGTTTGCCCAGCATCCGGAGACGCTCCCTCAATGCATCCGCCTCGCGGTCCTCTTCAGCATCTGACCTTCTTTCTCTCAGTGATACGGACCGATACTCTCCGTCTCCTCCGGGTGCCCCTACAGTCACCCACACGAACTTGCTTCCGCTCCCTCCTGCTGCCCGTTCCTGGGAGCCCTCCCAGAATAATTCCATGGGACTTGCAGTGCCTGACGCCTTGTCATGCGTGGGTCGTCCTCCAAGGCGCCCCTGCTTCACCCACCCTTTCATTACCTCTTTAATGAAATTGATCTTCTGTAGGAACGAATTGGCGTCGAGGATGTCACGAACACGTTCATCTGCAGAACTCGCGCCAGTGCCATACGCAATACCGAGGAAGGTTGCAACTTCGTCCGAAGTGACTGCCCGAGTGTCGAATCCAGATGGGTGCATCTTGCCCTTTGTGCTGAGGTATCTTGCTGCAGAGGGCGAAAGGTGATAGAAGTCGACCCAGGGTGAGGAGCTTCTTGTGCGTCCAGGAGCGATCACGAGCTTCGTGTGGTCAGGGAAGTTGAACTATTCGATGTGTTAGCTGGTGCAACTGACATGTAGCACATGGTTGACA
Organism: Aspergillus costaricaensis CBS 115574; assembly: GCF_003184835.1. Lineage (NCBI taxonomy): Eukaryota > Fungi > Ascomycota > Eurotiomycetes > Eurotiales > Aspergillaceae > Aspergillus > Aspergillus costaricensis. The sequence continues at coordinate 1,073,382 of NW_020291801.1, forward strand.
TACCTGGAAGGCACCATCCCCGAATCCCCAGACGCCAACATTCCCCAGTCGCTGGTAGAACTTGATGAATTGACCCGAGCTACCGGAAGCCAACTCGTCCTCCAGAGCTGCGTCATCTCCGTGTCGGCCTAGAGACCCGATCATGTACTTGCCAAACTGATCGACGAGCTTAACTCGTTTGATCTTTTCGGCGTCCGCACGCGCGCAGTCAAGGCCGGAGTTTGTGCGGATCTTGATACCGGCCGCAGAAGATCCACTGGAGGAGGCCTTGACCTCGAACAGCGACGGTGAGATCAGAGCTCGCCGAATTCCGCCACGACACTCGGCGAAGTCGCGGGTACAATTTTCATAAAATTCTACCGGCTTACCATGGCGAGGAATGAGCTGGTCTGCCTCGGAATACCCATAGATCGCTCCCTCTTGTTGCTCCTGGCTACGGGCTTTGCGCCGGATGTGTTTTTCGCCATCCCGCACTACTACGCCACTTGCAGGCTGGCCATTCTCTGCCTTGAAGACGCATCCTACGCTGCCATCATCCAAGACATAGCCAATACCATACCGATTCGTGTAATCCACCCATTTAATCACGTATGCGTGAGGTGGTCGTCGAAGCCCAGCCCGTCTCCGGGCTGCTGAGTGTGGTACCATGTTGGACAGCATGTGTCGCAGATCCATGTTCACATCATCAAGAGACGTCCTTGGTAGCGCCTCCCATGGGTCTTCCACATGAAACAAGGGGTGCAGGCCGAGAGTCGAGCGTGGCTTGCTTGCAGAAGCCGTCTTGCTACCAGACCGGCTCAGCGGTTGTGAAGAGGGATCAGGTCGGGCAGGTTTTTCGGGCAAGCTCTCCTGGGTCGCGGCAGCTTTCGGCGGTTCTTCTTGTCTCAGCACATCTCTGGTCTCCGATTTGGGCATTGCTCGTTGGGAAGGCTGGCGTGGTCTAACGGGCAAATGATCCATTGCTACGGATGCAGGCCGTTCCTTGGCAGCAGGCGGCAGATGGCCAGTTTCCTGGCTGCCAGACTCCAGTCTGCGAGACTGCGAGCGCGTCTGCGAGCGAGTTTGGGAGCGAGTCTTTCCGATTACCAGAGACTCCGGTGCCGTACTAGACTTGGGAATCTGTGGCGCAATGTTTTTGTCTAGATCGCGCAACGAACCCGAGTACGATGCTGCCACACCACGCCGTGCGCGAATTGGCCGCTCTGCAAGACCACCTGAAGGTACAACTGCTGGTTTTGCTTCTGGCTCCTCCTCGAACAAAGCCTTCGCTGTCGGTATGGGATCGGGGATAGCTGCGATTTTTCGGACAGAACCTCTGCCTGTAGCTGCCTGCTGCCGCAGAGTTGCGGCATGACTTTGCGACTCTTTTCGCCGCTGCTGAGCAGCCGCCAGCGCCGCTTGAGTTCGGGTGAGTGAGGCCACATTACTCCGAGCAGATGCGCTGCTCTTCCTTGACAGGACACTGTCTTCGAAAGAGGAGCCATCTCTGCGTGACAGTAAGGAAGTATCGGGGTCGCTCCAATCACCTATCGGGTCATGGGGGTACCTGTACACGATATCCTCTGGAAGGGGTATGACAGGCTGGAATCCTTTCTCCTCCTCAGATAAGCATTCGGCGTATGCCGACTTCGAGCAGTTCTTTCCAGCGGCCTTGCGTGCTGTACCGTCTGGTTTTCTGCCCACGCCACAGAGTGTGTAGAACGCCGCCCTACAGACCAGGTATCGCTGACTAGAATCATCGATGTGTTCGATGTAGCCAGACAACTTCTCGTCGTATTCCAAGCTGCTCCCAAACATCATTCGATCACCTCGGGGCTCATCCGGCTTTAGCCAAACGGGCCTACTAACGCTGCAAGACGGGTCAAGTCGTCTGGGTATGCAACCGTCATACATCCTGAAAAATGGGTGTTCGACGATGTCGTCCGGCTCAGGGCGCTCTTCTTCAGCGAGGTTCAGACACCAGCTCACGAGCGACTTCGCCTCTTCGGGGATGTAGTTGGCGCACTCGGTGCCTTTAGGCCACACGTATGCCAAGTTCCGCACCTTTTTATAGATCTCCTCTTGCGTTTTTGATTGGAACGGCGGGTACCCAGTAAGCATCGCGAAACTAGATGGAAAATTAGCATGAAGTTAATAAGGGGATTTGGGTATGGGCTTTACCAGATCACTCCCAAAGACCAAATGTCGACCTTCTGTGTATGACCGCCTTTACTTTTGTCGAGCACTTCCGGGGCAATGTAATTTGGCGTCCCGCACAATGTCCGCCTCCTCTTCTCATCCCTCTCAGACATGATCATTGCCGCCAGACCGAAGTCGCCCACTTTAATATCCATGTTTTGATCCAGAAACAAGTTCCCCATCTTCAGATCACGATGCGCAACATTTCGTTTGTGGAGGTATTTGATCGCACCGCACAGTTGGACCATGAATCGTCTGACCTCGGGCACACTCAGGCACTTCCTCTTCCTGACCATATCCATGACGGATCCATTCGGACACAGTTCTAGAATGACGTATATACTGCTGTCGAAAACAAAGGCGCGATGGAAGCCGACGATGTGAGGGTGGCGCATTTTCGAGTGAATCTGAAGCTCGGTACGAAACTGTGATGGTCGGTCAGCATACCAATTGCAACTACGCGGCATCACAAGCAAGTGATTAGGTTATATACCTTCTCCTGCATCTTCTTCTGTGCCATTTCGGATCGAACCACTTTCATAGCAAAGACACGGCCGGTTCGCAGTAGTGTCCCTTCGTAGCAGATCGCAAAACCTCCCTTCCCAAGAAAAGCGCCGGTCGAGTATCGCTCACCATCCTCTTCCGGCTCCAAAATCAATGATGGTGGTGGCGGCGCATGATTTTTCGATGACGAAGCTTTCTGAGCGGCGGCGGCAGCGGCAGCATTCTTATCCAATACTTTGCGCTCCATAGAGATCTTTGGCTTGACAATTTGGTTTGTCGATCGTGGTGATAGCGCCTCCATCTTGCCTTGAGGGAGCACTTCGTGCCTTAATGTGATCGGGTATCAATGTTGGCGACAAAAGAACGGCGGTGATTCTCGAAACCAGACTTGAGCGGACATCAACTCAGACGATATAAGCGATCAATAGTGGTACAGTGCACTGGGGGTATAATGGATCTAGTGGGCTTGTGCTCTATCGCCTGTCAATAACCATATACAACAATGAAGTTATGCGACTTGGTCCCGGGGGCCAGCGACCGGTGAGGGGGTTTCACCGCACGGTGATGAAACACTGAAACCGCAAGACCGAGAGCGAAGTAGTGAGGCATTGAGAACATATACTTACTAAAAATGAATGAATATCAAACAATTGACGCTCAAAAACAACAATATGCAATCAATGGCACTCCAATCAGGGAGACCGCGACCAGGGAGAGGTGGGGGGGGAAGACAGAAAGTGAAGTAGGGATAGACAGAAGCAAAGACGGAGAGCTTCCCGGATGGAGACCAAACGAACTTCCCGATGCGGCAATCGATAAACATTGATCCGAATGCCTGTCCAACGCGCATTGCTGACATCAGCAGGCATAGCAGCCGCACGTTATGCACGGCTATGCGCCCCACGAGTCCCGCTGCCGGTTGATGCCTGACAATCCAGTCAGCAGTTGTGAATCATCTTCGACCACCTTCCAGGCCCATGTGGAGAGCTATTTTAAGACCTTTCGTTAATGTCATATGGATTCAAGTCGCACATAATACATCTCTAGGACCTTTCTCATTCTTTCCTAAACCCTCTCCTCTCCCTCCCCTCCACCCACCATGTCTCTCACCCTCAAGCTCTCCTCCCTTGTTATCCGCACCTTGTCAAAGCCGATCGCCGTACGCTTATTCCACCCTTGCAGTGAGGTGCTGCTGACAGGAACTGACTGACACTCCAAAGAACCAAATTAAGGCCCAAGCTCGCGAACATGAACGTTTCCGGCGCATCTGCGTCTCCATGGCGCAAGGTCTCCACCGTATCGACATGCGTCTCCGGCTAGGCAATATTCGCGACAACGCTGCATCGCAAAAACGAGCAGCTGCTGAAAGGGAGCTCCGAAAGCACAAGCCCACGTCCCCGACTGTAAAGACGGAAGTAGAGGCAAAAGCGGAAGAGGAAGCCATTGCGAAAGCCAAAGCGGCGGCGGAGGAGGCAGCGAAGCCGGCACCGAAACCTCACATTCGACCATTGTCCGAGTCCAAGGCCATCGAGTCCGGTGCCACATTTATCAGCGAAACATTCTTGTTTATTGTTGCAGGAGGGTTGATTGTCTTTGAATCGTGGAGGTCTCGGAGAAAGGAAACAACCCGCAGGGAGGACGTTGAGACTCGATTGGCCGAGCTTGAACAATCCGAGAAGGCCGCCCGACTGGCATTGTTGGCCTTGGAGAAGGAGCTGCTCCAACAGAAGGCCAAGCACGGGGAACTCCCAAAGTCCTCCTCGAGGATCCTACCACGTGAGGTGTGGGACGTGAACCAAGATGAAGAAGTCAAGCCAGCTGAGGAGCCGGGCTTGCTGTCGTGGATTACGTCGTATCTGCCTTGGGGAGAAAGTCCGGAACAACGGGCAGAGTCTGTGATTAAGGAGAGCAAGAGCGCAGCGAAACTACCAGTTGATGCACCAACATCACCGGCATCGAAACCAGCCGAACCGGAACCGAAAGCGTCAGAGCCGAAAAAGGCTTGAGCGATGCCAGTATTAGACTTATGCACCTGTATATATTGTTGTAGATAAGTTGGGGCACTATGTGGTGGACTATCTTGTTAATGATGTTGCGATACCCTTATACATGTCGGAAGGCAAACATGCGGAGGTTGGTTTTGGAGCGACAAGCGGAGGCGTATAAATATAATTCACTCCTCTCTTCAATGAGCGTAACTTCCACATACCACATAGCTTCGAACATGTACTACACAGGATGGAGCCGGACAGCTTTGTTTCTCTTCGCGGCACCTACTGCCTTTCACTCCGAGAGCAATCAATCTGGAGAATGCTTGAGCCTATCTTGAGAATGTCTCCGGGCCTAAAAGGTTGGTAGACTTCGAGTGATGATGGAGTTTCCCTCCTCTGATACCGATGCAGCGGGTGAGGTGAAAGAGGGAAGTGATTTCAACTTTCGCCTGGGCAATGATACAGCGACACTGAGTATTCTCCTGTTGACACCCTCATCCATTGAACCGCCTGTTGCAGAAGAGTCTACAGTCAGGCTACGCCAATTTTCTTCCCTCACAAGTGACAATGGCAAGAAAGCTGTGGCATTTCTGCTGTCCGAGAGACCATTCCATAGTGCAAGTGGGCGGTACCGTCTTGACGGACTGGTAGCATTACAAGCACTGTGCGAGCATTTTCTTCATTCATCCTTTATGTGAGAAGGAGTAGTTGCGACTAATAATGAGGAGCTGTACAGGATGATCGAATCCCTTCCAAGCATGCTGCCTATCATTCCTATTGCGGACGCGGATTGCTTCCTGGCCTCTGTGCAAGGATATATCAGCAATCTTGAGGCAATCGATATTCCACGACCACAATGCTCTGCGAATACAATGGGTTTTGCAAGATCCAGGTTCTTCTCTGCCACACCATGTGGTGAACAGGGAAGTCAGAGCTTTAGCAGATTTGCTGGTTAGTTGTAGGACTCATAGGACTTAGTATAAGTGGGATCAGCAACTACGGGAGAATTATGGCAAATAATTACACCCCTTTATTCTATTGTAAGGGGGTCTGGATATCAACCCAATGCCTGTTTTCCTTCGAGATGATGCATTCAATGATGTCACGTGTGTTTCGTTGCCCAAATGTGTAGTAGTTTCCAGTTAGTAGGATTGTGGTACAGTAGGAGAGCATATCAGGCTGGGAAGTGAGGTTAGGTACACACGACAACTTGAATCCAAAATATATTTTCGGGAGTGGATCGTATTCGTTTATCAGGGAATATCCCCCTATCCAGGGGTTCTACATTAGAAGAAAACCAATTTCCATCAGCATTAGCCCCTATTCAATGCAATTGATGAAATGTGGCAGATGTTATGGTAGAGAATCCGGGAACAGCTGGATGGTGAAGGAGCGACTAGTTCTTAGTTCTTAGTAGTAAAAAGCCGGACAAGCATTGGGCTGCAGGGGGGGGGGGGGGGGGTGACGTAGTGAGAGGGAGCGAGAGAAAAGAGTCGAGGAAGAAGTAAAAGGAACCGTTGGCTAATAATGGCAGCCTCAGGCACTACTGACACTCATCAGTCCCATTGGATCGTCGGTGCCTCGGACGGGCGTGTGCGGCCAGCCCTTCTTTTTCTTTCTTCCCTTAACAACTAACTAACTACTACTTAACTAACTGGAACCTTTTAGCGCCAGGGACCCGGGACTTCCAGGGGCGACTGGCGCTCGGGGATTTTTACTTTTACTTTTACTTTTGCCCCGGAGGCAACAACATATACCACTGAAGTAGTAGTAGATTAGTGTCCCTACGGTTAAGTACTCAACTTACTTACTAACAGTAGTATGACTCTGGTACTACCAATCCTAGTTGATTAAATGGGATGGTCGGGTACTAATAGTAATAGGTTGATTGCGCGTATTGCGAGGCAGCGCAACCCAAGTGTGGCGCAGGCTCCATCGGCCGGCCCGCCGAATCACCGGCTCTCTCTTCTTTCCAGTCTGTGTCTGTCGTTACTTAGAATAGCGAAAGAGGGACCCCGGCCATTCTCTCCTCCTCCTCCTCCTCCTCCACAAGGCACCCTTCCGTCATTCTTCCTCCCTCTCTTTCTCTCTCTCTCTCTCTCTCCCCTCGTCCTCTTCGCATTCCTATACCCCTCTTCTTATTACCTTACACACCCTATTCTTTCCTGCGGGCCCCTCCTCACACCATCCACTAGCTTCTTGGAATGAACCATACGCCCGCTGCGTTCATTCCCTATCCGCTGTGAATTTATCCGCCCCGTTCCTGTCCAGATTGATAGGCCAGATATCGTGACGCTTGGGCGCAACTTCCGGGGAGGTCGGTAGCCACAACCATGGTGAGTCGCAGCCCATTTCACTGCCAGTGCGATGACAGAGCTTTATCCTTTTGGATCAAATTGTCTTTTTGCTAACCCCATCTCTCGTTGTTAGGGTCATTCACGACGTCCGGCTGGCGGGGAGAAGAAGAGTCGCGGCTTCGGTCGCTCCAAGGCCGCCGCCGATGTGGGCGACGGGCGACAGGCGGGCAAGCCTCAGGTCAAGAAGGCCGTCTTCGAAAGCACAAAGAAGAAGGAGATTGGTGTCTCAGATCTTACCCTCCTTAGCAAAATCTCCAACGAGGCCATCAATGAGAACCTCAAACTCCGCTTCGAACATGACGAGATCTACGTAAGCTGCCGCTGCCACCACTACCACGACCACTACTACCACAACCCCCCGGCGAGGCTATCTAGGCGAGGACAATCACTAACGGACGACTTCAATAGACATACATTGGACATGTGTTGGTGTCTGTTAACCCGTTCCGCGACTGTAAGTGACTTCCCCTGAGTGCCATCAGTGCTCATGGTCGCATGGCTGACCACGCCCCCTATTCTAGTGGGCATCTATACCGACCGTGTCCTCGAGTCCTATCGGGGGAAGAACCGACTCGAAGTCCCGCCCCACGTTTTCGCGGTCGCAGAGTCCGCCTACTACAACATGAAGTCATACAAGGATAACCAGTGCGTGATCATTTCAGGAGAGTCGGGTGCGGGTAAGACGGAGGCGGCCAAGCGGATCATGCAGTACATCGCCAGTGTATCCGGTGGCAGCGACTCGTCCATCCAACAGACCAAGGACATGGTTTTGGCCACCAACCCGTTGCTCGAATCGTTTGGTAACGCAAAGACCCTGCGCAACAACAACTCCTCCCGTTTCGGAAAATACCTGGAACTGGAATTCAACACCAATGGCGAGCCGGTGGGTGCCAACATTACAAACTACCTGTTAGAGAAGTCAAGAGTGGTGGGTCAGATCACGAATGAGCGAAACTTCCACATTTTCTACCAATTTACCAAGGCTGCACCGCAGAAGTACAGAGGTAGGCGCATTGTTCCCGGTTCCTGTGAACGCGCTAACGGCTCGTGACAGATATGTTTGGCATACAACAACCTCAGTCCTACCTCTACACCAGCCGATCGAAGTGCTACGATGTCCCCGGAGTCGATGATGCCGCTGAGTTTAGAGACACCATCAATGCAATGGGTGTCATTGGAATGGCCGAAGCCGAACAGGACGAGGTGTTCCGCATGCTGGCCGCCATTCTGTGGATCGGAAATATCCAGTTTGCCGAAGACGACTCCGGAAACGCTGCCATCACCGACCAGTCGGTGGTCGACTTTGTCGCATACTTGCTGGAGGTCGATGCCGCCCAGGTGAACAAGGCGCTCACTATCCGGTTGATGGAGACGGCCCGCGGAGGCCGCAGGGGATCGGTCTATGAGGTTCCGTTGAACACGGTGCAGGCGCTGGCTGTTCGTGATGCGTTGTCCAAGGCGATCTACTTCAATCTCTTTGACTGGATTGTTGGGCGGGTCAACTCTTCGTTGACCGCCAGAGGGTCGGTGGCGAACTCCATCGGTATCTTGGATATTTACGGGTTTGAGATTTTCGAAAAGAACTCGTTTGAGCAACTCTGTATTAACTACGTCAATGAGAAGTTGCAGCAGATCTTCATCCAATTGACCTTGAAGGCGGAGCAGGATGAGTATGCGCGCGAACAGATTCAGTGGACCCCGATCAAATACTTTGATAACAAGGTGGTCTGCTCGTTGATTGAGGACAAGCGTCCACCGGGTGTCTTTGCAGCGCTGAACGATGCCTGCGCGACAGCGCATGCCGACTCCGGCGCGGCGGACAACACATTCGTCGGCCGTCTCAACTTTCTGGGCCAGAACCCCAACTTTGAGAGCCGCCAGGGCCAGTTTATCGTCAAGCATTACGCCGGTGACGTCAGCTATGCAGTCGAGGGCATGACCGACAAGAACAAGGACCAGCTGCTGAAGGATCTGTTGAACCTCGCCGGTTCCAGCAGCAACCAATTCGTTCACACCCTCTTCCCCAACCAGGTGAACCAGGATGATAAGAGACGCCCGCCCACCGCCAGCGACAAGATCAAGGCGTCTGCCAACGACCTGGTGGCAACCCTGATGAAGGCACAGCCGTCTTACATTCGGACCATCAAGCCCAACGATAACAAAGCGCCCCGGGAGTATAACCAAGGCAACGTGCTGCACCAGATCAAGTATCTGGGTCTGCAGGAGAACGTCCGTATTCGTCGCGCTGGTTTTGCCTACCGTCAAACGTTTGATAAGTTTGTGGAACGCTTCTACCTGCTGTCGCCCAAGACATCCTACGCCGGTGACTACACGTGGACGGGCGATGAGGAGTCTGGTGCGCGCCAAATCCTCAAAGACACCAGTATCCCCGCAGAAGAGTACCAGATGGGTATCACCAAGGTGTTTGTCAAGACCCCGGAGACGCTATTCGCCTTGGAGACGATGCGCGACCGGTACTGGCACAACATGGCCATTCGGATTCAGCGTGCTTGGCGCAACTACCTGCGCTACCGCATTGAATGCGCCATCCGCATCCAGCGGTTCTGGCGTCGCATGACAGGCGGTCTGGAGTTCATCAAACTGCGTGACCAAGGACACCAGGTCCTCCAGGGCAAGAAGGAGCGGCGCAGGATGAGTTTGCTCGGGTCGCGGCGCTTCCTCGGAGATTATGTGGGCGTTGGCAATAAGGGTGGACCGGGCGAGATGATCCGGAACGGTGCAGGCATTAACGGTGAGTAGCATGCTTTATGTGTGTAGGATCTGGCTGACAAGTGCTAGGATCGGAAAATATTCTCTTCTCTTGCCGTGGCGAAGTATTGATTTCTAAGTTTGGCCGGTCCAGCAAGCCGGCACCGCGCATCTTTGTTTTGGTAAGTCGACGCTCCTTGCTGCAACTGGACGCAACTGGACGCAGCTGACAACGCAGACCAACCGACACGTCTACATCGTGGCACAAACGCTGGTCAACAACCAGCTTCAGATTGCGTCAGAGAGGACGATACCTATCGGAGCGATCAAGTCCGTCAGCACATCGAACCTGAAGGATGACTGGTTCTCGCTCGTGGTGGGCGGACAGGAGCCGGACCCACTGATGAACTGTGTCTTCAAGACGGAGTTCTTCACACACCTCACCAACGCACTTCGGGGACAACTGAACCTGAAGATTGCCGACCAGTAAGTTCGTTTCGTCCTCATCGAGAGCGCCACTAATCCTCCCTAGTATCGAGTACAACAAGAAGCCGGGCAAGCTGGCCACCGTCAAGGTGGTCAAGGACCCCGCAGCCTCGAACGTCGACAGCTACAAGAGCAGCACCATCCATACGAGTGCCGGTGAACCCCCTAGCTCTGTCTCCAAACCCACGCCACGCCCGAAGCAGGTTGCTGCGCGACCCGTGACGAAGGGCAAGTTGCTTCGGCCTGGTGGTCCTGGCGGCGGGCCCTCGAAGTTGGCATCCAGACCTGTACCGGCGCGCCAGCCTTTGCCTCAGTCCACGGCGCAGCCGGCTGCCGTGCAACCACCCCCCGCCCCCAGGCCAGCTGTGTCGCCTGCAGCGCAGCCCAGACCGGTCCCTCAACCTGTTGCCGCGGTTGCCGCAGCGCAGCACACACGGAATGCATCCACCAGCTCCGCAAGGGCACCGCCCCCACCTCCCCCTGCGACGCCGCCAGCCCAGAAAAAGCCAATGGCGAAGGTGTTGTACGACTTTAACAGCGACCAGACCAACGAACTGTCGATCCGAGCGGGCGAACTTGTGCAGATTGTGTCCAAGGAAGGAAATGGTGAGTGATACAGCCCATTGTTTACGACGAATGTCAGCTAATGTCTGCAGGATGGTGGTTGTGTATGAACACAGCGACATCGGTTCAGGGCTGGACGCCCGAGGCCTACCTCGAGGAGCAAGTGGCAGCGTCACCCAAGCCTGCACCGCCCCCGCCGCCACCGGCTGCACCCCGCGCCAGCCCCGTGCCGGCGACTAATGGTGCCGCCGCCGCAGTGGCCGCCAAAGCCAAGGCCAAGCCGGCACCGCCTGCCCCGCCAGCGAAGCGGCCCAACATGGCTGGGCGGAAGGTGGCACCCACACCCCCGGCAGCACCGCGCGATAGTGCCGTGAGCATGAACTCGCACGACTCGTCTGGCGGCAGTGGACGGGGGACGCCGAACAGCGCGTCGAACGCGAGTCTGGCGGGAGGATTGGCAGAGGCACTTAAGGCGCGACAGCACGCGATGCAGGGACATCATGATGAAGATGATGAGTGGTAGACTACATACTACACAGGAGAGACTGAGCTAGAAGCATACCCGGTAGATAAAATAGACATGTATAGCACTGCTGCAGCTGAACCAGTAGATATACCCTGCCATCAAATGCAACACTCATAAACTACCAACCCGTCCTCATATACCCAACAACCTAAAATATTTACTTACAAGAACTTACTCGCCAAACTCATCAAAGCCCCGGGACCACCGGTACCACTCGACCCACTGCCCTGACTCTTCATATACATCTTGAACGCCATCTCCGCAGCCGAGTTAACAGCCGACTGCTTATCACCAGACTACCCAACACCAGTTAGCCCACACCACCACCACCACCACCAAAGTAAAAAGGAATAAATAAGACTTACAACATTACCCGATCCCGCCTTCTCCTCCCAAAGCTTACTCGCCTGCGCCATCGCCATCCCAATAAACTCATTCTTGTCCCCACTACCACCGCTGCTACCACCCCCACCGGAAGTAAACATCTTCAGCGCCTGCATCGCAGCGCCGGCACCCAAGCTGCTGCTATCATGCTGTTGCTGCTCTCCACCATACCCTCCGCCACCGTTATACAGCCGCTGGTGCGACTGCACGAGATGCTCCTCGTCAATGTCGGGTTGCTCTGAGTACTGGCTCTTGCGGTCGGAGAGGAAGCCCAGGGCGGAGGAGAAGAGGGAACTATCGGATGAAGACTCGTGGGATTGTGCGTGGTGTTGGGCGGAGGAGAATTCGGGGTCGTAGGATCCAGAGTTGCCGTAGCCACCACCTCCTCCGGAGGAAGAGTGGGAGCCGGAGGTGGCTTGTTCGAGGGCGGAGGAGATGAGGTTGGAGAAGGACATTTTTCTTTCTTTACGGTTCACTTCGTAGGGGGTTTTTGGGTTGGATGGGTGATGAAGATGGGTAAAGGAGATAGTTGATGAGATGAGGGGATGATGATGATGGAGGGGTAAGGGGTAGGAGTATTTATGAGGGGCTGTGGCGGTGTAGACGAGATGTACTACTAAAAGGGGATGAAGGAATGGAAATGATCGGCAGTGGGGCAGGGCGCTCAGCCACGATCGGGCGATTTAGTTTACTTTGTACGGAGTACTTGTATTATTATAGTAAGTGATGGTGAATAATGTTGTGAGAATGCTTCGAATCATGGCTAAAACGGCAATAACGTGGTATCTCTAAATCACGGCTCCGCCCAATTATGCAATATAATGCACTCACTACTCGTACACCCATCGCTACAATAGCATCGCTTCATGCTCCTCGTCCTCCAGTGTCCACATCCATCGCTGCTGTCGCTCGCGCTCAGTCAACATGCATCGTTCGTCGTCGTCCAGCTCCGTCTCGCGCAGCCACTCGTTCGGCCGATCCCGCAGCCCATATCGTTGTCCCCACTGCCGTCGCTCATATTCCAGGAACCCGCCAAAGTGCTCGTCCGTGTTGGCCACCCAGATTGTGCTGCCATCCGGCGCGTAGTCGGCACCGCCGATCTCCCCAAAGAAGTCGTGCACTTGGCGACGTTGGTATGTCTGCGCGTTGACCACGGCGATGCGGTCCGCCGGCTCACACAGGAGCAGGGTGCGCGGCCCGCCGCCCACGGGCGACCAGCGCAGTGACCGGTATCCGGCCACATCGGACTCGATCTTCTGCAGCATCCGCCACATGCGCACATCCCAGATGATCGCTGTCTTATCTTGATTGCTTGTGGCGATGTGGTGCATGTCGGGCGCCCAGGCGCACGCAAACCCGAAATCGCGGTGTCCGCGCAAGGGGTGCACCGGGCGCCCGGTATCCGCTTCGACGACCCACGCGTCCGCCGAGTCGCCAATCAGCACGCGCAGGCGCCCGTCTGGCGAGGTCGTCGTGCAGTTGATGGCCCGCGAGAGCTCGTGGTCCGCCACAAACGTGTTGGTCTCGCAATCCAGCACCCGCAAGTGACGGTCATTCGACGCGAAGATCCCCAGTGGAGACCGATTCGTCCGGCTCGGAATGATGTCGACATGGTTGGTGATGCCATTCGCGTCCTTGGTCACATAGCCTTGCACGCCCGGGCCTGTCGTGCCCGCCGCTCGCACGGCATATTCGCCCGAAAACCCGCCCGCGATGGTCGTGTCATGCGCCGACTTCATCGTCGAGATCTTGACGGGGCCCTGCAGCCCCGACTCGACCGTCGGCCGTGACAGGTCGAGCAGGCAGACGAGATCGTCGTATGCGGGCACCCACGAGTAGACCTTTGACTCGTGTGCAAAGTGGACGGTATTGTATGCCGCCACCGACATCAGGTTCCGGAGCTGAAAGTGCTCGATGGTGGCTTTGTGTTCCGTGTACATGGCCTTGCCGCGAAAGTACGACTCTTCCTGCGGCAACCTCGCACCAGGCCGTTGCCGGGAATATTCCAGGTTGTGGTACGATGTATACGACTGGTCCCGCAGCTCGCGCACATAAGCCCGTTTGATCCGCAAGGCATCCCACCAGGGGATCTGTTGCAGATCGTAGAAATCTCGCGCATACCCCGGCGGTCGATAGATTTTCGGCGGAGGGATCCACCCGATCAGATGCGCAATGGCGCTGCGGGGGAGGTGTGCCGACGACATGGACAGACTGGGAATCGCGGAGGCGGCGGACGACTGGTACAGCCACTGGGCAATAAACTGGTCCACGTTCAGATTCCTTTCGCGGGCTAGTACTAGGTTAGCATGCCGCAAGAACCGTAGAAACCGATGGAGACTCACTAGTTCCAACCACTGGAGCAGCAAAATGCGTCTCGCCCGTCGGGTCGGCATTGCTTGAATCGTCCCCCTCGGAAAAAACATTGCTGTAGTCGTCGCGCATGGAACCGGGCCCCATATCAGATAATTCAGGAGCAGAGGGTGAAGGTGGGTCGTGATAAAAGTCTTCCAGCTCTTCCTCTGACAAATACGCTGTGCCATGGCGGGTCCCCATGTCACTGGCGACATCGTCGTCGTATTCATCGCCATCATCCGAGTAGAACTTTTGCGTGTCATCCGGGTCGTCCTCTGCGATCGACTGCGACGTGGACCCGTTCTCCATCACCGACGGCTCATAGTCCATGATCAGATCGGTCGCCTCCCCATCTTCGGTGTCGCTGGAGATGGTGGACGCGACGTGGTGCGCGGGCACCGGGGTATCCAGCGACTGGTTGAGGAGGGCTGCCATACCGACGTGTCCACCGATGTAGGGCTCCAGCGGGACGCCACCCATCTCCGACAGCGCGTCTGTCATTTCCGAGTCCGAAACGTACCATTCCACCGGGGGCGACGACGGGTTGGGCGCATGGTCGGGCACAGTCTGACGCACCAGTAAATCGTCGCGCGCCCTCACCGCATTCACCACCTCGGAGGAAGTAGCGTAGGGCCGATCGGGAGACTCGAAGACGTGCGTATACTGGGGGACAGCCAGGAAGGCGGAGGCGGCCAATTCGCTTGTATTCCGATCGTCTGTATCACCGTGGATGCCCGCCGCGGAAGCGTCCGAGCTGACGGCGGGCGCGGGGTCTTCGACGGACGGCATCCGCAACCGGGTCGACGAGGAGGCGTTAGGCGAGGGCAGACTGTCTGGGGTCCAGGGATGTGAGGGTCTGGGGACGGTGCATGCTGACGGGCTGCGGGCGCGGGTACTCGGGGGTCCCGGCAGGACCGAGGTGCTTGAGGAGGACTCGGAGGCAGAGGAGGATGAAGACGAAGGGAAATCGGAGGCAGTCGGGCCAGGCATTCCGGTCAGGGCGGCGCGGCGCAGAGTTGGCAACGGGGCTGGCCACCGATCGATTGGGGCGAGCGGTGGGGAGGAATAAGCAGGGAGTGGAATTTAAGTAGTAAGGAATTTGAGACGGAGGAGGGATCAACCGGTGATTGGCACTGGGGTGGGTTGCACAGGGATGAGGGCCGGTCGGGACCACGTTGTTGGCCCTCCGATCGCAATCAATCAATCAATCAATCAATCAATCCCCGGTCGGATCTGGACTTCTGCAGCCGATAAGTCAAGTTCACCCCGCAGGGCGTATTGCCCACCTCCCCCACACCGATAGGGATAAGCGTAGGGTTGAACTCCCAGAGTGGGACAACCACTGCGCTAACTGGAGAGAAAATGGGAGAGAGTCAGTGTGTGTTGTGCGTTGTGTGACCAACCCGCCATGAAGAGGTCAGTGGTGGTGGTGGTGGTGGCTTAGCAGTGTGGGAGGAGAAGAAGGAAGGAAGGAAGGAAAGTAAGGAAGCCCAGTGGAGAGGCGGACAGAAGGAATGGAAGAATCCCGAGGTGGAGGGGCGGTGTCGCACCAAAGTAACACACCACCAATAAACACACCACCACTAGATACTGGCCGGTGAACAGGTTATAAGATGGAGGTGAAGGCCAAAAGGTAGTAAGTAGGTAGGAGGGAAAAAGCAAAATACCCGACAGGACTCAAGATGGGAGTGGGAGGCCAAGAGGCCGTCAATCATACCCCAGTTAGGTAGACTGCAGGAAAGAGGCAGCAGATGCCGCAGAAGAGGCGGGAAAAGAGGCAAAAAGTAAGAGAGGAATGGGGAATGAAAAGAAGGAGACGATCGAAGAAGAAGTAGAAGCGAGACAGAGAGGGAGGAGGAAAAAGCAACTTGGAACTGTAAGAGAAAGAGAGAAGAGAGAGAGAGAGAACGTGGATCCCGATCGGGGCTGTCACATGGAGGGGGAGAGTTGCCGATCACGAGGCAAAGACAGAAAGAGTATGATGATTGAAAAACTAGTAGAACTTTATGTATGGGGGTTGCTGCAGTTTGTGAATTGGGGAAGTTAATGCTGCTTCTATTCTAACCCTGTTTTAAGTTTAAAGACTAGGTATGAAGTAGTAGTGGTAGTGCTAGTAGATAGTAAGTGACATGGTCTGATTCTAACGGGATGTATATGTCCGCAGTCAGGGCTTGCTACCCAGTAGGTACTAAGTTACTAAGTACTAAGGTAGTTCAAATCCCGATTAGGTTGGTTTCTTTTTCTCTGGTGTCTGATCTATTGTATTAAGGCTTGGTAGTGCTAGATACTCCACGTTCACGCAGCCTGATTTTATCTGTCAGATTCCCCCATTTTGAGGCTCCCACTCCAGCCGTAGAGGTTGAACATGTTAGTACACTATTGCTGTATGGGTACGTTTCACTTCTTTCTGGTCAAGAAGAAGAAACTATCTACTGCGGGAAAGTTATGACAGGACCCACGGCCTGAGGCCTCCTAAGAATAGAAGCATAGTAGTGTCGGTCTGACTATTAGTCCGACTCCGCTGACTGGTCATAACAATCAGATTCATTGACACCAACTCTGTAACTGTAAGTCACTGTGCTATGGTATTGAAGTAGTACTCAAGTTCTTCATATAAAACAATTTCAAAACTATTATCCTATGTTATAGTCGTTGTTAGTGCTTTGTTCACTAACACTAATCATCCGGCCGCAATCAATGGAGCTCATCTCCCCCTATTACATATAACTAGCCAATGTTACTTCTACACCGATTAACATTGATCCTGCGACGTACTCTACTTATTCTACTTCGAGTTGATAGATCTTTCATTCCACAAGCTTGGTAATTGATCTAGTACCGCCATGTTACATTTGGGCATAGATGATGTATTAAGGGGTCTTTGTTGTCGAACAAAATTAGCTGGCCAATTTTGTACATGAGAAGTACTTACTTCTCAATAGAGTGTCCAATGCATTCCCACATACAATAACGCCACGTTAGTACTACGACTTATCTGAATACGATAGTTGAAGTGTATTTAACTAAATACCAATGCTGCTTTATGATTGGCCCCGCAGGCCGAACGTGGGCGGGGTATGTGCCTGAGACACCAACTGATATGATAATGTAGTACTAACTAACTTAGTACTTATCTCTGCACATTGATAACGCACCATCCCCCCCTCACTTCCTGTTCAGTAGTAAGTATGTATACCCCAGCAACTCCACATCCTTCTTTCATTAATACCACACTGGAATTCTCGATTCACTCAAAATTCGAGCTATCCCATCATGTCATCCCAGGAATTCCTACTAATTCTCATGCCCTGTGCTTTCCCAGACAAATGGATCGATAGCCTGAAAAGAGCTGTGCCTCACCTGCGCATCGAGAAACGCGAAGTTGACCGATTTGCTACGGAGCTACCCACTGACGTATCCCCCGAGACATGGAGAGAGGTTACAGCACTCTTTACCTGGAGGCTTCTTCCGCCCAAGGAACTGGCTCCAAGTCTACAATATGTTCAGCTTTTGAGTGCCGGGTGCAACCATGTTATGGGTACACCGCTGTTCGATGAGACCGACGTTGCATTCTGTACAGCAAATGGGGTTCATCCGTGAGTTTTTGTCAAGCATATTCTGGAAGAAGGAGATAACTGACGGATCAGACCTCAAATCACAGAATGGGTGTTCATGACCTTCCTTGCCTTTCAGCATCATCGTACGTCGACCACACCCATCGATAGGAACATAACGCTAACGATGAGATAGTCCCGGCATACCTTGACAACCAAAAAGCCGGTCAATGGATCGACCCGACATCGGATGAGGACACTGAGGATGCAGTTGGCCTCAGAGTGTGAGTGTGACTTTGAGTCTTTCAAGTATTCAGCAATTGACACACATATTAGTGGAATCATGGGCTATGGAAGTATCGGCCGGCAATGCGCCCGAGTCGCCAAGGCCTTTGGCATGGACGTTCATGCCTTCACACTGCACCCCCGAGCCACGCCTGAATCGCGAAAAGCAGATTTATATAGCGAGCCAGGCCTTGGGGACGAGGACGGTCAATTTCCGTCAAAGTGGTTCTGGGGCAAAGATCAACTGAATGACTTCCTGGGTTCAGATCTGGACTTGCTGGTGATTACTGTACCGCTGACTGGGGAAACACGAGGCATGATCGGGCGGGAGCAATTTGCCCAGCTCAGCAAGAAGAAGGCTTATGTTAGCAACATTGCCCGGGGCGCAGTGATTAAAACAGATGATCTTATGGATGCCCTGGATGCGGGTCAGATCCGAGGCGCAGCACTGGATGTTACAGACCCGGAGCCATTGCCAGCTGACCATAAGCTGTGGGGGTATAAGAATGTCATCATTACTCCGCATTGCAGTGGGAATTCAACCCACTATAATGATCGTGCGATCAAGATACTGCAGAGCAATTTGGAGAGACGGGCTCGTGGACAACATCTGATCAACCAAGTTGATAAAGGCTTGGGATACTGATGTAGATGGATGAGAATCTAACGATAACATGAATATTCGCCCATAGAACTATAGATAGCTAGATAAATTAGTGTTAGTATGATTAGAGAGCGTATGAAACCCAACAAGTCGCAGCACACCCTTCAGGATACCCCCGCTTATGCCTCAGGCATTACTATTTCAGGCGGTGAGGGTCTGCCCGACATATGGAGAAAGTGGCAGGCGGAAGTCAGCGCGGCGTTGATCGCCGTTGCTTCCAGGCAGCGATCACAACTGACTAATACATAGGTACATTTCGAATGGGGGAGTGTCTGTCTGTTGCATTGGCTATAGCATCTTGATTGTTTTCTTGCCAACTTATATCCTGAAACTCATCCACAATCAAAGCCACGTCCAGATATTCAATTCGTCTGCGAATTCAAGCTCCATGCGCCGACAGCCGCCACGTGCTTCAGTAATGCCGGGTCCATACGATTTCCCCACTGCAATCAATTATTTTCCCTGTCAGTGGGATCAATCCCATTCATCGACCGTCCCACCCTGTCTGCTTAGTTCTCCACCCGCATCTTCATCCGCTTAACCTTTCGCACCCCTCTAATCCCGGCCGAAGAACCTGGTATCGGGGAGGAACAGAACAGATGGAAGCCCGTATTGGATCGGACAACGGCACTGGGCCTGCCGCTCCAGCGTACGGAATCCCACACCTCATCGACGAGAAGCAGCAGGACAAATATCCATTGCTGCTTGTCTACCTGGCCAAGCAAACCCCAGCCGAACAAGCTTATCTTGCTTCTCGCCTACACGAGTTCTTTAGAAAGGAAAATATAACACTGACAAGATGGCAACCATCCTCGGGGCTGCTACGTCGAGTCGCCCTCCATGGCTCTTGCCCAGACAGCCAGGCGAACATCCACGCAATGGCCATCTTAGCATATCGGGCTGGATGGACAAGATTCCTCGTAGCAGATGGTCTCACCCAGCGCCAGGTACATGGCAATCTTCGCTTGTGGGAGGATCCACTGTTGTCACTGGTAATGGTCGTTGTCAAGCCAGAGCCAGTTGTCTTAGCCCCAACGGGCGATTTTTGCGTCTTCGCTAAGCGGGCCACTGTAGACGGGTTCAGCAAAGATTTTCTTGAAAAGCTTTCCAACTTGCAACCACCGAAGAGGTCGCTCATGCATAACATTGAACGCGATCGATATGATGATCCTGGCCTCACTCTCTATGACCCTGACCGGCCCCCATTTTCCGCCGACAGAGCAACCTCTCTCAGTCACGAAGAACGGTTCAATATTACCGCGGCCTTCTTGACAAAACACACACCATTGCCACCGGAGCTGGCGGAGCAAGTCCTGGACTGGCTTTCTATAGCCAACGAGACTCCTATGTGGTTGCCGCCGTGGATATACCACAAGGAAAAGCACTTGAACATCTTTCTCCTGTTCCCAGCCACGCAACCCGAGCTTCATCATATCCAAACCCTCTTTCAGAACGTCATTGAGGACTACCGGAAAATCGAGCGCGCCGGTGTTCGATCATATACCATCACTTTCATCCCTTGGGAATATCACAGAACCAGGTCTCGCCGTGACCTCGCAAACCTATGGGAGGCGTATCGGCTTAGAACAGGGGACAACTCAGCCCCATTCAATATTTACTTCCTTCAACAGATGCCCGTCGCTCAGAATGTTAACGACCTTGAACTAGGGATTGTCAAGTACGAACGAGGTGATTTGCCAAATGTGGCACGAATAACCCTGAAAAACATAATCCTAGACAGAGGACCCTGGATTGAAATGATGAGAAGACGAGGACAGGCGGCAGAACAGTACATGTACAGTCACAAGGTCGACCCGGAGCTACTGCGTCCATTTGACCAACCGTTCTACCCCAATCCACCGCGATGGCTCCCAGCAAAGAAAGGGCAATACACCATACCAGTGTTTTATCTCACGAAAGACCTCTCCCGGACCGAAAAATACGAGATAGAAAAAGAAATCCGCACGTTAGGCCAAGTGGAAGAGAGTCACTGGGGATCTAAAGTTGCATGTTACGTTCCCTGGGACAGTGAAGCGGATGGCACACTCGACGACGTCTGGAAGATCTTCTGGGAAGTCTTCACCTATCACGGAGAACGCGACAGCCATTTCCCTATCTTCTTCATAGATGTCCAATCGGCGATGGACGATACCGTCCTTGTTGTGCATCCGGATCATTTGTGGTTTGACCAGTCCAACCATAGAGCGCTGGCAATGCTGCAGAACGTGATGTACCCTAGTGTACGTGGGCTTCAGTACGGTCGGGTGAGAGGTCGCGAGGCGCATACTATGCATTCGAATGTTAGCGTCGGCAACATGTTCTTCGAGGAGTATACGCGACCCCAGCGCTTTCCGAGACCGGATTGGCCTTGTCATGGGTTCCCGGCAGCGCAGGTGTGATGATTACTGATTTGTCCTTTTATTTGTTGTGCGGTGACCTCTTGGATATTCTCTGAAATTGTTGCGCCGTAGCCTTGTTTTACGTTTCTGAGGACAGTCCTGATAGACTTGTTGTTTGGAAATTCCGTTCGCACATCACTACAACTCGTGGTAATATATGTAAACACCAAGATATCAAACCACTAGCAATATTTTTGTCCCTCCGTAGCACGAACATCCAAACTATCAACTCCCACGCGAAGTATCAACTAGCTCTAAAAAGTCAATACCTGATAAATACTATATACTTACTCTCAACTAAGTAGGATCATCAGGGTACAACAATCATCCGTCCTGATCAATATCATTATCATCCCGGGTCATTAATGACTTCTCCCTGCACATCTGTCAGCTTATATATATACTCAAGGTCTTTAAGTTCAAATTTGGACTGTCTCAGACTAGTCGTACCCACCCGTGTGTGGATGGGGCTCGATCCAGTAAACTGAAGGCGTGCCAATAGTAATAGTAACGTTCATGTCTGAGGGGTGTCCTAAGTATATAACCAGAGTATTCCTCCACCTTCCTCCTTACCCCAATTTTCAATCCTTCATAGTAGAGGCATCTGGTACTTCTTCATAAAGCACACTTCTCTCTTTACAAAAATCACAGGCATTATTAAAACAGAGGCTCCCATCCTCCCAGCCATATCATACAAAGTATAAATGAGGGTTAGATAGAAAACGACACCCGAAACCCGGACAGAATCCCCAGTGGCGAGCGAGCGGTCTCGGGTGTCGGAACTTGAGTGGATAGACCCACTTACATGTTCGGGACTCGATTGAGTTCCGACATTCTGCCACTATGATCTGCCGCGTGAACTCGCAACTTTTTCTCAAAAGGGGATGGGATGTGATAACTCTTATTGGTTGTTCGATGATATTTAAGGTGATTGTACCGTCGCACGGTGTGCGGGCCTCGGAGACATATGATTTATCGATTGGGTTCTAGAAAGGAACGGAAGGTATTATTGATCAAGGGGGCATTCTTATGTGATTATTTCAGGTCCAAGCTCAGGGAACAGATAGACAGGTGTTTTATCTTTATAAATTGACTGTCGACGGACGAGACTTTGTTTGCTAGTCATATCACAGTTCAGTCTATCATCTGGTTGAGAACCGACCATGGAATCCGCAATCTCAGAGACGCTGACCCTCAAATGTGGGCTGCAAATGAAGAACCGTTTGGTGAAGGCTGCAATGGCAGAACATATGTCTGATGGTGATAACCTGCCTACAGAGCTCCATAATCGCGCTTATGCCGAGTGGGCACGGGGTGGTTGGGGTATGCTTCTGACAGGTGAGTGCCATACACTGTCTCCGTTGGCAGTGAATCATGCGCTGAGTTTGTGACAGGAAACGTTCAAGTGGATAGGATGTACCTTGGAGATGCGCATGACCTTGCACCGAACCCAGCTATCGAACCAGAGCTGATACGCAGATGGAGCGAGTGGTCCGCTGCTTGTACGAAACATGGCACGCCAACAGTCATGCAAATCAGTCACCCTGGAAGGCAATCTCCCATGGGTGCGGGGTCGCGATGTCTCACTGCAAAGAATGTAGCGCCCAGTCCCATACCGCTGAACATTGGTTCGAGAATCGTGGATAGAGTCGCGAGTTCGGTGATTTTCGGTACCCCGAGGGAAATGACCCAGAAGGATATCGATCATGTGGTTGAGCAGTTCGTTTATACTAGTCGGCTGGCATCACAGACGGGATTCCAGGGAGTGGAGTTGCATGCAGCACATGGATACCTTTTGTCCCAATTTCTGTCGCCTACGGCGAACCTAAGGACGGATAGCTATGGCGGTTCGCCGGCTGGCCGTGTGAAGATTATTGTCGAAATCATCCGTGCGATTCGCAAAACGGTTCCTGCGAATTTCTGCGTGGGGATAAAGTTGAACTCAGTCGATCATCAATCCGAAAGTGCATTGAAGGCCTGTGTTGAGCAGCTCAAGCTGATCGTTGAGGCGGGCGTGGACTTTGTTGAAATCAGTGGTGGGTCGTACGAGGATCCCTCGGTAGGATGAACTGTTCCCTTGGCATGTGGTTGGTTGCACAGCTGATAATTGCCCAGATGATGAGTTCCTCCACGTCAACTAAGCAGCCCGAAAAGTCCGCTCGGACAGTGGCTCGGGAGGCATTCTTCCTGGAGTTCGCCAGCGCTATCCGAGCGCAATTCCCAGGGACTCCATTGATGGTGACGGGCGGTTTCCGTACCCGAGCCGGTATGGAGAAGGCACTGACAGATGGGGACTGCGACATGATTGGGATTGGGCGTCCAGCAGTCCTCAGACCGACTTTACCGAATGACATTCTATTGAACCCAGATGTCCCGAAAGAGAGCGCACGGCTTGTCACGCAACAGATAAGCCAGCCTTGGATCCTCAAAATGTTGAGCAACAGATCGGTTGGGGCTGGCATTGAAAGTGTAAGTGAGATGTATGTGATTGGGGTGCCACTCGCTGACATTACTTCCTTTCTCAGAGTTGGTATAGTAGCCAGATAGAGAGACTCGGTCGTGGTATTGTCCACACGGCGTGAGAATATTGCGTCCTTTAAGCTAGTAGGGCCGAATTATCTAATGCTATATGTCGCCGTCTTTTTTTGTATATCTCTACACGGTCATGAATTTCGAGTTCAGCAAAAGATGCCACTTGATATGAACCTGACTTGTTGCTTGACCATGCTAGAGCGAGCAACGGAAAGTCATTACAGTCCAGACTTGATTTGATTGCGGGTATCGGCGTGGATCAGGCATGGTATGTTAGATCGATGATAATAATCGACGAAAAGAAAACGAGGTAGGAAAACGATCATCGTAGTAGAGGTGATAACTTTGGTTAAAGCTCATACCCCTGGATTGAGTCAGTAGGCATGATGTCCCATTCGGGATTCCACGAGAAGAGTTCGAGACTGTCATCCGCCATGCTATTTAGCAATGGATCGCTGTCGCTCAGACCAGACGGGATATCTCCGCAGTTGGCTCGGGTCCATGACAATGGCCCGTCCGTGAACAGTAAATCAAGTATCTCTGCCGTGATAATACTGTCATCAACCATGGCCAACAACAGGGTGTCAGGATTTGTGAGAGCGGTCCTGACATTATCAGCGAGCGGCCTTAACCGATCAGCACATACGGCTGCCTCGCCCCAGCGCTCACCGATGTTGGTGAGAAGCTGAAGACAATGAGGGATCGAGGTATGTAACATCTTGTGAGCTCTACCTTGTAGCGGCCCATAATTTCGTGCTGACCAGCACGCCTCGAGCGAGATGACTGCAGTTTCGAAGAGAATGTGCACCCCATGCCAAGGATAGAATAGCCTCCGACGCCGCTCCTGAGCGAGGTAATCTTGGATCAAAACTGATGATGCATCTAGCACAGCCTTCCAGTTGTCTGGACCTCTCATTCTTAGACGGGGCGTAGGCCGGTGGATGCGCGCCATGAGGTGGTGAAACTGCACATCAAGCATATCATATTGTGTGTATGACTGTGCCTTCTCGTACCACCTTTTTAGTCTTTGGGTGATGCTCTCAATCCAGTCTTCTATCGTGCTGCTGCCGAACTTGGATAAGTCTTCTTCTAGGTGAAGCACTCTATGAACCTCTGTTTCCAATGCACGATACCGACATATATGGTAAGCCACAGACATCTTGCTCGGCTTACTGGTGGAGTGCCCCGGATTGAGGTTTGCCTTTCCTGTTGTGGGGAGCTGGCCTTCTGTGAGTTTCTCAAAGAGTCTCAGAGTTTGAGAAACTTACCTTTACCGTGATTGCCTCCTCCGGAAATGACAGTGGAAGGCGGAGGTTCGTACATAATGACCTCTCCATACCGTACGCTACCCAAAATAGTACGCTTCGCTGACAAGGCTCTCCTTGAATCAGTTGATTGCACTCCATATAGAGCCCCAGATTGACGACAATACGAACAGCGTTAGAGATGCATGTCCAATTGTCTACTCTCTCCGGGCACATATGTGCATAGTGAGCTAAGAGTAAAGAAATCTGTAGTGCCTGTAGTTCGCTATGATCTGTTATGGCCTGTAGGTGCTTCAATGCCGCGTTATAGAAAGACTCTGAAGCCGCTCGAGCTTGATAATCGGCCTTCCATGTCAATGTCATGGCAGAAATTGCCAGTGCTATAAGCAATACAAAATACTCGAAATGCCCCAGTCCAGCATCAGTGGGCACGTGGTGGATTGGTAGTGCCTTTGGGTCCTTCAAATCCTGACGCTGGATTCTGTCGAGTATTTCGTTTACCATAGTTTCTGACACGCAAGGGTACTGGGGCAGGTGGATGTCAACATAGTTTCGAATCATGCGGTTGATCGCCGAAAATGGAACACTGCGTAAGTTAATCGGCGCCCCGTGATTGTAATTGTTATGTTGTAGGCTCAAATTCGTCACAGGTTTATATTGTACCCGTTCCCGGGCTATTGCCAAAGGGGGACAGGAAGGTCGAAAGAACAATGGAGATGAGGCTTTAGAGCTGAGAAACAAGTTTTGAAAGGGCACACCAATGGATATGGTAGCCTGCGCGACGGCCGTCGTGATGAGATACGGAATATTACTGGAGGCGGCGTTGAATGAGCGCAGCTGTGCTTCGAGCTCTTCAACCCGAGCCTCGAGTGACTTGACAAAGCTTGAGACACATAATCAGTCCTAGATGATCCAAGACAAGGTGTAGATACATACCTCCTTGGGACTGCCTCCTTAGAGCTAGGATCAAAGCCCAAGCAAGGTAAGCTTGCGAGTTTGCACGGAGTACATGCTGGAAAGATGAAGTCACACTATGGTGCATTGTCGTGTTAGAGACGGAGTATGAATGTCACATGCATATTACAGCAACGAAAAGGATAACTGGAACAAAGTATTATGGTATCAAACCTTCGTCTTGCGTTTCCGACAGCGTGAACATACTTTAGTCGAGCGCCTAGATCGTGGCATTGTGGGCGGCCAACGTGCATGAGACAATATGAAGTCGCAAGAGTGATGCAAGATAAACAGACCAACTGCTATATCTAGTAATAGTCACATATTTCCCCGCATCACCTGATAAGGAACAAAGTCAGCCAATTGTCTCAAAGCAAGCTACGTCTATCTAACCCATCCAGGCTTAGCGTAATATCACAGCACCCCGTGATGATGCTGGATTGAAATTAGATGGGTTGCCTCGAGTCCACTCAATTCGACTCTCTCAAACAACATTGGGATCAATCGGAGTGATATGTGCTTAAAGACATCCTAGACGTGTCATAAAGCGAAAAGATCGCTGATAACGAGGGCACAACATTTGAAAAGATGCTGCCGACTTGTACCCGTTGCAGGAGCCGGAGGATCAAGGTACCTATTACCCTTCCCTTATCACAATCGTCACCTAACAGTAGACTAACGCACATTCTTCCAGTGCGACTCCTTGCTTCCAGCATGCGCAAACTGCTCCAAGCACGATGTGGAGTGTACCTTTCGAGATGAAGCTTTACAAGTAGATGTCAGCCGATGGTCTGCATGACAAAACCCAACAATAAATCAGCCGAAAGCTCATAAAAGATAGCTATCTCAAGACATTACAGGATAAAATCGAGAAGCTGAACACTGAATTAACGATAAATCCTCAGATCCCATCAAGGTGAAAGCACACTATTGTTACTTCACTCTGCCTGAAGCTAACTCGGACCTGGACAGCGAAAGTGGCCTAACAGAGACTACTCCTGATGGCATCCCAACAGGACCTTCCTCAATCTCCTCCTTCATTCTTATGCCCGGCTCTGGTAAAGATCTATACATTGACCTCTCACTTCCATCACGCATTGTCGAGGTCACACTCGAGGTACTTTCACAACGTCAGGAAACGCATGACAAGATGACTGTTGATGAGGAAAGCTTCTCATTTCCAGACATTCCACGTCTTGACAGGTCCACACTTACCCCCGGTGCGGTGCGTGGCCTTCTAAAAGATTACCATCGCCTTGTTCAACCGCAATATGACATTTTGGACGTCGGAATTTTGAGCTATGATGGCATGTACCTACGGAAGCTGCCTGAAACGCGAAGATTTCAGATACTTATGGCCTGCGCTATTTCCGCCACCCAAAAGTCGTACAAAGAGCCAATTTGGAAACCGTTCGCCAATACATGCCGTGAGTGGGCAAATGACTTCATTGCCCCAGTTATATCTTCTGCCGACGCAGACTCTATGAAAGCTATTCTGCTCCTTCTTGTATACGAAATGGCCGATCCGACTCGAGGCGTTATCTGGGAACTCCTTGATGTAGCGCGAAGGACGTGCTTGCAGCTAGGCTGGAACCGAACCGCCTCGTCTTCCAGCGAGAACACAATTAATGGGGAGGCAGTATCGCATGATCCCATGAGAACTCGCTTAATGCGTGTACTTAGGGACATTGAAGGGTTGGTACAACAGCCATCATCATTGCCAACTAAGCTCATTCATTGTAGGTCACTACGAACGGTATCAAATCGGCCAACCTTGTCAATTGAGGATACAATATATAACGCAACAGACGAGGATATACCGTCTACTATATACAGACTATTATTTCGAGCAATATACGGTACTGGTCGGGCTGGCGACACTGGAAGCTGCCCCTTTGTTGGCCAAATTTCAGCCCTGATTGATGGAGCCGATGGTATTGCAGATAATGCCCCGACGTCAAAGGAAATTTGGCTTGTCCTCCTAGTCACTTGTGTTAGGCACAAACAATGTGTGACTTGCTATCAGGAACCAGACGACCAGCAAGGGAAAGGAATGAGAACGTTAAGACTAAAAATTGTCAAGGCAGCCGCAGAGCTCTTATCAAGCACACACAGAGTAGCCTTCAATGATGAAGGCTTCGTATCACCAATTACAGCATGCTCAAGGGCCCTTATATCTGGATGCTCTATAGCGACAGCTATAGTGAAGAGATGGACAACCTTTCAATCACACTTCGGAGACTTGCTTCTTTGCAGTGAAATCCTAACCTTGTTCTGCTCTCATTGGAAGGGTGGTCATTCGTACCTTCATGCCTGGCAGATTATTACGGACCTTTTGCATACCAATATGAAACAAAGAAATTAAATCACATATGTCAACCTGGCAAGCCCGGTGACAGGCAAGCCATTGAGTCTTGGGTCTCGGGAGAACAAAAAATCAGCTATGTCGAAACTTGTTACAGAGATGAATTGAAATGCAGCTATTGGCAATTACTCTGATCAACCTGAATGACATGTTGCTCCTCGAAGAATAAGAAGCCTGCCACCTTCAACTCTGATGACCTTGCCGTCCATGAAAGCGCCCGCCTTGCTGATTAACCACAGCATGGTCCCTACCATGTCTTCTTCGTTCCCTGCTCGGCCAGCTGGTGCTTCCGCCGCTAAATGGAGGTTTGAATTGGCATCTGTTGTTGTCATTCCGGAAGGCACAATGCCTGGTGATATCCCGTTGACGCGGACTACAGATATAATCAGATAAGTGTCGTAGAAAAGAAGCAATGAATGGTGCCACGAGCTACAACATACTGTAGTAGTCTCCGAACTCCGCAGCCATGATCCGCACAAGATGATCAACTGCTGCTTTAGACGTCTGATAGCAGGGCACAAATTGATGGTTATGCACACTAGCTGGGCTGCTTAGCATAACCACACAGCCTCGACCGTCGCCTCTCGCGGCTGCTGTGCCTAACAAGCGTACTAGACCCGCAGTCAGATAATATGGCGCAAGCACATTCAAGCGGAAGGTTTGTTCCCAGCCTTGATAGGGTGCAGACAGAGACGCTTCTTCAAGGTTGTCCAGACTGCCGCCAGGCCTATAAGTGATATCGTTCATGTAACGGACTGCGGCGCAATGTATGAGAGCATCAAGCGAATTGCGAATTGACTTGATCGCGGCGACGACTGCTGTGACACCTGCCTCGCTGGAAAGGTCTTCATGTATCCTATACAATCACTCAGAAAAAGCGTCATGGCAGGATATGTGTGGGGAACAGACGTGACCACAGAGGTTGGAGGTAACTCCTCGGATTGGCTGAGCTGTTGAAGCTCGGTCTTCGCTGCCTCCAAGGCACGCTCATTGATGTCTATCAGAATGGTGTTGGCCCCATTGACTGCACAACCCCTCGCCAGCATACGACCTATACCGCTACCTGATAGCGACATGTTAATATTAAGCCCATTTTTATCCTTGGATGGTACTTCACCTGCACCAGTAATGGCGACCCAACGATCCTTAACCTCGAAGAGCGCTTCCAGGCGCAAGGTCCTTGCCATGGCAATATGAAGGCTCAGTATAAAACTTGAGATACTAGCCGATTTGTGGCAGAATTAATTGTACTTATCCCAGAATAGGAGGGAGTTGGCTCAAGATGGTTTGAAAACCGCTCGCTATTCCCCGAGGTTTCGGCCCACATCAACGCCTTCCTCCGACCTGCATATCGGAGTCCAGGAGTCGCTTCGCACATGTACCTTGGCTATGTGGTCCAGGAAACTGTCTTAACACCCCCAAAGTCATCACCATTGTCAGTCATTTGGCACACCAGCAATCCTGTCCCCTATGGCTGCTCTAATAGACCAATCATGGCCTTGCAACCTCGTCACTGTAAGCCTCGTGGCTACAGGAATGCTTACAATCACGATCCCCTCATATCTACGCTATCTCTATGTTGATTTCCCCAAAATTATAGGTATTCCTGAGATCCCTGGCGGTGAGCTTCTGGCAGGTCACCTGTATCAGTTGGGAAACGACCACGCTACCACCGCAGAAATCTGGTCACTGAAATTTGGTTGGCCCGTCTTCCAGATCCGAATGGGCCAGCGACGAGCCGTGGTGATAAATTCATTTCAGGCTGCCCGGGACTGGATGATCAAAAATCAGTCCGCGACATTGGACCGACCATCTTTCTATACCTTCCATAAGGTAGTTTCTGCAACATCAGGTATGCAACATATTATGATAATCTTTCCACTTGAAATGCAATTGACATGTATAGCTGCCACTATCGGAACAAGTCCTTGGGATGAGCGGACAAAAAAGCAGCGACGGGTTGTCGGCTCCCTAACTACCGGCCCGGCTATCCAGAAGTTAAGTCCAATGTTAGATCTAGAGATATTTTCGATGATCTCGCACATCTATCATGACAGTCAGAATGGGACCATTAGTATTGTGCCTCATATCTATCAGAAGCGCCTTGCGCTGAATATCATGATGATGTTCTGCTACGGGACGCGATTCGAGTCTATTACCGATCCTCTACTGCTCCAGATTCTTGAGGATGCTAGCACTATTGCGAGGTAAGGTCATTGACCTTTGCAAGTTCAGCACTGTATCTTCTGACTTTGACAGCTTTCGATCTACGAACTCGAACCCACAAGACTTCATTCCTTATTTGAGGTATTGGAAGAAGAGAGGAAGAACTGCTACAGCTGTTGAAGTCCGCAAACGTCGAGATAAATGGTTAGCAGCTATGTTAGATGGTGTTCGCGAAAGCCTTCAACTGCGAACTGGAGATGGGAAGTGTGTGGCCAAACTATTATTGACAGATAATCAAGATGGTCTTACACAACGTAAGTGCTTTCCGTCAAATGTCGATGAGTTACGGCTGATGATGGCTAGTCGATGTCAAGACAATACTTGGTGGCCTAATGTCAGGAGGCTTCGAGACCGTGTTCTCGACCATCATTGTTGCAATCGCTGTCCTGTCAACTAAACAGGGGCAATACATGCAAGACAAGGCCTACTCAGACATAACGAGTGTCTATAACTCACCAGAAGAAGCATTAGAACTCTGTGTATCTGAGGAAAAGTGTGTTTATGTCTCTTCCATCGTAAAGGAGACACTGAGATTTTATCCGCCCCTCAAACTTCTTCCAGCGCGCCAAACCTTTAAAGAATTTACTTACCAAGAAGCTGTGATTCCAAAAGGCGTTCTCGTCTACGTGAACGCGCAAGCTTCAAACCGCGGTACGAGTGCTTACATTGCTTTTGTTGCTTTCCAGTCTTAGGCTAACCTGTTGAGTTCCAGACAAAAACGTATATGGTGCAGATGCAGATGATTTCCGACCAGACCGCTGGCTAAAGGCAGAGAATGATATCCCTCCACCCTATCACTTTGCGTTTGGTGCAGGTTCCCGCATGTGTACTGCGGTCAACTTTTCAAATCGGGTCCTCTACGCTACCATCCTTCGTCTCATTGTCTCGTTCAGAATGGTAGAAGATGAAGAAAGTCCGCCGAATATACACTACGTTCACTATAAGCGCGATCCGACAGCATCGAATGCGGTCGCGTCAGACTTTAAGATACGGTTCATACCAAGGGACGAGAAGGCCTTGCAGCGGATGTTTGAGCGATCGCAAGAGCAGTGCGCAGCTATTATAGCGGAGACCGCTGCAACGGCCATGGGGAAGCCATGAGTATAACAAGGAGGCATCTTCTCGAGAGAAAGCTATGGAAGCAATTAGCGGAAGCAGTCGGGTGCTCCTTTATTGAATACTCTTGATGGATTCGATTACAAAATGATAGACATGTCAGACGTAAGCAACTGCAGGAATTGCTGGGAACAGCAGCTGAGAAATAAGGAGCACTTGATTTGAGAAGATAACACAATCTTTCTATCATGATCTCCTGAGTTACGGCTTTTACATTGGGGACCATGCACTTAACGCTTGTCCACAACCAAGTAGCTAGTAGTATATAGCTTGACAAGGAAGGCTAGAAAATTCCCCTCGGTATACCATCAATCTTCCACACTCGGGCGTCTTTCATCACAAATTCGACCTCCCTCAAAGCCCCTGGATCTTCCACTGGATTTCCACACAAAGCAATGATATCCGCCTGTGCCCCCTCCTCAAACCATCCAAACCGTCTCCCGCACAAATCACCTCCGCAAGCCTCCCACCCACCAATCGTACAAGCCTCTAGGACATCACCCACCGGGACACCCGCCTGGATCATGAGCTCCAACTCTCGAACATTTTCACCATGAGGATACGTCCCTGTATCCCCACCACAAGCCAGCCTTACACCCATTTCATGCGCCCGCTTGACCCCACTCAGGATCTGATCGAACCGCTTCGAGTGCAACCTCTCCGCTATAGCCAGCGTAGGCACCAGAATCACCCCCTTCTTTACCATCTCCTCGAACATCTCTTCCGTAGTAAAATATGCGTGCTCAATGGTGGATACACCTGCCTCAATCGCAGCCATCGCACCCTCAAGCGTTGCACAGTGCGCAGAAACTGGACACCTGGCCAACTTCGCCTCGGCTACGATTGTTTGCATCTCTTCCTTTGAAAATACCATGTAATCCGGATTCGGGTCTTTTGGAGGATGCAAGACCCCGGCAATATACGGGTGTTGTTGCGCAGGAGGATACCGCATGATTCTCCTTCGGTAGTCGGCAAAGAACTTGATGATATCTGCACCGGCAGCTATGCGGCGACGAACGGCCTGGCGACATGCTTCGACACCGTCTACGGCGTCGGCACTGGAGGGCAGACAGTGACCGCCGGCGCTGTTTTCTGTCCGGCATTCGAAGGACCCGGTGCTGGCAAGAACTTTGGTGGCTACAAATAGGCGGGGTCCAGGAGTTAGGCCTCGAGCGATGGCATCGCGGATGTTGGCATCGAAATCTTGCATTCCTTCGGAGCCGAGGTCTCTGAATGGGGTGAGTCGATGCGTTCTCTTACCTTTGGGTTAAAGGAGGGTTACACGCATACCTATAGGTTGTGTACCCGGCTAGCAATGCCGTGCGACAGTGATTAACTGCTCGGACCATGCGCTCGCCTATGCTTTCATCGCGCTTCTGCTGAAGCGCTCCGGCCTCACTGACTTGGTCAATACCACTCACGATTGATACTAATGCGTGGAATAAACCTACTCGTATGAATGAAGGAAGATGTGAGTGTGTGCGTCTACCAGTCCAGGCAACACGTACTTCCCCCGGAGATCTATATCGCCAGGCTGCAAAAATTCCGAAAATGGGGTGTTCGAGTCGCGTTCGAAGACACGCATAATTAGTCCACTGACAGGATCAACCGTGACAGAGACATTGCGACGGAATGACTTGACCTTCCGGTCGAACAATGACGACGTATGAATCGTGAATTGAGACATAACGAAGTCTACCTTCCCATGTATCCAGCTCGACAACGGGAAGCCTCATCGTCGTTAGAAGTTCATGAGTGCCAGCTGCTGAATGAGGGGTAATGGACATAGAGGGCATAGACTGTCGCAGCAGCGCGCAGGCAGTTTGAAGGCTGTCGCTAAACGCCGAGCTGACGTGGTGCCTCATACACCCCTGCAGCGGTGCTTGTTTATCGGCTATCATCCGGAGTCTGGATGACCCCGCTCGAGAGATAGGGTTCCTAGGTGATAAGATAGTCTGAAGTGGGGGTCGTCCCCAGTCACAGCCCAAGTATCGGGTTAGCCCGTCTATTTCCTCGCTTTTGCGGCGGTTCACCGAAAGGGCTTCATCTGTTGGATTTCCAATGCGTATGAGGGACTCATCTGAGATCATTAAGAGAAATTATTTGGAAACATGCATTGACACGACAAGAAAACTAGTATCATGTCCTACACCAACATGGCAACAACCACAAACAAACACGTCGTCTTCGACGTCGTAGGTAAATCCAATTTAAACAAAATAATCCCTTCATTCCTCACTGAGTTTTAACATTCACCCCAGGAACATGCGTCTCCTACGACGCGTTCTTCTCAGCAATCGACTCCCGTCTCGGCCCCAAGCTGCGAACTTATAGCATAAACCCCCGACTATTCGGCTACGCATGGATGGAAGCCGGCGAAAAGGAATACACCTACCTGAGTCTCTCAACCCACTATGTCAAATTCTTCGATGTCTTCCGTTCCATCTTCTACAGGACACTTTGGCAAGCTGGGATTATGAACCCACGGGAATTCGCCACCGACGAGGACCGTGAATATCTACTTACATCGTATCGCGGACTGAAGATCCGTCCGGGGCTGGCAGAGTGTTTTGAGAAGCTAAGGAATGCCGGGTTCACGGTTTGGGCTCTGACCTCAGGCGATACGTCCCGGGTGGCTGGGTATCTTGCTGAAGGTGGAGTGAAGTTCCCAGAAAACAACTTTGTGTCGTGCGATACTATTGGAGTGGGTAAGCCGGCGCCAGAGTCGTATCGATATTTGTTGGAGAAGTTTGAGGGGGAAGGGTCGGTGTCTTGGTTTGCGGCGGCGCATATGTGGGATGCGGCTGCAGCGAAGCGGTGCGGGTCGGTGCTCTTTTTTCCGGGGTTCATTGAGGAGATTTGCTGACCTGGATGCTGAAGGTTCAAAGGGGCTTGGGTGTCCCTATGGGAGAAGGAGAAATGTCCGGACATTTTTGGGGAGATGGACGTGGAGGCTGAGAGTTTGCCTATGCTAGCGGAGGGGATTATTGCAGCTACTGCTGCGATGGAGACCAAGTAGAGAAATTTTTCATTTTAAGCTTATATATAAGGGATGTGAATGAAGAAATTGCTCATCCATAGCTCTTTCATCTCACGAAGGCATAGTCTTCGCAGTCACACCCTAGACGACATATTGACTGTCCCCATACCCTACTTACAGCTTACTCGAGAAATGCTCCTTCTCTAACCCCTCCAAAATCTCATTCTTAGTACTCTCCAATCTCTCCTTCGTCACCCGAAAGACCGATGGTACATCAGTTTCCTCAAACGCAACATTCTCCCTCACCATGCGCGCAACCGCTTTCGCGCAAAGCAGAATCAGCGGCATGCCATGTCCAGAGAAGCCCGCCATAACAGTTTGATTCGGCTTCCCAGGCACCTCACCCACATATGGCATGAAGTCCGAACTATACCCCATAACTAGACACAGTCAGTCAATCCTTGCCCAGGAGAGAAATAATGGTAAAAGAGGATAAACATACTCCCCGTCCACACGCGATCCGTGTGTGCCTCACTCCCCTCCCAGCCAACAAAGTGTCTCTGCATCAACCCGTCAAAGTACGTCTTGGCGGGCTCAATCAACTTCCCATCATCCACAACATCATACCAGTGCTTCGTATCCGTCCAGAATTTTGTCTTGGCCCCACCAACAATGATACTCCCGTCTGGTCTGGGGATCAAGTAATCGTACATGGACGGCCCATACCGGATACTATATGTTTGGGGTAGGAACGGCGCCACCTTGCCCTCTGGTACAACGATGCGACTGCATATCCCGCGCACCGGGACAATGTGGTTCTTGAACTGCGGGGCCAAATGAGATGTGTATGCGTTCGTCGCAAGAAGAATTTTCTTCGCTTTTATATTCCCCCTTTCGGTTCGTACTACCCAGCGACCATCGGGTAGAGGGTTCTCATCGATAGAAGTAACAGGAGTCATGGTTTGGAGATTCGCGCCTCGGTTCACAACACCTTGGAGGAGATGCATTACCATCTTGTACGGCCAAATGTGGCCTGCTGTGAAGGTGAAGCAGTTAAGGGCGCCTTTGACGCCGGATACCTGTATAAAGTAACTAATCAGTATTGAGTGTAGGGCGAAAGGTGAGTAAGTGAGAGGGGATAAACGCACTCGCTCAGCATCCTTGCGCGGCGTAAATTGTACATCTTTCAGATCAGCAACACCTGACTTGACTAGCTCTGCATACGCGGTCTCAATCTCTTTTGCTAGTTCCTCGTCCAGGGTTGCGTCGCACGCGCGGGTGAGGACGAAGTCGCAGTCGATGTTCTCAGTCTCGACTAGCTCCTTTACGGCGTGGACTTGAGAGGCTTCGAACTTGGCTACCTCTACTGCGGCCTTGACACCATACTCTTTGATATGCTTGGGGAGGTTAAGGTAGACGTCTGGTTTGAGATGTCCGCCTGGTGTAGTGGTTAGTGGGTGATGAGATTGTGGTAGGGGCAGGGGATGAATGTACCATTTCGACCGGTAGCTCCAGAGCATGCTTCTCGTGCTTCAAGAATGACCACTGATGGCGGCGAGGGGTTGTCCTTGTAGAGGAAATGTGCTAAGGCTGCGCCTGCGAAGCCGGCTCCAATTATGAGGATGTCGCATTCAGCAGGGAGGTCTGGGGTACTGCGGTGGCGGTCGAGAGGATGGGGATGGGTGCGCCAGAAGGGGGTGGTGGAATTGGGGACGGGAGCGGGCATGTTTGTTTGCCAGTGCACGGATGATTGACTGAAAACGCACGTTGTCTCGCGCGGGGTTGAAGGGTCATGCTTTGGGGCCGTGTTGTATATACGACTGTAGGGGTAGATGGGAGCGGACAGTTGGCCGATCTCTACTCCACTTTCGGCTTATCGCGGTGGGGAAGCTTGCTCGCTCGGGCTTCACCGATTATCTCTGGCAATCAAGGTCATTTATCGCTGAGGTATGAAAGGGGAAAACTTAGGGAAAGTTAATGGTAGGAATGTATTAGGGAGGGTCATCTCGGTCTTGAGGATTGCATACTAAAGTGCCATAACCGTCTCTTTCTGAAGTAGGGTGTTGAGTGACTGCTATTGGATACCTAAGGGGCACGTTGGGGCAGATTGATTTCCTTATCAGATAGCGATTGCTGTTTATCTGATACCAGCACTTGAGGGGTTTTGCCGTATGAAGTTCGCATCTAGATATAGGGGTGATTCTGAAAATTTTGTACACTTTGGCGATTCTCATAGAACAGAGAATTACATGCTCTCAACATAAACGTATCAGACATGGACCGAAAATCGACTGACAAGAATGACGTCCCCGTCATCAAGGCTACCAATGTGGAGGTTGGGGACATTCTAGTATCTGGTACGCTACTTCTTTCGCTACAGCTGAACGTTGTTGACCTTATACAGACTATACTGAGCAACAATATAAGAAATTGACCCGGAAGATCGACTACTATCTCATGCCAATGATGTATGTGCTTAGCCACATCTGAGAAAGGCTTGTCTAACGGTTCAGGTTCTTCTTCTACGGAATACAGCAGGTAGACAAGACATCAACTAGTATTCAAGCAGTAAGTTTATTAATTTGATAAATGAATGCGCTTGCTGACAAGTCCAGATATTCGGAATGGAGGATGACTTGAATCTACACGGCCAACAATATCAATGGCTAACCACGATGTAAGGAACGATTCCTAACATACAGAACATACTAAACGTGACTGCAGCTTCTATCTTACGTACCTGATCGGAGAGTTCCCCTCTGTCTATCTCCTACAGAGATTCAATGTTGGCTTGGTCCTATCCATCTATATTACATGCTGGGGTGAGTGATGAAGGCCATCCATGACTGCACTTGGCCAACGTAATAATAATGTCCAGGAATATGCCTCATCTGTATCAGCGCAGGCCAAAATTGGTCGCAATTTATGGCCCTCCGTGCCCTCCAAGGCTTCTTCGAAAGCAATATATCTCCTGGCTTCCTCCACATTACAGGCGTCTGGTACCGTACCGAGGAACATGCCAACCGCTCCCTCTTCTGGCAGTCATCAGAGGGCTTCTTCTGTATTGTCTGTAACCTTATTTTATACGCCATTGCTAGACACGTTGAAGCCCACGGCGGTATAGCAGCCTGGAGATGCATTTCACTTTTCTTAGGTTCGCTTACCCTGGCCGGTGCAGTAGCCGCCTTCTTCTTGCTCGGTTGCCCACACGAGGTGCGCTGGCTGAGTGAGGATGAGAAACGCATGGCGTAGGTTGTCGCTCCATCTCCATCGCCACTGGAATACTCACATGACAGGTCCGCCCGCACGTTGGACAACCAAGTTGGTCAGGATACGACGGGTAAAGAATGGTCCTGGCCACAAGTTATCGAAGCCTTCAAAGATCCCCAACTTTATTTTTCCTTCGCCAATTCTTTCCTTGGCAATATTCCCAACGGGCAAGTCAACACGCAGCTCCCCCATGGCGCGGTCTGTCAGTTAATTCTTGGTTGAACACAGAGGCATTACAACCTTCAGCTCTCTCATGTACGAGACCTTTGGCTTTAGTGACTGGGAATCCATGCTTTACGGCTGTCCCAGATATGGTATAATCCATTTCACCCCAGTTAGAACTTATTCTAATTATATATATCTCGCCAGCTGCCTACGTAGTCAGCTTCCTCATCGTTGGATTATACACTCGCAAAGTCAAAAACCAGCGCATGTGGGTCATGGTTGCCTGCTGCATTCTTCCTTTCATCGGCCTCCTAGTCATGTCCCTTCTCCCTAACACGCCCCAATACAAGTGGGTTAAATGGGGAATGTTCATGATGACAGTTGTCTTTTCTATGGCTATCTTCCTGGGTTGGAGTCTCAGTATGCTCATCTAATCGCCTATTGCCATTCAGAATGATCTGTTACTAATTAGTCACATCCGGCCAGTCCCCTCCAATGTTGCAGGTAAAACGAAACGATCCGTCGTTTCCGCCATGACGTTGATTGCCTATTGCGCCGGAAACATGGCTGGTGCGCAGGTGTTCAAGACCAAAGATGCGCCCCGATATGTCTCGGGAACAATCGCGTGCTCGGTGTGTTTTGCTCTCGAAGTGATTGTTATTCTAGTCTGGAGAGGCTGGTATATGTGGGAGAATCGACGCAGGGAGCGCATTGTACAGGGCATGGGCATCTCTAAAGAGGAGCAAGAACGGCGGGGTAGAGAGTTGGGGGCGCGGGATGTTACGGATATGAACAATGTTTATTTTCGGTATACCATGTGAGCGAGGGTTATTGGCTCTAGGTGTTCGGATCAGGCTCTCTTTTGCACGTTTCTCATTATCATAAAGAAATAGCACTTGATAACGAGGATGAAAGAACTATCCCGTCTGCCCCAGTAGAGTATTTAGATGTACATCACCTGAATATCGTTCCAAAGCGTTTGTCTTCCAATCCTCCCAACCCATATCTGCATCTATCTTCAAGGCATTTCGAAGGCCTTGAAAAAGACCCAGAAAGCCCTCCCAATCTGCAAAGTCATACCCACAACAGAACTGGAACCTATGGAGCAGTCTCCCGTTCCTGACTATCTCTGCAAGTCCCTTGTTTCTCTTTGCCTCAAGTATATCTGCAAAAGTGGATTCATCCTCGCCAAGTGTATTAACTCCGTCGTAAAAGTCAGAAACTGGGAGAAGCATGACGGGCGATTTAAATGCTTCAGTCTTTGAGTCTGTATGAGCCCATTCCCAATCAACGATTCCCGTGATATTGTAATCGCCATCAACGAGAATATGATCACCCTTGTCATCAGCGTGCCGTAGATAGAATCGTCCGTCGTCAAAAGTGTGGTGTACTATGATTTTTGGGATGCAATCAAGAAGAAACCGGTGAACTAAGAATGCATCTATCTCGTGTCCTGAATAGCGTTCCCCTCTCAGGATCAATCTCATTATGAGCTCAATGCTAGATTGGAGGTACTCTCTCGGGTCCTTGTATGGCCCGAGGGGAACCATTTGCGAGTTGACATATTCAGTCAATGGTTCCCTGGCAAACGAGGCAATGTGGACACTCCTGGTTCATCCATAGATCCCATACTGTTGAACGCAAAACGTTCCAACTCAATGTATACATCCGCTAGCTGGGTCATGACTTTCTTCCTTTGCTCCTGAGACGCGAGAGACCAGCGTAATGGTTTCCCCGGGAGGTTTTCCATGAGTATATATCCAACGCTGACGGGAGTTTGCCCTTCCAGCGCGTAGTCGAACACCTTCGGAACAGGAATTTTGGTTTGGCCAAGGAACTGGAGAGTCGCAACTTCGCTGCGCATGATATAGTCACGTAGGTCGGGCGGTGGTGAAGTAGCGTTAGATCTTCGAATACGAGCCAACCACCGAACTCCATCAGCAAACAAAATCTCTATGTGGTAGTTCATGCCACCCATCACCGACGAACGTAACGATCTGTCATACACAGGGGGCCGGGGGAAAGAGCAGGCAATACCATTTCGTAAATAGCTTGCTTTCTCGAGAAGTGCAGAGAAGTTCAAGGATTCTAGTAACCTGGTTATCTCGCCCCTCTCAGCTTCCTGAGCAGCTAGATCGTAGAGTTCCCCGTCCTTGATGTGGATTGTTAGATATGTCAGGACTTGAGAGCATGATATATTTCTTCTCCTCACCTGCCACTTGGGACATCCGTGTTCAATATGTTCAGCACAGAAATGACGGTCGCAAATAACACAGTCACCGTCTAATCGTACAGCCGGCCTGTTGCAGTCTTTAATGTCGCACCCCCACATGGCTTTGGTTGTTATGGAACTGGTTGAGGGGTTGGGTGCATCAGCAAGGACATCGCATATTCTTGGCGTTCCAGCCAGTTCATCAACAAAGCTTTTGGCGGCACTTGGACCTTAGCTGAGTGGGATTACGACTTATGCAACAGAAGGGTAAGGTTACTCAATACTCGAGTCCTGGCAGATTACAGGAACTCTCGTATATGACAAAGGCTTGATCTTGCTTCTAGGGCAGCTCATCGTCGCTGCGGTGATCACCTGACAAGTCACGTTGGGGAATCTTGGTGACTAATCCTCATATCCAGACTTTCGCCGATGCCTGCAAAGAACATCCACTTACCACTTGTAGCGCCAATTCAGCAATGCTTAGAAAAGGTCATCCTTCATGGTACTTGAGCTGCAGTAATTGGGAAGATGATACATACCTTTCCGACCCCAGGGTCAGTGCCTAGGCGCCGCAAAGTGCGCCGGGCATGCCGCTTCTGTCGAGAGCATCGAGTGCGGTGCGACGCAGTTGCCCCCTGCCATCAATGCGTGATAAACAAGGTGCACTGTAGCCGTCTAAGGCGCTCTGACAGCCCATCTGGTCGGGCAGATGCTGCTATGGATGCGTCCCCATCCTCACTTCACGTCACCCCGAGAGCCAGTGTCACCAAGGGGAGACAGACACCCAGCAGGGGCATGACACCTTATCCCGACGACACAGAGACGGCTCCGATCAACTATCGCTTGGACTCAACACTTGGCTTCATCGATCGCATAAACACCTTCTGCGCTGGTGTATCCCAACTGTCCTCTCGGTGGTCCCCTGCGGGCTCCCCTCCTGCTTATTCATCACCTTTTACTGCCCATGATACAGATGGCACAGCTGCGATTGAATGTGATTTATCCTCCGCTCAAGTTAATCGCGTTCTAGAGATATTCTGGGCACGGTTACTCCCACAAGTTCCAATTGTTCGCCGA
This sequence comes from Aspergillus costaricaensis CBS 115574, assembly GCF_003184835.1. NCBI lineage: Eukaryota > Fungi > Ascomycota > Eurotiomycetes > Eurotiales > Aspergillaceae > Aspergillus > Aspergillus costaricensis. The sequence continues at coordinate 1,114,497 of NW_020291801.1, forward strand.
GAGGATCTAGAGCACCCTACTTCCCACGAGGATACTGCGACTGGCTCCCATCCACAACCTCTGCGGGATGCTGTAACAGCCTACACCATGCAGTATATATTCTACTCTGGCCTCAATGCTCGGCTTCTTGGATTGCAATGGAAGCAATTCAATAGGAGCAATCGGTGCTCAAAGAAGATTGGCATGCCTTATTTCCAACGTTGTCTAACAGGCGCGATGCAATATTCAACGTTTGCGAAGCCCTCCCTTCCAATCCTTCAGTGCTACTGTATCATGACCTTGTACTTACTGGACGCCGGACAACACCAGGCGGCGTATAACATGATCGGGCTTGCTGTTCGGATTGCTCGATCATTAGACCTTGACTGTGACCCGCCTCCTCAAGCATCCCGGGAGCAGGCGGAGCTACATTCTCGTATCTGGTGGACCTTAGTCCATCTCGACTTCCGCTGCTCAAGGCACCTTGGAAAGCCTATTAGTGTACAGCTTCCTATATCTAGATCTCCGCCACCATGTTGGATGTCGAACGATCCGCCTCGTCCGGTACGGTTCCCATATCATAATGAATCGATTCGTCTCACGTGTGCGGCCCTGGCTGTCATTGAGTCAATGGCACACCACGAAAAGACAAGAAAGAAACATGACATCGAATTTCAGGCAAACGTTTTGACAGATAATTTGCAATATTTACGTGTATGGAAAGACGAATTACGCCAAAACACATGGTTCAAGCACCTTCAACTGGATGTCCAAGATGTGCCCGTCTCACGAAAGTATTTCTGTGGTCCAGGAGAGAATGGAGGTGGCGAGGAGTACAATGACTATATGATTAAAGCGCCACTCCAAATTCAAACGGAGGCCCTGCTTGAACTCCAATACCACGATGCCATGATTAGTCTGCATAGAGTTTTTATCCAATTCCCTCGTCAGCCCGCCATGAACCGAGAACATCCCCTTGCCGGTGCACATGCTGCAACTGCTTTGAAACACGCCTTGGCAACGATCCAAACAGTGTATTCTTGTATGACCGCGCATGATATATTCTATGGATCATGTGAACTTTATCAATATCAGTGGAATGCCGTGCTGACGCTGATGGGTTTCATGTTGGCTTTCCCTTTCTGTCCGCGCTGCCCACAGGCACGCGGCTACATCGACCTAGCCCTGAAGACATTTGAGTTTGCGGGTTCTCAAAATGATGCCGCAGCTCGTGCAGCATGTCTCACACGTCATCTATGTGAGAAGGTGGACAAGTTGACTATGATGTTAAATATTGATCTCCGGCGTGGTGTCTCCGAGAGCACAAAGGATGTACCTCCGCCGACAAAAGATGGTTTGACACAACAGGCAAATCAACAGTCTGAATTCGTGAACATGAACACGGATGCTGGAAGTATGACCATTGATCGGTCCATTTTATCTCTTCCGCAAGACGAGACAAGTGATGATTTGTTTTGGCCCTGGGCAGATCTCGTTGATCCCGATATCTGGCCCAGCTATTGCGATGGAGTCAACGAAGCCTTCACAGATTTTTCTCATATACCCACGATGACAAATTCTTTATAGGATTGATCTAAGTCTATTACTACCCTCCAGTACCTTCCTGAAAAATGCAACTTCATCCCTCGCCACGTCAAGTATATGATGAGATAGATGTTTGGCCTCCTACTTAATCTCGCTCCCATACTCAGCTGGGAAGTGCACGTCGTGGTATGTCTTTCTGTTAACCTCGTCTGAGGCTTTGATGAGTGGTGATGATGCTTTGCGGAGTAACCATAGATGACGTAATAGACGATGGTGGTTTGTTTGTTAGGCCATGATGAAGATAGATATGCCGAAAAGTACGAGAGATCATCGTAGTACTCGCAGAGCCTCGTCCGAGCAGACTAAACCTCGGTTTTTCACCACAATTATTATCGGATATCTGGGCTTCTTCCATACCAAGTACCTGAATGGGACATGGGGATGTCAGGTCAGTTACGTTTCTGTCTCTATAGCCTCAACCCAACTAAGCCTTATACCCCTAAAACCAATACTCCAAGTCAATATATGCAGATTTATGCTACTCTTTATTGTTGAATATTGCCTGATCACCGCAGTAGATGATTGAGTAAGAGGCTATGAGGAAAATGATCATGAGGAAGATGTGCCACTTGGATATTACTCTTATTATCTGAGTAAGGTGCGATGCATACGACTAGATGAGCCAAGGCAGCCGTAGAATCGAATTTTTCCGTGCTCGATGTCAAGATCATGAGTGGTGAAAAACAGCATGAATGGGTAAATGAAAAGACTGAAAAAAGGTCTTAGCTTACTCCCTATACAACCTGCGAAAACCAAACTCCTAGTACTTCCATTCCACAATATATTACCCACTTCTATGCATTCCCTAACTCAAGCTCATCACCGTTTAATCTACAATAACCCTCTCCCTAACCCGCACACAAACATCGTCACCCTCTTTAATCGACATGATCCCCAACACCGGCTTCCCATCCTCCGCCTCAGGGACACGCTTATCCACCAATTCGACATCAAACCGGCGCAACAACAACGTAACAAACAACATAACAAACCGTTTCGCCACATACCGCCCGGGACACATGGTAGTCCCGCCGCCAAAGGGTCGCCAATTATCGCTGCGTGTCAAATTGCGACCGCTCTTAACGCTGAATCGCTCCGGGCGGAACTCGTTGACCGGAAAATCAACCCCGAAAATGGCTTCATCGAAGTGCAACTGCCGGTACGGGATCATCAATCGGTTTCCCTTGCGCAGGACCTTGCCGCCGATGACGGTGTCGGATGTGATCATCCGCACCGAAGCTGAATACGCTGACATGCGGATGGTTTCATTCCACATGGCGTCTAGTAGTGGGCAGTTGTCATGAAGGTAGGTCAGGTCGGGGATGGGGTTGCCGGAGCGGAAGGCTGGCGCAGTTTCTGCGCGGATGGCGTCAACGTAATGATCTGGGCCGTAGTAGAGGATATAGGTTAGGAGCCAGCAGGCGGCTTTGCGGGTGTTTGTATTGATTCTGAGATTGATAACCGGGTTAGCTCAACCATTCCTCGTTTCTCCATCCACGTCGCTTTCTCTGAGGGCAAAATAAAAGGAAGATAAAGGAAGAATGAATCTGAACTCACCCCCAATAAATCGTCACCAACATAGTTGCAATATCATCTTCACTGATTCCCAGTGCCCTCATCTCGTTCTCCATCGCTTTAGTAAACCAGGCGTCCCCGTGCCGATCCTCCTGCGGCATTTGGATGTATTTTTTCAAGGCGCGCTGAATCGCATCTCGTGCGGCTTTCATCTCCCCCGCCAGAAAGTCGGGGTACTGGTACAGCACCTGCCAGCTCATCTCGTCGAAGACAATGAAGGTCTTTGGAAGGGAAGGATCAACCTTTGCCAACTTAGGGCCGAAGTAAGCCTCCTGGCCGGCGCGGGTGAAGAAGTCCGAGCACCATTCCATTAGAGGAAGCACGATGGCGTTGGTGTCCTTACTGTGGCCATTGCTCGTCCGGACTTGGTATGGGCATTCTCTCCGGAGTCCTGCGATGTTCAGTTTGGGTTCCACCCAGTCTAGAAATTGTTTCTCCAGGAAGTCTAGATTGTCGCCAGGATAGAGCTGATGGATGTGCATCTGTCGTGCTAGCGTCGCTAGTGGTTTCCCGTGGGGATTCGGGAATCCGGCTTTCTGCTTGGGTAGGGGCTTGTACATTGCCTGCACGCAGGACTCGGTGTTTCCACAGGCGCGCATCATCGCTTGCACAAACTCGTTGAAGGAAAGCGTCTCAGTATTGCGGTATGCGTCCGCAACGTCCTGAGGCCTGGTGATGACATAAAGAACGGAATGGGCAATAGTGAGAGCGAAGGGGTTGTTGTTGTACTTGTAGTATTTCCTAGCGTGCAGTGAGCGTTGGGCCTTTAATTGTGTGTTGAGCAGGATTATGGGGATCATACTGTGCGCGGGAGAGCAGCGCATTGGAGTTACTGAAGAAGGCGCCGCCGTGGCCTGAGTTTCAACGTTAGAATTTAGGATAATGACATGCAGCGAAACCAAGAAGCCCACCCAGAACTAGACAGCATTAGCAGTTGTTCGAAAATATTAACAGCAGACAGGTAACTCACATGGAATCCAATAAGGTAGTTCTTTGGGGTCGTTGGGGTAAAATGAGGGCACGATGGAGAATCGCAGTAACCTCCAGAGTACCAGCACGCTGGCGGCAACGATGGCTGCCACCAAAGACGGATGGGCCTTGTGGGTCCAATGCCATCCTTTGGCATAGAGGTCTCCAACCTCAATCAAGAACTCGGATAGCATAATGAGCTGAGGAAACTAAATTGAGGTTGCACCGTGTGTTTTGTTTCTGAGGAACAGAGCAGGCTGACGTTCGACTTATATATCCGCAGTTTTATTGGATCGGGCCCTAATGGAATGTGATGGATAACTGGAAGTAAACCCCACCTAACACTGGTCACTTCACTTGAATAATCTCATTGGGTGTGGTGACCTGGTCATGTTTCATACATGGACTTTCATGGGATTGATTGACTAGGTCGACACTAGCACAGCCTGGCACGGCTGTATGGGCCGGGCCGATACATATAGTAATGGCGGCCATGGGAGGTGTTGAGGACACCAACAGCAACAACCTTCCTCACCTCAAATTCACAAAACAAATATGTACGCGTATATGATGCTTTCATCCTTACTCTCACTTCTGCTACTCTGCGTCAGGCGCCTTCGTGGTTGGTTGTATTTGATCCGCGGACCCGAGTTGATAGACGAAGCATATGTTTCGGTAGGTTGGCCCTCGTATGCTCAGTCGTACACTACGCTTAACAGATCAGGCCGGTGGGATGCCCTTCAAAATGCCTACCCCCAACAATAACCACTTGATGGTGACTTCGAGCTATCACATCAAAGAATTGATAAATGCGCCTCTCCAGAGTCTATCCCTTCATGCTGTGGCTAAAGAGGTACGACTTGCTACTTTCCCGTCATACTTCGAAGATTGCTGTAATTAACTAAGAGCCCCTTTGACAATCGCAGATCTTACAACCGAAATACACGATGTCTGGCTTTGAGTGGCAAGACCAGCGTGGGATCGAGGGGACGGGCTTCGTGCGAGCCTTGAGGAGCAGGCTAACTGCTCACTTGCCCGGCATGCTACCCGACCTCAAGCGAATGGTCGAGGCTGCCATTACAGAAGAATTGAGCACACCAGAAACAGATGGCATGGTTACATCTATAATCTAGAAGTTGCTGCGGACGCCGGAGCTAACGATAAAACCAGGCTCTGTGCATTGCCGACTGTTCCCGCTGATCAAGCGAGCTGTCACCAAGGTCAACTGTTTTGTCTTCTTCGGGGAGCAGCTCGGTAAGTTCCCATTATGGTAATAGATAAGGCTGTCATGTCAATACTGATGCGATCTACAGCTCAAAATCCCGAATTCACCGCAGCCGCCCTGGAATTCCCTCAGACTGTCATTTTCGCTTCGGAGATATTGCGTATCACACCTTCCTTCTTACGGCAGTACGAATGGCGCATTTGGCCCCCAAACGCCGTTTCTCGCTGACATGCAGTAGCTCTGTCGCCAGTTTGGTGACTGAAAGGCATCGTGCCGTCAAGACCCTCATGCGGTATCTCGAGCCGGTGGTTAAACAGCGACTAGCCATGAGGGCTGTGGATTCCACGGAGAATGTCCCAGTAAGACACTTGAATTCGACGAGGGGAATATATTGAAAGCGAGACACTGATGAAGTTGGGTGGCGCAGGTGGACTGCATGCAATGGCTTATCGAGACCTCACCCCGGAAAACCCAGTGGACGACCGCGCGCATGGTGGGTGAGATTATTGCAGTCTGGTTTGGGTCTGTGCATCAATTGGCCATGGTATGTTTGACATAATGCATATCCTTTTGCTTTGACCTTTTCGATTCTCAGAGAAGCGGGACTGCACGAAAGGATTTGCCGACTAACCCAGCCCTAGACCGCGACATACGCGATCGAGGATTTATGCTCGCATGAGGAGTACGTGCGCCCGCTTCGGGAGGAAGTCTACGGTGTCGCTCCTGAAGGCTTGTGCCCTGATCTGGCCGCTATGCCACTTCTGGATAGCTTTTTGCGCGAGACCATTCGCTGTACTAACTCAGACGCTAGTAAGTAGAGGCTTCGAGCTGCGGTGTCACTACAGCGCTGCAGACACAAGATCTGGTAGCATCCCATGCTAACAGTTCACTTGATAGTCACCGCACGACGCAAAGCATTAACACCGTTCACGTTCTCTGATGGGTTACGAGTAGACCGGGGAGACTGGGTCTGTATTCCACAACGAGCAATGATGCGCGATCCGGCTCGCTATTCGCACGCAGAGCAATTTGATGGCTTCCGATTCGCGAGAGCCAACAAGCTCTTAGCTCTAAATGAGGGCTGTGCTGATGTGCCAGAAGTAGCACCGTTGCAGCTGACAGATGTTGATGTGAATTGGCCTATATGGGGTCTGGGAAACACAGCCTGGTGGGTACTACCCCTCTTTTCCTTGATTGCTTTTGGCATGCACACACCGAGACTATAATCTGACACACATCAAATCTTTACCAGCCCAGGCAGGTTTTACGCGACGACAGTGTTGAAGTTGATGATGGGGTGCATCCTCCAAGGATGGGAGTGCAGACTGGCGGACCCTCAGGCTCTTCGGTGGCGTACGTGGCGGTCCAGTGTTGTCCCTCGCACTGGGACGGTGGTGGTGTTTAAACGCCGGCAGATGGAGTCGCCCACCTTGGTATCCGGAGGGGGTGACTAAATACAGACCCTAGTGCGTCGATCTATGCACAAATTCGGGCTCTAACCAATTGTTTTATGCTACGTACATTGTTTTTCACTATTACTCGCATGTTTTACCATACCCTGTACTTTCCAGTCTTAGTTAATATGGGATCTCACCTGAATGATTCATTGTCCCCGACTTAACTATCCAAAGTAATGTCTCAATACTGATAGATACAGCCCCCTCACGGGAGACCTGATCTGCCTAGCCTTGTCACGCAAGGCTCTCATCTGTCACTTGAGTAGAGACTATACTATTCTGTCTACGGAGCTAGGAAATTAGCCTTGCTACCCTGCACAACTTGGAGGCTATGAAGCCTCCACTCGGGATATCTGACAGGCAAGAAACTCAATATTCCGTTATAACCCGTCACTTCACATTCCACCCTCGTCCGCCAACACTGCACTCAGAAATAAGCTGAGCTAGGTTGGAAAACTCCTCTGTCCGGCATCATGGCTTCCAGCTATACGGGAATTGATCTTTGTGCCTACCCAGCGGGGACGCCCCCGTCTGGCCAGTCGTCGAACCTGGTGGATCCACCCTCTTTGGCAGCAACCACCATCGCGGTGACAACGGTGACTTTGGTCTGGGCAGTCACTGTTACCGCAGCTAGAGTGCATACAAAATTAAGCAAGCTGGGTTTGGCTGACTGTACGTGGGCGCCATTGGCTGGTCTTGTCATACACGTTGTTAACAGCAGTACATCAGGCTTTGTGGTCATTGCCTTGGCATTGTCGGCAACTTACTTAGGCTTAGTTTTAGCGAGTGAGTGGGCTCTAAGACAGGATTGTGACGTGCTTCGATTTCACGACTCTGACTCCTCGACGCAGTGCTGAAATATGCTAAACACCAGTGGGACATACCCGCCTGTTGGTTTAATGGCACGTATATGAAGGTACGATCTCATTATTCCTAAGCTGCAGCTATGAGCAAGTTCTATGTATTGAAAGCTCACTTCAGAAAACTAAAAATGAACAGATCTTGTACGCCCAAGGTGTGCTCCTCGGGCCCACAATCTTCTTCGCGAAATGCTCCATCTTCCTTCTTTATCGCCAAATCTTCACCATCCAGAAGCCCATGAAGATTGCCATTTGGGTCGGTCTTATCTTCACTTTCCTTTTGTATTGGGCCGGAGTTCCCCTGGAATCCTACTTTAGTGCACCGCACGTCGGGGAGACCTGGGAAGATCTACTCACCAACGGCCGACCCGAACACTTGATCTACTGGGGGATTGTCCAGGGAACCTGCTCCGTGGTATTGGACATTTACATCTTTCTTCTCCCGCTTCCGATGCTCGCACAGCTGCAAATGGCACATCGGCGAAGGTTACAACTACTCGCGGTGTTTTCCACGGCTATGATGTGAGTGTATTTTTCTTCTATGATTCTCTGCGAGAAAATATTCTCCCTCGCGGAAACTGGAACAAAAGAGATTCATTAGACTTACACCGACCATAGGGGTATCGTTGCTAGTGTCTGCGCGCTCGTCTTCCGGGTGCGTTTGAAGACCACCGCAGACACATCGTATGTGCAGAGCGCGCTATTCATTTGCGTGTAAGTGCCGTCCCCTGTTGACCCGCCCCTATCCTCATGCTGATTCCAATATCTCGTACAGTATCGTCGAGAATAACGTCGCCATCATCGTCAGCTCAATGCCCTTCTTCCCCGCATTCCTCCGGGCCAAGGTCCTAGATGCAGTCATATTCAGGAGCCTGCGGTCTAAGCTCTCTGCCTTGCGGCATAGCTCGGACCGATCGGCATACGCGAAGGGGTCAGACCTCAAGAGGTCGAGCACGAGCACGCCGTCCAAGGGGCAGAAATGGTCCAGCAGGAACCTGCTAGATGGAGTTACGGACAACCAAAACCATGAGTTAGAGGATGTGAGCAAGTCTACGGTGGCTGTGCAGATCCGTGCGGGAAGCCACAGCACCAGCAATCATGAAAGGGGCATATCCCGAGAGGTGAATATTCAGCAAGAAACCCAGTCGATAGTGTAAGCGACGGGGTACCGGGTGGACCGGACCGATGTGTAGTCCGTGCCTGGCTGGTCGATGAAACCGAGGCTGATAAGGATCACTGTACTGTTGGGTGAGCGTAATAAATGCTTGATATGTAGCCTTGGTGGTTGTGTATATGATATTGCGAGAAATTAGGCGATTATAATACTGAGGTTGTTACATCGTGGTATGGCTCTATCCGTAGTGTACTGGTGCGATAGGATTTTCAACAATACTGTTTTGACGTACTGTTCTCCATACACAGCAGCAATATGTTTAGAAGATTTAGAAGAGAAACCCCGTAAGACAATCAATTACCCGAAGCTCATAGGAGAACGGACCGTAAGCTGGTGATACCCCGTGCCGCCCCCTTCATCTCTTCTGCCTTCTTTTTTGTGTCAGAAATTAGTGCCGACGATCGTCTGACATGAGATGTGACAAGTAGGTTCATAACACAGTAGCTCTGTGTGCACTAGACTAGTACACTGTAGTCTGGACAAGGTTCCCTAAGCTTTGGTTGGACCTGACGCATTGACGGGCCCACAACACGGTTGGGCCCGGGAATTTGATCCTGCCGTCACTGGCGCCAGTGCTCATTTCGTACATCCTAAAATTAATGCCCCGTAGATACCTGCAAGGCTGGGGAACCTGAACAAGGCAAATTGAAGTCTCGCCCGTCTCGCATTTCTTTTTCTGTTATCTGTTTGTCCTGTCATCTTCACTCCGTCCCTGGTAGTTTCCGGTTGGTTGACTGGAAGTAGCGCCTTGTCTGCATAAATACACAACCCTCTCTTCCAACTACCACGCCGGGCACCGAACATCGTCACTTCCTCCTGTATCCTTTGGCCCCAACCGCATTCCTCCCCACCTTCAGAACACTGAAACAAAATGCCCAACCCCAAAACCATCCTCATCACCGGCTGTTCCGCCCATGGCATCGGCGCAGCCTTAGCCCTCACTCTCGCCCGCCAGGGCCATTTCATCTTCGCCACAGCCCGCAATACCAGCAAAATCCCAGAGCGACTGAGCGCCTTGGAGAACGTTCAGGTCCTGCCCCTGGATGTGACAGACTCTGCCTCCATCGCTGGCGCCGTGCGCTCGGTGAGAGAACATGGTCGGGGGCTGGATATCCTGGTCAACAATGCCGGGACGGGGTACACCATGCCTCTATTGGAGGCGGACCTAGATCGCGCGAAGGCAGTGTACGAGGCTAATGTGTGGGGCTTGCTTGGGCTGATTCAGGCGTGCAGTGATCTGCTCGTTGCGGCCAAAGGGAGGATTGTTAATATGAGCAGTGTGGGGGCGGTGGTTAATACGCCTTGGATTGGTTCGTTCTATTTCCCTTTTGGAGGAGATTTGCATAAGCGAAGTTACTAATAGTGCAAACAGGGATCTATTCCTCCTCCAAAGCCGCAGTCACCCAGCTCTCCGAGACGCTTCGTCTCGAACTCTCGCCCTTGGGTGTTAGCGTGCTCTGTATCATGGCGGGTACTATCACCACCGATTTCCATGCAAATGAGCCAGAAGTTGTCTTGCTGCCGACTTCTCGTTATGCAGCTATTCGACAAACCATCTCTGATTGGGCGACTGGACGCGCTGGCCCCCAAGGCTGTTCGGCGGATGACTTCGCTAATTCTATTGCTGGCGATGTGCTGGGAAGTAGTAGTGCCAATGGGGGGTTGGTGTGGAAAGGTCCTAATAGTGCCGCTGTCAAGTTCATGGCGAGGTGGTGCCCGGGGGGTCTGTTGGTGAGTTTCTTGATTTCTAACCGTTTCTTTGTTTGCTCTTCCGGGGTGTTCCGAAGTCCCCCACCGTGATGGTCGTTTGATTGGTTGCTAACTATAGCCCTACTTAGGATCGCATGATGAGTAATGGACAGGGGTTAGATGAGTTGGCGAAGGCTACGAACAAGAGCTGAATGACAGTATTGTAGCAAGTGTGAGATTGTGTAAGGGAGATTGTGTAAGGACAATCAATAGTGGAAAGCAAGAACCATCCTGTAGTCAAGAATCTCCTTCCGTCACATACATACAAACCACATCACTGCGGAATCTTAAATCCTCCCGGCACCATCCTCTGAAACACCCCGGTGGGATCGACTTCCCGGCTGATGTGCTGCAACCGCGAAACGCTCTCGGGTCCATAACTAGCAATCGGATCTTGCCATTGCGCCGCGTAGTTCAGATAGACAAATGGATGATATGCGTCCAACTGATGTGCATCCGCATCAATACCTGCAAACAGTGTCTTGGCGGCTTCCTCCACGCGGGCGTCATCGGTCGCATTATCCCAAGTAGCGCTCAGCAAAGTCACCACGAGCGCTTTCTCGGTGTCAGACGACAGTCCCATCACGTTGTGACCTGCAGGCGCCCGTCCATAAATGGCGGCGGGTAATGGCTCCAGGGATATCGACCACACGATGCCCGGAACGTCCTGCACAGCTGCCAGACTGGTGTTCCACCGGTCATAGGTCGCTTTCAACATGGGCACTGTTGCGTCGTGGGTCGTCACTACGCTTAGTTGTCTGTTTGGTTTGTAGTCAATTGGTATTAGCGGATTGAATGGAGAAGAGCACGACAGAGCTAGGAGAAAGGAGGGATGTAGAGAATTCGAAATAGACAAATTCTTACCGTTTTCCATTTTGGGAAAAGGAACCTTGCTCCAGGGATATCTCGTGCACCGGGGCTACACGCACAGTGCTGTATAACTGAGGGATATCAAAGAAGGCCCTGTACACGGCTGGTGGGGACGGTGGCTGCTGGCTATCTTCTCCATTCTTCTCGGGCTTCTCCATCTCCCCGGTATACACAATGCTGTTCACCACCGCGGCTCCCTTACCTCCGGCAAATCCAAAACTAGTGATTAACGAGGCATTCTCATCATAGTGGCTCGCTGCCTTGGGATCAGCCAGCTCCGCAAATGCGTGTAGTTGAGCATCGATGGTGTCTGTACTGCAATAGACAGATCCGCCATAAATGGGGCCCTGCGGGAAGACCCGCAGATAAAAGCCCGTCACGATTCCGAAGTTACTGTTACCGCCCCCGCGCAGCGCTGCCAGCCACTTGGGGTGTTGCGTTTTTTCATCCCATTGCGCAATTGTCCCATCTGCCAGGACTATCTCTACGCCGACCATGTTATCGCATGTCCATCCGTAACGGGGCGAGAAATACGACATGCCGCCGCCGAGCGTGAGTCCACCCACCCCGACCTGTGCGGCGCGGCCGCCGGCTACCGAGAGACCCAGCGGGTCGAGGTGGGCATAGACGTCTCCCCATGTGGCGCCTGCACCGACGAAGACGGTCTGTTTATCATCGTTGTCCCCGGACGGAGCATGGACCTTGATGGTGTTCAAAGCTCGCAGGTCGATGGTGATGCCGTGCTGGATGTTCGACACTCCCGCGAAGGAGTTGTGCCCGCCAGACCGAATGGCAAATTGGCATCTAGCTTGCTCGTGTGCAGGCAGAGCCGATGCGGTAGAGACCAGGCTAGTGATGATCTTAGACACATCCTCTGCTGAGTGCGGGGACACCACGCAGGATGGCTGCAGATCACTGTTCTGCTGGGCGAAATATGACTTTTGGGACGCTTCATATCCAGCTGTGTTTGGGAACGAGATTTTATCAGGCCCTAAAGTCGAGGCCAAATTGAGGCACTGCGGACATAGTAGAGTTAGAGTTTTGTCTTTGCACGAATTTCAGGGTTACACGCACGCAGGCTTCTAGAGGGGAATTGCCGGCTGTAGAAGGAGCATGACTACCATTGAGGGGAGGCTGTTCCATCGTGAGGCGAAGATACGAGGAGGAATCGGCTGAGAACGAATGATGGAATGTTGGGAAGGATGGGAAGACGGGAAGGATGGGACGATGGATGCAGGAGGGCGCAGTGCGTTTTAACGGGTAGGCTCATGGTTTAGTTGCTGCTAAATTAGTGCTGTGCTTACTGCTGTACAGGGGTCGTAAACCTAGAGATTTAGCGGTATCTACCCCCCTTTCAACTCTGGGCAAGGATTGGTGTTTGCTTAAAGATGATTGCAGATCGCTTTCCCTTCCGCTCTGGTTCTTTTCTTTTCCTCCCTCCCACACATACCCCCCTCTTTCCCATTCGACCATCACCCTTGTCTTTAGTACCAGCGACATGTTCCTCTCCCTGTTTGTAGCTGCGGCATTTCTGGCTATACCTTCAACCGGTCGCGCACCATCTAGCTGCGTAAAAGCCCCTCTTTCCATGTGCTTCTAGACAAAAGGACTGATTGCAGGTTCAGTGTGCAAGCCTGGTCTCCTCATTGGGCTCCAAAATTTCGTATCCCAGTAGTACTTCCTACAACAAGTCTATTCAATCATACTGGTCTCAGCAGGAGCAGTCAATTTCACCCGCTTGCGTGCTGTCCGCGACCTCTTCCCAGGATGTGTCTACAGCACTCGGACTGCTTACTTCGGAAGACTGCAAGTTTGCAGTTCGAAGTGGTGGCCATGCTGCCATTGCAGGGCACGCTAATATCCAGGGTGGTGTCACCATTGACCTCTCAGCCCTGAATCATATTGTTCCTTCAGCGGATCACTTGTCTGTGTCAATTGGGCCTGGCAACACCTGGGGCAGGGTGTACACTGCATTGGATGGACTCAATGTCTCGGTACCTGGCGGGCGCGACAGCCCAGTAGGCGTTGGCGGCCTGACTCTCGGAGGTGAGTGTCAACCTTGCGATGGGCTGTTCTTTCTTATCATTGACCCTTCCCTCTTCCATTGCTCCACGAAGGTGGATTCGGCTACTTCGCAACACTGGCGGGCTTCGCATGCGACAACATCTTACAATACGAGGTCGTGCTCGCTAGCGGCGAGATTGTTCAGGCTACGAGTCAAAAGAACCACGACCTCTGGCTAGCCCTGAAGGGCGGCTCCAGCAACTTTGGGATCGTCACCAACTTCAACTTCCAGACCTTCCCACTGGGTGGTGTCTGGGGAGGCGATGCCTACTTCGCCATTGGCACAGTAAACCAGCAACTGTCGGCTTTGTATAACTTCACCGCCAACCGAAACTACGACCGCCAGGCGGGCCTGATGATCAATCTAGCCTACACCCCCTCGACGGGGCCAATACTGACCAACACCTATGCCTATGCGGCGCCGGTAGCCTACCCTACCGCTTTTGAAGAGTTCACTGCCATCCCGCAGCTCTCCAACACCACGCAGATCTCCAGCTTAGCTACTTTAGCCATAGCCGAGGGTTCCGCATCGCCAAACGGCTATCAACAAATCACCTTTGCGGTGACAGTTAAGAACAGCCTCCCGATGCTGAAGTCACTCTTCGAGCTGTGGAACGCCAGCAGCAATGCTGTGGCTGGCATCGCCGGCATCGAATGGACCATCACTCTGGCCCCCATTGTCCCCGCCATCACCGGCCAGAGCGCCCGCAAGGGCGGCAATGTGCTCGGCCTAGACGATCTGCCGTCAGAGGGTTTAATATTGGCCATTCTGTCTGCGACCTTCGACTCCGCCGCTGACTACGCCTTCGTGGATGATGCCGCACAGCATCTCGCGGATAACATTGTGGTTGCCGCGAAGCATGCGGGTGCTTACAATGACTACGTGGATCTCAACCACGCCGCCGCTTGGCAGGACCCGATCACCAGCTACGGGAGCGATAATATGGCATTTCTTAAGAGGACCGCTGAACAGTATGACCCCGGGGCTGTTTTTCAAAATTTGATGCCTGGTGGATTCAAGCTCTAGTCCGCGCTCTATGCAGATGGACTTTCGGCGCGATTCTCAAAGCCTAAAAGACGATTATGGTTGGTGTCGGGGAGAAAAGCAGCTTACCGAGACAACGAGATGAAAGTCATTCTTTCGAAGTCAATGCGATTGCTTCTCTAGAAATGCTATTGATTGGAAATCGACGATTTTGAATATATGTGTCTTTCATCCACAAAATCTTATGTTCAAATGTACACGGTGAATACATATTTACTACAACCGGTTGGAACAGTGTCCCCGGTGCTGCCATCTTACTGTACAAGCTGACAACTAGAATTCGCAGATAAATATTGATACTTTGATGAAATGTTGGAATGTATGTAGTGTCCTATTCGTTTTGTTCGATAACATAAGCGAAAAGGGCGTGTTTGATAAATCGTTCTCATTATCTAGGAACACCACAGGTAGAATCATATATATTATAGAATAAAAGATCGGTTCGGGATTTTGTTATGCTGGCCTATGCCAATATTCCTTGAGACGATGATGCTTTCAACCTGCTGCAGGTATCGTTGACAACCTTCAGTATGTCAACTGGTAAATAACTCTACCTGATATCCGGCCGCTTATTGCTCCCCTCCAGCCCCTCCATTATAAGCGCAACTTCATCGTCCGCCACATCAAGTATATGTTGAGGTGGATACATTGGCTCCCAACCAATCTTCCTTCCATGCTCGGCTGTAAACATACACCTAACGCCACAATTAGCACCGACCCAAAAAGGCCCCCACTCAAAAGGTAATAACTCACCTCCCTCCAAGAAGCACTTGAACCTCATCTGGCGCGACACCAAGCGCCTCACCCATCTTTTCCAGCACTTGATCATCAGCCTGCTCAACATCCTCATCATCAACCAAGCCACGCTTCGCAAGCGCCTTGGCCATAGCACAGTAGACTTTGTTCCAGGGAACACTACCCGAAGCAGCAAGGAAGAAGCCATGCTTGCCGTCACCGATTTCTTCTCCCAGAAGTATCTTCCGAAGAATGTGTAGGTACAACTCTGCTGTATCCGAGACGTGGCAGACGGGCCAGATCTGAATTTTCACTGTTAGATTATACACATTCGAGTGGTTACTAGTACGAGGGAAATACATACTGGATCATCCGTATCAACTTTATACACCCGGCGCAGCTTTACAGCACAGCGAACAATATCAACATCTTGGATCGAAGTCTTGTTGCCGAACCCTGCCCCCTGGCCGTATACAAGACACGGCGCGAATATATAGCTCCGCACGTCGTGTGCTTCGGCTGTGTCGATGATAGTGGCGTTGGTGTTGGCGGACTATATTTCCTTAGTAATTCGGATTGGAAAGGCATTTAAGTCAACTTACTTCAGCCACGAAGTAATGCTTGGACTGCGCACCCTTCTGGATATCATGAAGCTTCGGATCAGTATCTAACAGTGCCTGATCGACGGAGACACCCGCATGTCGGCTGAATTGCTTTGAGCCAGTCGTGTGCAGAAAATGCACGTCTTTGCCTGTTCTTTTCCTGACCTCTCCTAAGCCTCTAATGAATGCGGGCTGGTGCCTTGCAGTGTAGGCGTCGATGAGGTAGTAGACAATGGTGATTTCTCTGTCGATGATAGTCTGGGTGACGGTTTCATGATCGTCGACATTGAGGACAATGGGCTCCGCACCATATAGTTTCCGTACTTGGTTTCCTTGGACCTTTGATCTGACCAGTGCGTATAATTTGCCGTATGGTGGGAGGTTGGCCTTCTTCCACCGTGCTAGGAGGGTGCCTCCTAGGTAGCCGGAGGCTCCGGTGATGAGGATGTTGTGGGTCATTGCGTCCTGGGATGTGCAATTGATGTTTTCTGGAGTGAACCCTGCTTACTTGCCCTTATGCCTTGTCTGCTATTCAAGAAAGAAGCGAACGAATGGACCAAGCAGGTTATGTATGTTTCGATCTTGAATTCGTAACGGGATGTCTCCATGTCGTCACGTATGCGCTAACCGTTTATGGACAGCTCCTGTGGTTCCTATTGGTTGAAGGGATTGTCCTCCGCTTCACTCATACTAGTAAATACTGAAGTGCTCTGTAGAAGATCTCCATGTCCTCCAGTTGGCCTCGTTTTAGTCTATAGTTCGAATCCAAGATGGCAAGAAGATAGTTTCGATGTCTCCACAGGCCATCAATTCCTTGATTATCAATCATCCCCATATCGTCATGGTACTTATCTAAATGACTGTCGTGGATGTCCTCCTGTCCGTGACAGCCAATAGGAATCATGGGATCATGCAGGTCGCGAGGACCCTCATACATCTATTTTCATCACCTCACAAGCTGGAGCTATAAAGGCCTAAGAGAACTCGTTCATTGCATATAAAGGTACGGTATAATATCAGACTCTTTACAGACGTTCTATCTGTCAAGTTTGACCTCTACACTCGCCCGTGCCCGCCACTATGCAACATTACATCTCTCACTTCGACGGCATCGACGGCCTCAAGAAAGCAGATGTGCCAATGCCATCACCCGGACCAGGCCAGGTCCTCGTCCAGATCCGTGCTATATCACTAAACTATCGCGACACAGAAGGTAGGCACCATCTCACCCAACTTTCGACTCTATCTCATGCACCCAACAATTAACATGCCCAACCCAGTGATCAAGGGAGAATACAACCACCACCGCGCAATCAAGCAAGTGCCAAGCGTTGTACCCTGTTCGGACATGTGCGGCATCATTCAAAGCATCGGAGAAAATGTTACCAAATGGAACATCGGAGACCGCGTTCTTTCCTTATTCGTCCCGGACCACAGGACAGGCCAACTGACTGAGAGTGCGCTTGCTACCAGTTTGGGCCTCCCTCAGCAAGGTGTTCTAGCAACGCATCGTGTGTTCGCGGAGGATGCCTTGATCGAGGCACCCAAGCACATGAGTGATGAGGAGGCATGCACGCTGCCAATCGCGAGCGTTACGGCGTGGATGGCGATCAATGGGACGCGACCGTTGGGACAGAATGGGGGTCGGGGAGAGTACATTCTTCTTCAGGGAACCGGAGGTGTTAGTATCGCTGGATTGCAAATCGCGAAGGCGTCTGGAGCGAAGGGTATGTTATCTCGCCCATTGATATATTATTACATGACTTTGGCGCTGACGCTGTGGCATAGTCATCATTACTTCCTCGTCTGATGAGAAACTAGCCAGGGCCAAGGGCCTCGGGGCAGACTTTGGTATAAATTATCGTCAAATGCCGGAATGGGCTAATAAGGTTATGGAGATCACGA
This sequence comes from Aspergillus costaricaensis CBS 115574, assembly GCF_003184835.1. Classification (NCBI taxonomy): domain Eukaryota; kingdom Fungi; phylum Ascomycota; class Eurotiomycetes; order Eurotiales; family Aspergillaceae; genus Aspergillus; species Aspergillus costaricensis. The sequence continues at coordinate 1,132,311 of NW_020291801.1, forward strand.
ACGGACATGGCGCGGATATTATTCTCGAAACGGGTGGGTCGCAGACGATGGATCAGAGCTTTGCGTGTGCTGCGTACGGTGGGCTGATTAACTGCATCGGGTATACTTCTGGGAAGACTCAAGCTTCTGGAGAGCAGAAGAATGTTAATCTTCTCACACTGAGTCGCAGCTTGACTTTGAAGGGATTTGTTAATGGACCGACTGATCGATTCGAGGAGTTGATCAAGTTTGAGGAGAGACACGGGATTCATCCTGTCATCTGCAAGGTGTTCCCATTCAGCCAGGCACGAGATGCTTTCAAGTATCTGGAAAGCGGCTCGCATTTTGGAAAGGTTGTCATTCGAGTTTAGTTGGTGCAGATGTCGTTTCATTATGCAGCAGTGAACAGCTGTTGATCGATTCAAGAATGGCATGTTGCCGTGGAAACTATAGAACGTAAAATATCTGTGTTTGGTACAAAATTATTATCACTATGAGTGGGCGTCTCCATAACAGATAGGGTTATATAGTTTATTAACCCCATCAAAATGTAGGGGATAGCTTAAAGGTTTGATAGGGCTATATCACAGAGATATCAACAAAAGCACCCCTAGCCAGAACCCCACACAGAATGAAAACGGCCTATAGACAATAGAATAAACTAGACACGTTCGACATGATCCACGGATTGCTTATTCCCATCATCGTTCGCTTGCCCCTTAGCTAGCTGCGGAATCCCCTGCCGCACTTTCTCCTCTTCCGTGGGATATGCATGTCTCCACATGGTCCACAACGGTCTCTGGAACAAGTCATCGATACTCTCAATCGACCTTCCTTTCAATTCAGGGAGACAGAAGTAAATAAACACCACTCCGGCGTATGTCAGCATAGCATACAGAAGAAACACTCCCCAGCCCATGTTCGTGATCATGTTTGGAGTGGCTCGAGTGATACCGTAGTCGACGATCCAGTTGACGAAGAAGCAGAAGCCCATACAGACGGATCTCTATTAGGAAGTCAATTACACGGTTACACAAAAGAGGCTCAGCAGGGTATACGTACGATTCTGGTTGGAAATATCTCTGCCGCCACGATGTAGCAGGCCACACTATGCCCAAATGACCACCCGAAGGCATAGATATAGATCCACACTATCCCAACAATGCCTCCCGCTGGCGTTCCACCGACGGTGCTAGTGTTTGCACCTGCGAAGCGGAGGTAGAGGGCAAGGTAGAGCATGGCGGTTGCTTGGAGAACAGCACCAACGAGAAGTGGTCGACGACGACCGACGCGGTCGACTAGGTAGGTGACGTAGAAGATTGTAACGACGAATTTGACGACTCCGTAGACGCCTGTAGTGAGGAGGCTGTTCGATGTTCCGTTCACGCCGATAAGCTCGAATATCTCTGGGGCGTAGTACTATCATGACTTGTGTTAATACAAGACGTGATGGAGTATACTAGAAAGTCTGCACTCACATTCAAGGAATCAGTGCCGGTAAACTTGTGAAAAAGGAACAGCATGACTGCAAGGAAGAACCGTCTCGCGTTGCTCTTGATGAAAATGATGTCTTGAAGAACGACCCAGTAGCTGTGTCCTTGATGGCATTCTTGCTCGAACCTGACCTGGGCAATAATTTCCTGATATTCCGTCTGCATATACGGATGATCAGCAGGAAGCTTCCTCAACCGACAGAGATTCTTCAGTCCCTGCTCTTCCTTCCCGTGGTTAATCAGATACCGAGGTGTTTCCGGGACGAAAGGAATCATCAAGCACATCAAGACCCCAGGAATCAACTGAATCCCCATTGCCGTTCTCCATTGGGTGTTGTCTTGCTCAACACCTGGAAACGACCACAAAGAAACTCCGTAATTGATCCAGAAGGCGACCATCAATCCCGCTAGAATCATGAGGTTGTACATGGCTGTTGCCGACCCTCTCACCGACTTGGGTGAATTCTCAGCAAGAAACTGTGGAGATAGCATCGAACTGGCCCCAACTCCCATTCCACCGATGAAGCGACCAGCAATGAGTACTTTGTAGTTGGCAATCATTTGCATCACGCCACCGATAACAAACACAAACCCCCATAGAAAAACAGACCACTTGCGACCTAGGAAATCGGCGGTTGGGGCTGCACAGAGAGAGCCAGCTGATCCGCCAGCTGCGAGCATCGCTGCAATGGTCCCCTAATCCTGTTAGCATTTTCCGTTGCGTTGTGGGAGTATGCGAGTATGGTACCTTGCGGCTATCAAGCTCTGCCGTGGTCAGCTTATCGAGCCCAAATGCATGTTCGAATGATGGTAATGTGAGGATGCCCCCGATATTTCCCGTATCGAAGCCATAAAACCAACCAGCCCAGGCAAGGGTAATTAAAAGATAGGCTAGTCTTCCATTGAAGATTTGCCTGGGATCAGTTCTGGCTTCCTGGCTCGCCCAGATGCTGGTTCCTCCAGCCATTGAGATGTGACTTTAGATTAGGGCAACAATTAGATGACAACACGTTTGACCACTTGAGCATGCAATGAAAGGAATCTTGGCCCTGGTCAATGTGAAAGCCAAGGTACGACTCTCCCCACATAGGACAAAATACACCCTTGTTGCTACCGAAAATGGGCTCCATTATATGGAGGGGAAGCTGCGCATGATCGCAGCCCCTCTTGGACTGTTCCGGCATGATCTGCATTATACCCCAGAGCGATAGCTGTATTGAATCCGGGGTAAATGCGGGGATCTGTCCAAGCTATGCTCTGTAGCCGATCGTCGGACTGTCCTCCGAGCGTCGAGGGCTCGTCGGCGCTGGACCGAAAGGCCTGGGTCCTTTGTGGAGATCAGCCAATCAAAGCAATTTCATTAGGTCATCATGCTGGAGCTCTGGAAATAAGAGAGAGGAATTTGGACCAGAAGCTGAGATGTCTTGACCACTAATCTAAGCCAGTCTGTTTTTCTTGACGATGGCTGCCATATTCCCTTCAGACAGTTCAATCCGTTCCGTGGACAAACCCTACTTCTACCGCGAGGCATACCTGCCTGCACCCACGGTACAGAGCCATGCATCCAATATACTGCAAATGCCAAACGGCGATCTGCTATGTGCTTGGTTTGGCGGAAGTCTAGAAGGAAAGCCCGACATCAGCATATATCTTTCTCGGCTGAGATGCGGGGAGAGTGAGTGGACGGAAGCGTCCAAGATGACCCACGACAACACCCGGAGCGAGCAGAATCCTGTTCTTTTCCACGCACCTACCGGAGAATTGTGGCTTCTGTATACCTCCCAGCATGCTGGAGACCAGGACACAGCCATTGTCAAATATCGGGTGTCCCCCGATAGCGGCACCACATGGGGCGATGAGAAGGTCTTGTTCCACGATACCGGTACCTTCATCCGGCAGCCAGTAGTTGTTCTTGATGATGGAGCTTGGGTAGTTCCAGTTTTCAAGTGTCGTGTGCAGCCGGGAGAGCGCTGGCTGGGAAATGATGACATTTCCTGCATCCGCGTGTCGAGAGATCAGGGCCGTTCCTGGACTGAATCAGAGATTCCCGAAAGCACGGGGTGTGTACATATGGAGATCCAACGACTAAAGGATGAAACGTATCTGAGCATGTTTCGTAGCCGTTGGGCTGACAACGTCTACCTAGCGACATCGCCAGATGGATTAGTGTGGAGTGCCCCGCAGCCGATCCCCCTCCCAAACCCGAATGCAGGCATCTGCTTTGATGTGCTGCCTTCTGGTAGGGTAGTGTTGGTTTACAATCATTCTTCCAAGCGTGATGCTATAGGAAGAAGACAAGGCCTTTACGACGATATTGCTGATGGGGTGGACGAAAGAAAAAATCAGGCATCAGCGAAGGACGGCAGGGAGTCGTTTTGGGGGTCACCAAGAGCTCCCTTGTGTGTTGCTTGGAGCGATGATAAGGGAAACACATGGAAGCACCGAATACTAGAGGAGGGAGATGGGTATTGTTTGACGAACAACAGTGAGAGAAAGCTCAACCGAGAACTGTCGTATCCCAGCATGATCTGTGCTGATGGGACGATCCACATTGCGTATACATTTTGGCGACAGCGGATCAAGTACGTGCAGCTCAAGGAAGACTTCTTTGACGATGGTCCGGCTGGATGGTTGTCAGGCTCCATTAGAAGGATATCGGCAGGACTTGGACTAACGGGATAGGTGCTGCCACCACGGATCAGGCATACGAGTTTTAATATGCCTCATTGTAGATATGCTTACTAATAGTGATACTATTGCGATAGATTTACTCACAAACATTGACTGATAGTTTTCTTTACGAAGCATGTAGAGCAGCAATCCGGTTCTCCATCGTTCCGTTTTCCCTCCTATGCTGCTGAATCAAGCATGACTGGCAAAGTGGCCGCCGTGCCCTGATAGCTTGGCATCGTACATACACTGTTGCAGATCATGTTATCCTCTTCTTGGTTACAAAGTTAAACAACGGGATAGTAAGCGTGGTTTCCTTTGATGATCAAAACATCAAATCTGCTTTCAGTACAAGTAAAGACTAAAGTACATAAGAGCTGTAGTAGTTCACTAGTATTTGCAGCTACTCGTAGATTTCCATAGCACCCTCAGTAACGTCGAACATAATCTAGCTATGAAACAGCATCCTTCTATTATAGCCTATCTGTTCACCCCCTTTGCACATCTGGCAAAGAACTCTCAATATCTACAAGATGCTTCATCACACTGATTACCCATTCCTGCGTTGCTGCTGATGATGCTTTATACGGCTTTCGAGGGAGGAATGCTGCTTGGTCCGTCACTCCTGCGACTGGTCCGGCAAAATGTGCAGCGGCAAACTTGGTGGGTGCAATGCCTTCCTTGCAAGCCTTTTCGGCCTGAGATATCAGCCCCTGCAAGTTTCTCGCTTCTTCCAGGTGCCCGGCCTCCCACAAAGAAAATAGCTTGGTAGTTGATCTCGGGAAAACATTAGCAATTCCTGTCACGCAGCCTGATCCGCCGCCGCTGAGACAAGGGATGAGCCAGTCAGATGAACCAGCATATACCCCGAACTGTCCATGCGTATATTCTTGAGTTAACCGGGTAACCTTGCCAGCGTTACCACAAGTCAACTTTACCCCGACTATGTTGGGATGCTGCGCCAATGTGGACATGACATCCGAGTTCATATCCACCCCATTGCAGACAGCTGGAAACTAAGGTCCTAGTTCAGCCCACCTTCATGCAAGCATAACGTGTGGAAAGAGAGCTTACGCTGTAGATAACGACTGGGAGAATGTTGCTGTCTGCTACCTCCGTGTAGAAGTCCAAAATGACGTCTTTTGTGACTGCTTTAGGCCAATAGCTGGGCGGCAGAAGTAGCCCAAAGTCTGCTCCTGCCTCACGAGCGTCCTCAGCCAGGCGAAGAGATTCGTTGGTTGATTGCCCACTAATCCCTGCCACCAGTGGAAAGTCACCCACCCCCAAATCCACAGCCGCCCGTCGAGCAGTTCTTAATAGCTCCTTTCGCTCAATCGACGATAGCAGAACCGCCTCGGCATTTGTGCCAGCGAGTACGAGTCCCGCAATTCCACTCCGGATGAGATGCGTGAAGAACTTGTAGGAAGCATCGTAGTCAATCTCCTGCCGGGGTGTCCCTTTGAACAAAGAGATTACTGGGCAGTATATGCCCGGAGGCAACGGTTTGCTCTTGTGTGGAATTGCTGAACTCATGGTTGTGATCTGGAATATTGTTCAATACTACAAACTACTAGTTAGTGTCTTTATAACAAACCACTCGGGCTTCTCCCGACAAGACCGGGATAAACATAACCGACAATGCGGGGTAACCAGGCTGAACGCTCAACAACCCTCAGAATTATCAGACAAATGAAATTTTAGCGATATCAAAAGCGCTACAACTCGACATGGTCAAGCGCAAGCGACAGGTATCCGCAACGGAAGCCGACGGCCACAGGGAAGAGGTCGCTGGCTCCCTCACGCCAGCTTCGGCGAGCTCCCGACAGCAGCAAGGCACACTGGAATATCCCGGTCGGTCTGAGTCGCCTGCCCGTCAAGACGCGGAGAGAAGCCCGCAACAACCCGCAGCAATTGCATCGCTGGTCAATGTCTTGCCCAGTATCACCCGAAAGGTCACTGCATGTGTGGCCTGTCGGAAAAACAAGGTGAAACTTCGGTGTCTAAGAGGTTACATCGCTCAATCTAATACCCACGCCCTAGACAAAATGTGATATGCCAGAAAATGGTCCACCTTGCGTTCGATGTCGCCGGCGATCACTGTCTTGTGTACTGAATCGAAGTCTTCAATCTCTGGTTGAAGATACCAAGTCAGTTTCTCCCTCTTCCACCTCAAACTATGTAGACTAAACTTGTATGCTTTACAGAAATGTCGAGCACCTGAGGACCGACGTACAGAATCTGCATCAGATCATTGACACCATCTGCCAGACATTAGACCTTCAACGCCCAAGACCACTTCTAATATCAGCAAATGAGGGAAATGAGGAGGGAGCTATTACAGAAATCATCGGGCCAGACCGTGAATGTGACGCTTGTCCAACGGAAGGATGCGAAGTATCCCCACCAGAGTCACCCACAGCGGTGCAGGCTCCTATTGATACCTTCCTCGATATCGCCAAACATGGAATTCCAAACGCCACGAAGATTCCACCCGGTGTCACTCGCGCCACTGGCCGAGTGGATCTCATTAGTAAAGGCATCATCACAGTTGAAACAGCAGAAAACCTACTGCACCGCTACTTCTCCCGTCTAGATCACTTTCTCTATGGCATCTGTAATGAGAATCAGGATATAACCCATCTACGCAAGGAATCTCCAACACTCCTCGCTGCCATATGCACTGTGTCAGCCCTCCATGACCCCCATGACCAGGAAACCTACGAAGCGTGTAACCGCGAGTTTCGCTCCCAGGTTGCGCGGTCTCTATTTGAGAAGCGTGACGTGGAATATCTACGAGCCTTGTGTATTGCTTCTTTTTGGCTTGCAGACGCTTCACGTATCTTGTCTAGTGATGGCATCCGTCGAGCAGCTGATATGCGTCTCCATCGCAGTTTCGACTCTCTTCTTGGCATTCATCCGCCCGAGTATTCCTCCCCATCAAGCGCGTCACCAATAGTTGCAGCAGATCGCATTCGCCTTTGGTATCTATTGTTCGTCTGCGATCAACACCTCTCGATCCTCCACAACCGCGACTCACTTCTGCGGAATGATAAGGATATTGCGGTGAGCTGGGAATCATACTTACATCGCGCAGAGGCAACTGAGTCAGACGTACGAATTCTGTCGCAGGTGTCGCTGCTTTTAATCATGGGCCAAGTTCGAGATGTCTTGGGGTCCGACAAGGAGTTGCAGCTGCCATCGGCCCTTACTCATCAGATTACGAATTACTCACGACAACTCGACAGGTGGTTTACCCGGTTTTCTGCCCTCTTCGTCACGAATGCGCATATCGGGGAATTTCCCAGGAGAGGATTGGAGCTGCACTATCAGTTTGGGAAACTATACCTTGGCCATCAAGTCTTCAAGGGGCTCCGTGGCAATCCTATCCCCCTTCCTTTTCTATCCGCGGCCCAAATGGCTCACGAGGCGACCGTCACCATTTTTGAGATGATCTTAAATGATCCCCAGATGAGCGAGAATCTCGTTGGCATGCCGCACTATTTCCATGTAATGATCGCATTTGCCGGCCACTTGTTACTGGAGATATGTCACAACCATCATGTGCAATTAAACATTGATCTACGCGGAGAGCTTCACCTCATTAGTGCGGTGTTAGGGGTCTTTCGCCGGATAGAATGCATCACATATCACCCATTGCGCCGAATGGCTCCTGGGCTGACCCGGAAGCTCTCCGAGACGGTCACCCTGTTAGGACTGGATGGTATGTCTGGAACTAGCCACACTGGCAACATCTTGCCTCCTGCGGTTCAGCGTGCAGAGGTAGCTGGTGATGCAGGACACTCAGCCCAGGCCTTGGGCTCTATGAACAATATGTTTCTATTGGGCTCTACCGAGCCTCCTGTTGATGATTTTCTGTTCACGGATATGGGGGAATTTACCTTTCCTGATCTAGTGTCGAGTTTCATGCCGTAGGTATGGCAGGCTGGGAAGATGATGTTCAGAGTCGTTTGCGATGATATATATATCCGATAATTTCTTCAATCTACTTATCCACTGTTTGTATCAGCACATAGTAACCAAATTGTCCTAGTTGTATCTCACTGCTTCAAGGCGCACAGACTATTAAACCTCCTGCTTCGGACGTATTTATATAGCCTGCACAGGGAGAGGCCTATACTCTTCCTCAAGTAGCCTAACCTCCTCATCAGACAGTTCAACACGCAACGCCTCTCCCGCCGACTCAATTTTCTCCATACTATTCAACCCCACAATCGGACACGCGCCCTTCTTCAACAACCACGCAATAGCAACAGCACTCATACTGCACCCTTTCATCCTTGCCAACTGCTCCACCCGTGAAACAATAACCTCGTTCTGATCCCCAGAGAACCATTTAACCGTCTTCTTATCCTGACTAGACCGATACGTCTGCGCATTCCACGGCCTAGCCAACAACCCACGAGCCAACGGACTCCAAGGAATCAACCCAATCCCCTCAGCCCTACAGAACGGATTAACCTCCCGCTCCTCCTCCCGGTAAAGCAAGTTCCACAGCCCCTGCATACTCGTAAAAGTCGTCCAATTATTCATCTTCGCCGTGTACTGCAACCGCGCCAACTGCCAACAATACATGCTCGACGCACCCAGATAATGAACTTTGCCCATCCGGACAAGATCATGCAGTGCACCCATGATTTCCTCTGGCTCAGTATCATCCAGTCTATGTAGCTGTAACACATCAATATACGTCGTGTTCAGGCGCGCAAGTGACCCTTCCACCGCGTCGAAGATATGTTTTCGACTCAGGCCCATCTGATTCACCAACTCACCGTCGTTTATGGCGGGATTGGGTCGCGATGGAGAATCCGGGTCGAAGACTGGATAGTATAGCTTCGTCATGATCACGACCCTGCTTCGTGGGATGTTGTATTTCGCCAAGGCTTTAGCGATTAGGATCTCTGATGTCCCGTTGGAGTAGGAGTTTGCTGTGTCCCAAGTGTTGATTCCGCTGTCGTAGGCTTTCTTGAGTAATGGGAGGGCTTCGTCTTCCGGAAGTACCCAGGGACTGCCTTCCCAGGCGGGATTGCCAAAGGTCATGCATCCGAGGATGATTTTGGAGGTTTTGAGGCCGCTTTTGCCGAGGCGTTGGTATTCCATTTTGTTGTTATGCGTTATGCGAATGTTACCGCTATGGATATTGTAGTTATGATCTCTGTGCAATGGTGGTAGCTGTGGCTTTGTTCCATGATGTTTAAATTGTTTTGGCCTTGATCGTCATCATTGTCAGGGAAGGGACCGGGGAAGATTCATTGAGAGGTCGGAAAGATTCCCGGCGGGCGGGGGATTCCGTACTACTTTCGGGGTTTTCTCCGCAATGGACATTTTTGCTGGGAAGGTTCTACTATCTTAGTCAGGTCTGTTATTTCAACCATCGATATTAACTAATTGAATTAGTTTAGAAGGCTGATTCCACAGTACCTTCTGTGGCAAAGATTAACACATGGTTGATAAACTCTATTCACAAATGCTCCTATGGGCTTCCCAAAGCCCTCACACATCGGCTTATCATGTGAAATCGGGGCAAGTCCAGTGACAGAACAATGGGTTATTCCATGATTCATTTTCTCTTCAAACTGGTTATTTATTGAGATGGGAGGCCCGGCGAAGAGATTTAAATCGGCCACGATGGACTCTTTTTCAGACTTGTGGCAGCATATTCAGTTGTTGTACTAGTCTATTCACAGCGACTGATACTTCCCACCCCGAGCCCAGCTTTGGGTAACACTAATGCGTTGTTCCACAATGTGCTTATTCTCTGACGGTGAGCATTCAATTATGACTCCTGAACCCCCCAGCCCCTCATCCTTCGAGCAATGCTCTGATTATTTCTTCACTTCATTAACCCCTCTTGAACCCATTGTCCAAGCTAATATATCTTTCCATCAGCCAAAGACTGTTCTGACAGAATCCATCACGACAAAATGGAACAAGTGCGCACCAGAGTGATGGAAAAAATCAGTGACACCTTCAACGCAGTTGCAAAGCATCAAGCCGCGTGGATTGAGCCTGATATTCAGAAAGATCTCGGTGTTATATGTGAGGATCTGCACATCACAACAGCTGGAACTCATCAGGATAAGCTCTCGCCAGTCTTCTTTAATCCTCTCGGAGCGCACAATGTCCCCTCCCCTCATCCTACCCATGATCTGGGGCAAAAGTTTGTCAAGGAGATCTTCGACAATTGGGACGAACCCAGCCCGCAGCCACCAACGGTGACCGATCAAGTTTATAAGTTAGTGGACGGGATACGAGACATTTTCCGAACCAGCCGTCGCGATGTTATGTCAGAGACTGGAAGGCCGTTGCAGCTGCGGACTTACGCAAACCGGATCGAATGGTGAGCACCTCCTCCCCTGGAAAACTTATGAATGTGTACAACTAGGAGAATTGATCCGGAGCTGACAAACTTATTGGAAGTGGGAATATCACACCGGACCTCATTGCTGAAGAACTCGATGCCCTGTTTTGGGTGTCGCGTGACTCGATGATGGAGTACGCTTATATAGCTATGGATCAATTCAACAAGCCCCACATCCTGCTTGCAACTTTTATGAAGTCTGAAGCAAATGATACGCTTTCCAAATACGAGACTATGGTCATGTTGACGGTCATGTTTACCCGGTTACAAAGTGATAATTGTCCCGACCACAGCATCATTCCTGTAAGTGAGATCTTCGTGTCAGCTTCAGACGTTGTTCTTTGGAAAGCTCATCTGACTGACTCAAATCTAGATCATGATTATCAGCGTCTTTCCTGGTCTTAAGCTCAGAATCTTAGAGGCCCACTATGATTATAGAGGTCTCGTCGTTCGAAAATCTGATTTCCTTAGCTTCGCGAACAAAGATTCGGCGATCTCGAGCATGGATATTGTGGTGAGTTTTATGTGTTCCGAAATGACCGGGAACACGACTGACATGAATATCATGATGGATGTGAGTTCCCATATACTATGGAAGTGGTTTATCTTAAGTGAAAGACTAACAGTCATTCACAGCCAGTAGCTGAAGTCCCTCCAGCCCTGTCCGATAACTCGAGTCAGGAGTCTAGAAGCCGAGAGATGGAATCGTGGAGTAGGGGATCTTTGTGGCGAAATGTCAGTCGTTCTATCAAGACTTACATTTCGAAGTTCAAAAATGCTCTTAACACCTGATAGAACAGAGCGCTTGTGTGCGGAGGATGTCTGGCTAGGTAGCACCTATCGCGTCTGGCTCGTCCCCAACTTCCTGGGTTTATCTTAGCGCACATAACTGGGCACATGATGCCCATGAGATGAGAAATTGTATGTAGAAAGAACTGAATGAGAAGAATTTAGGTAATCGCACGGGCTTTTAATACCAAATAGTTTTGTGACTATTGTGTTGACTCTTTCACAAGGTCACCCTACCGTCCATAGGCAAGAGATAATATGACTGGGTCCCCTTTGTTTGCGAGATTAAGGTATCGGCCTGGTAGCAGTGATTGTTTGCCCAAGTCAAGAAACAGTCAATCTTCTCTACATGCGATATAAAGGCACTTTATATTAAAACCTGTAATTTCTTGCAGAAGGGAACTAGTTCTCACGCCTCTCCATATCTTGTAAATTCAAATAACCCTCACTGTCAGCCTAGCACAGCTTCTAACATTATGCTTTCCTATAGATTTTTCATCGTAATTCTCTTACTGTCTAGTCTTATGTGTCTGGCGTGTCTGTACGACATAGATGAAGTAACTGCAAACAGACAGGATTCGGTTGGTGGGGGTTCTAGATAGCACAAAACTGTCACACTTGGACGAGTTTTCATGCTCCTAATACTTTCGCAATATTAGCTCCTTGTGAGGTGTCTTCTCGTGCAGTCACTTGTTCACATCTGGTGCGCTCGTTTATCTCCGAGTACGACTATGAAGTCTTCCCTGCTCAAGAAGAGGAAGCTTTCAATGCAAGCTAATCCTCCCGAACAAGAGAAAGAGAACTCTGAAAAATCCTCCGCAAAGAAACTCGGAAAGGTCGAAAGCTTCCATTTACCCAGTAGTCCAGAGGAATGGCAGGACCTTGTGGAGAACGCGAAATTGGAAGCGTTAACCATCAAGACCTTGCCGACTGAGATGTTCGGCTCAGCTTCCCAAGCGTCTGATAAACAATATCTGATGCTACGCTGTTATTCGCCTAAAATCGTACACCCCACTCACTTCAGCAATCACATGAGCAAGTTCGGATTCTGTAAGAACATGTTGAGGGATGCAACAAGCCTACTTGATCAATCCCGAGACTGGGCTGGATACATTCGGACTCTTCAAGAACACATCTCTATCCGGGAATTGAGGGAATCACATGCTCACCTTTGGCCGGGATCATTCATGGCTGCTAAGCGGCTGCAAGAGCAGACAGCCACGGTACAGGGAACGCACGATCTATACAGTCACGCCAACAATCAGAAGTCCGAAAAGTGCCGAGATGCGGAGGATGAAGCAACGCCAAATGCGGCGCTTATTGTTCTGCTTCAGGAAATCACGCACATAGTAGAACGAACAGACTTTGAGTGGGTGCTAAACAGAGCTGGATTTCTTGCCGATTTTGGCGATGGGCGACGATATCGCGCCTTCACAGATGGAGTGCTGCGTTCTACAAGTGATTTTAAAGTCTTCTCCATCACTGAAGTCAAGAAGGCTCTTCGGTCGCACCATGTCATTATTCAAGAAGCTTGCGAAATAGCAGCCTTGATGATGACGTCTCCGGAATCAGCGGTTTTCGAAGACCAGTAAGTTAAGTTCCAGGTGCAAGCTCTCTAAACAAGTGACTAACTCTTGATTCTCATGCAGCTTTTTGCTTATATCTCAAGACCGGCACCAAATTTTCTTGACCTTTGCTAAATATGAAAAGGAGCTTGAGAATTATTACAGGAATAATGAAGCCTGTGATAAGTTTCTCATTCTGGAAACATTTGGCCCATATGATGCTGAAGATCCCGGTTGCGTTGTCGAAATTGCAAAAGTCATCATTGCTGCAATCTGGATTGTAAAAAGAAGCCTTTCGAGTGGGGCGGTTTTACAGAATCAGACATGATCTGTGACCCTTGAGTACATGCGACGCCCTCGTAGGTGCCCACAAGGCATCTACAAGAGGTCGGCTAAGAGCGTTCTGATTGGTCAGTTGGAGTTGGGGATCGCTTCATGTTTGAATTACGGTATTTGAGCGATACCGTAATATTACGGGGAATTGGAATAGAGTGGAAATAGGGTCCTGTATAGCTAGATTTCGCAGCTCGGGGGCTTGTTCCGGCCGCAGGCGCTCTTGCATACATACATACATACTCAAAGTTCTGGCCATATTATTCCAAGCTGAAGTTAGCTATCCCAGATTGGAGCGCTAGTTTGCAAAAAACAGGTCCTGGGCCTATCAGGCTAGATTGTATTTACCAAACTGCATTGAATGAAATTGCGCACGCGACGGTTAGTGAATGACTTCTGTAGTCTGCTACTTCCCACCTTTTGGAAACATAGAATGGAGGCAAAACTCCTTTGCCATGTCTATCATCACTCCGATGAGGTTTGTCTTGGCCAAGTACTCTCGTTGATAACTGCACCACTGCCACCTCTCCATAATGTTTGCTACGATCTTGAAAGGCCTCGCTGTAATCATACTCTTCCTATTTCTACAACACAGTTCTATCCACTTCTTTCGACAGAAAACAACCATGTATAATACACCTAAACTGTGTCGCTTGATAATCGCTGCAGATGGCCGGTTCACCAACAAAACAAATCTGTTCTCACCCTACGAGTCTCGCGCGCTCTCCAATTCCAGATTTAAAACGGCGTTTTGCATCCGAAATGCGTTCACGAGCTCCGACGAAGACTTTGTGACCCAGCACGTGAAGGACATCAAGATGCTTCTAAATCTCACTCCTCTGGATTGGAACCATCTGTCCCAGTCTCTCCAAGAATCAGCACGCTACTGGGTCAACTCATCACAGGGTACAATCCACTTGGCCAGTATTACTCAGACACTTACTCTGAGATTGGTGCTGGTAGGGATATTCAAACTAGAACCTCGGATTCCACCTTCTGGAGACCTCTTCTTCGCCGACTTTGCACGATGCATCAACGAATCCTGGATCTTAGCTAAAGGGCCTGATATCCTTTCATTTGAAGACAAGGAAGAGCTACGGGACTGCGTCACTGCTTTCTTTCCTTCATCTGATCAGTTTCAGCCCGACGAAAATCCGCTAAATGTGATCCTTCCGGGCTATGAGACTAGCTGGAGGGTGGCGCTACGCATGTTCCTCGAGATAAGGCGTAGTCGCAATGAGGTTTGGGTTGATAAGATGGTGAGCTTTGCACTGCATCCTACGAAGGTGCAGTTCCAGGAAGACGGCGACGGCATTTCTGCTGAAGTAATGGTCTCTGAGGCTCTTCGTCTGTATCCACCTACCCGACGCGTCCGCCGAACATTCCGCTTCGATGATGGCAGGAATGGTGCGGTTGATGAGACCTTTGCAGCAGATATTGAAGCCTGTCATCTGGACAAGAGTATCTGGGGGACAGACGCTCTGGAATATAAGCCTTCGAGATTCGCTACATTGACCGAGGAACAGAAGGAAGCTTACATGCCCTTCGGCATCCCCCCCTTTTTATGTCCTGCAAAGCCTGTCTTCGGGCCCAGGATGGTAGGGATGGTTGTCGGCATTCTGTTTCTTGCATTGCAGGAGGTAGGGAGCTGGAGGCTTGTTGGCAGGGATAAGCACTCTGCTAATGATTATGTGTCTGGTGGGCGATTGAACAATGACCGCAGTGCATTTGATGATTTGTTTTTATATCTCAACGAGGAGATGGATGGCTGACTGGTGTTGAAATTTTTGCCTCTTTTGTCCTTATTATGTGCATATTTATTTCTGCTAGGGCGTTTTTACTCATCTTGCGGAGATGAAATTTTTTTTTTTTTTTCGATGGAGTTGAAGTTGGGATTCTTTTGTCTACGTTATGTTATTTTCCCGCTCTTCCTTTCTTTGTTTCGGGCTATTGCTTTAGATGGTGTCTACCGGTTGAATCCTAGCCCGATAACCATCTTGGTACAAATGCGATGTCCTTTCTCGAAACAGTTTCCAATAAATATTCCAACATTTTGGTCAAAGTGATTTCCCGGGGAGCAACCGGTCTGTCCGTTCCCCTAGGTTAAAGTGCGAGCCAGTGAATGCGGGAAAAAACCGACCCAGTTCTCAACCATTAAACCAAGCACCGATCCCATCCCTTCATTCCTATCTCATACATTTATAATCCACCACAAAGCTAATCCACTCTCAATGGTACTGTATATAACGGCCTCCATCAGAGCACCGCCTCCACAACCTGCCCACCGCCACTATTCGTAGTGATATACAGCTTCTTCCTCATCCCCTCCTTTTCAACAACATGCACCGAAGTGGGCCCACGAACCACCTTTGTAAACAACACCTCGACATCACCATCAGGACTAATTGTGCCGATCGCACTCCCATTCGAACCTCCCATAGCCACATAGACTGTTCCCTCCTCATCAAAATCAAAGTCATCCCACTGATATTCCTCCAACCCGGAGTTCAACGTGGCAAGAACCTCGACTTCAACCTTGCCATTTTTCCCACGCACCGCAATACCATCATCAGTAATTTTTACTCTTCCAAAAGTCTTCAGTGCAGTATTAGTATAGTACGCATATTCTCCGTGCGTCTTCAATCCATTGATCCCGATCTCCGATGACCCATTCGCCGGAGCCGACAATGCGTCGCTCTGGACAACGATGTCCGAGGTTCCGGTCAGCGTATTGATGCGGAATATACACCCCACACGGGAATCCGCTGCCAAGACAGTGGTGAGACGGCGTGGGAGGGAAGCAAGACCATTCAGCATGATTGCCTGTGGAAGATGCGCAACTGCTTTGGTGACCGGGGAAGCAGTGATGTTGGCTGCGTAGGCCCCAAAGTCGATGGTGTAGATCGTTTCATTGTAGTAGTGATAGGAGCCACGGACACCACCGGTGATGGCGTACTTGCCGTGGCCAATGGGGGCTATGCCGGTGATGGCGGTGGCGTTGGGGTAGAAGGAGGTCAAGAGGTTGGCGGTGGGGTGAGGGTCATTGAGGTCGAGTATGTAGAGACGGGCGTCGGTGAAGGTGGTTATGAGCATAGTGTTGGTGACAGGGTCGATGGCGCCATTTTCAATGTCGGTGGAGGTGCTGAAGTTGAAGAGTTGGGTGACGGATATGGGTGATGTTGGTTGGGAGAGGGTAGGTGAGAGGGTTAGGAACGTGAGAAACAGCGTGGAAAGATGCATTGTGAGGAGACTGTGATTTGAGATTGAAGACTTGCCGGGGGTGCAGTCTGGTCGCGCGAGAGGCACTATATATGTCGGAGTGGTGTTGATGATCGTCATTTCGTGCTGTCTTCTCATTGATGGACCTTGTTTGCTATTTGCCATGAATGTGGTCCTCGGGCAAAATAGCTAGTTTCGGTTAGTTTGGAGGCGGGATGTTAGCAGGTACGCGGTGGATCTTATCTGATGGGATGGAGTCTGGGGAAGTTGACTGGCTCGGTCTTGTCATTGATTGTCAACGGTTGATTAAGGATCGACATTGGTTATTCCCCGGTTTACAGAGCGACATTAGTCTCATTGGTTGTGAGGACAGTTGTTTCCTGAACAAACAACGATCTGTTGCTATTCATCCATAATATGAATTTAGTGCAACAGATAACAAAAATCCGATTGGAATGACTAACCATACAACAATTACAAAAAGGTTGATAGCATTGAATACTGATATAAATCATCTCGCACCCATTTTATAATACCCCTTTGGGCCTCTATGTAAGCATCTCATGATGAAGACTGATGTGTCAGCTGTTACTAATATAATTCATGCTGTACGTTTATATATCGTATCCTCGAATCAGCATCGAGCCATATTTTCTTTGTCTGATCAATGCTAGTAGTCATGTCAAGGTTTCTGATGACTTCCTAACTAGATGGCTCAGCTCAGGAGTCCGCTGGTCAAGACTTGGACATTCGATGGATCTCTACTGGAAGTACACAGGGTCTTTTATCCGAAGTACCGAGAACATAACAATTGTCATAACTCATTTGTAGGTATGACCCTGTTCCCCAGTCTCCGACGACCCACCATGGATCCATGGTGCCCACTTCAGGCCGGAATATCCGGCATAGGCCCCTTGTGATCCGGGAAATCGGTGCTACGAGCAACTTCCTCCCATTCCTCCGCAATGCGCATCATATCCCGCGCCTTCTCCTTTAGGAACCCAAGAGAATCACTGCCAAATGGCACGCGCAAGGGGATTTCTTTACCCTCTGCAATACCCTCTCCCTTTGCAATTTGGATGACCTTGGCAATCAAATCCACCGCATTGCCTGGTGGGTTGCGGTAGTTGCCCTCTCCGCGCACGCGACACGCATCGTTAAGACCCCGGTAGAAATCGACTCGGTAAGGAACATGGTTGATATTTCTCATGACTTCAGTGCTGAAAATGCCTGCTTCAATAATGAGAGGCTTAATACCCGGTGCCAGCCAGCCTAGCTCCTTTGAGAGACTTTCCACGGCCCCTGTGGCGGTTAAGAGTTACACTATCAGCTTCATCGTGAACTTTCAGATGGCATACCGGAGGGATTTACCTTCCAATGCAAATTTACTGGCGCAATACGCGGACGCAGCAGGCTCTCCCCAGAAGCCAGACTGCGATCCCATGTAGATGATCATACCTTGACCCTTTTCGCCCTTGCTGCGGAAATGCGGCAATGCGGCGCGGGTCAGGTTGATAGGACCATGGAAATTCGTGTCGAGGGATCGTTTCATATCCTCCGGTCTAAAGCCTCAGTCAGTCAAACGTGGCCTTCATAATTGGCTTCGTCAAACAAAGGACTTGGAGTCCTCAGGCCAACACTCACGTGAGCTCCTCGATGGCCCCGCATTGGATGTACCCCGCGTTGTTCACAAGTACATCTACTCCCCCATAAATGTCAATGGCCTGTTGGAACTTCGCGTTCAACTCTTCTTGAGGTGCCGTGACATCGAGTTCAAGAATAGTGGCACCAGTATCTCTCAAGTGCGCGAGCTTGGTTTCAGCATTCCGGCCTGTCGCGATGACGTTGTCCCCCCGTGCGCGGAGCTGGCGTACAAACTGCTCCCCGAAGCCACTGGAGCAGCCCGTGATGAACCAGGTTTGTTGTTCTTTTGTCATATTTGCAAGTAACTGACGCTGATTGTACAGGTTTGAGGTCCTTGTTATTTGCCTGTGCACAAGGGAATAAGAAGTAGGGATTGCTCGAATGGCTTTCAAGACAATCTGGGAGGCGCCAGCACCTGCCAGGGGGCTTGCCGTCTTTAAGTCTAGTGAATCCGAGTAAGGCTGGGGAATGAGGGGCTTATTGAGTTTTAGTCTGTCAGACACGCAGGCACATTCCGACAGGACCCGCTTACAGTGCCACACTATAGCAGTAGCAGTGTTACCTTGCATGGTAGGCAGCAAGCAGCCCCCGGTCACTTTTACTATTGGAGCTACTGCAAGGATTAGTGCTGACAGCCCAACTATTCAGGAAAGTTTAGGGATGATCATGCAAAATTGAGTTTCGTAAAAATTCGATGTAATCTAACGACAATATACTAAATGGCGGATGACAGGTATTCTTAGTTCCCTTGCCCCTTCTCCACATATTGACTCTTGCCAGCCGCTTGCTGACCCAACTCCCTGATGCTACAGTCCGCCAGGATATTGAAGACAGAGAGCTCTGCCTTCATTTCATTGGCGAACCAGAACCGCAGCTCGACGGCCACCAGAGAATCCACGCCGAAGGAATGAGCAGGCCTATTGATATCAACATCCTCCTCCGGTACCGAGAGAGCTTGCGAGAGTCTCTGCGCGAGAGCTGTGGCGATAATGGCTCCTGCTTCTTCTACATTGCCAGCAGCCCCGAGAAGGGCTCCATAGTCTACGGCCTGAGCAGAGGTAGGGACGGACGCAGTCGTGCTTTGGTCCATTCGATGCAGATGTCGGTACATGGTCCGCTTCATGTAAGGCAGCAGTTCTTTGCCTTGCTGAATCATGGCCATGGGCCGGTTGAGGGCCGTGAGCACCTGAGTCTCCCATCCCGATGACACATTCAGGCGAGGATTACAAGCCCAGTCCACAACACTGTGAAGTTCTTTCTCGGACAGGGCATCGAAACCGGCGTTGACCCACCGCTCGGATACGTCCTTTTGTTCCGCCACGTAGCCGACGGACGTGAGTAGACCGACATCAATGGAAATGCATTTCTGACCGTGTGCCCATCTATGGCGAGCAAATGCATCCTGGAATGTCGCGGCAGCATTATACTGAGACTGGCCTCTCGACCCAATCATACCTCCCAGGGAAGACAGGATGACAAAGAAGTCCATGTTAGCTGGAAGATGGTGGTGGAGGTTCCAAGTTCCAGCGACCTTGGGGTCGAGCACTGCCTGCCATTCTGCCAGAGACATGTTGTCAAACAAGCGGTCCTGCAAAGTGTCAGCTGGCTGCTCAGGCAACTATAAAAAGGCTCAGTTAGCATACCTTAAGCACCATAGAGGCCTGAATCACTCCCTTGACTGGAGGCATTGTCTGTTCGCAATTACTGATCACGCTAGCCAGAGACTCGGCGTTGCTGACGTCACACTGGGGAGTAGCCACATTGACGCCTCGTTCTGTAAGCTCTTTGACTAGCTCGATGGCATCATCAGAAACTGCGCCCGAGCGAGACAGTAAGATCAAGTTCTTGACTCCTCGAGTGGTAAGCCACCTTGAGAGACTCCGGCCGATACCGCCCAGGCCACCAGCAATCATATAGCTGGCTCCCGAGTCAAAGACATAATCCGGGTCATTACTTGGCACCACTGAGACCTCCGCTTCTTCCTCCCAGTTGATGACTGCCTTGCCCATATGACGGCCAGTTTGAAGGTAGCGGAAGGCCGACTCAAATTCCCCGCGTGAGAACTGTGTCACCGGCTGAGGAGGACCCAGTTTCTTCGCAAAGAGCAACTCGTGTAGCTCATCCATTAGTTGCTTGATAACCGCTGGATAATTCTTGTACACGGTTTGAAGGTCGAGTGATGAGAAGGTGACGTTCTTAGAGAACTGATACATGGCAAGCTTCTGGAAAGAGTAAATGTCTCGCTTTCCAATCTCGACGAACCGTCCTAGAGGCGCGACACATCTCCAAGTCTCAGCGAGTGCCTCGCCTGAGCTTGAGTTGAGGACGACATCGACACCGCGACCGTTGGTTGCGCGCAGGATCTGCTTGCCGAATGCCAACTTTCGGCTCGAGAAGAAACGGTCGCCAGGGATTCCATAACGCTCTTGCAGAAGATTCTTCTTGACTGTAGAACTGACAGTCACAAAGACATCGGCACCGATATTCTGTGCCAGCTGGATGGCAGCCTGACCCACAGCGCCCGCGGCTGCGTGTATGAGTACAGACTCGCCTTTACGAAGGCGGCCCAGGTGCGTGATGCCGTACAGCGCTGTCAGCCATACCGCTGGGAAGGCATCGGTGAATGCTATATGGTCCGGAATAGGGATGGTGGTGTGGACTTTGTTCCGGACAAACGTCTTAAACGTTCCAGAGGCCATGCCGCAGACGCGGTCCCCAGGCGCCAGATCTTTCACTGCTGATCCAACTCGCCGGACAACGCCCCCATATTCATGTCCTATGTAAGAGTCGGTGATCTGCCCAAGTACACACATCACGTCGGCAAAGTTGACTCCCGTGGCCTTGACTGTCACTTCCACCTCGTCTTCTGCGAGGGGCTTACTCGGAGTATCATCCCTGGCGTACCGGAAACTGCCAAGCTGCCCAGGAGAAAATTGTATTTCCAGAGCCTCAGTTGGCTCCCTGCCAAGCTGCCTTCGCTCTATGTCTTGGTTGCCAGTCTGGGAGTAGACATAATCATTGATATCATTGGCTTCTACCACGCGGGGGATGAGTGCCATGTCGTTGGTCTCGCAATAATCGCCCTCCCAGTTCTCAACCCCGGACGCGCCACATGAGGGCTGAAGGACACTGCAAATAGTCTTGCCAGCACAGGCTATGTCCTGGATATTCAAATTAGCCCAGTAAAGCCCAGGCTTCTCCAGCATTACAGCTCGGCTAAAACCGGAAGTCATTGCATTTTCAGGTAGTGCAGCGTTCACATCAGTACCGGATGTTATCCAGTAGATGTGACTTGAAAAGTCCACAAGTCTCTTGAAGCGAGCAAAGTCCCTCCCACTCATTGCCGCTAGGAACGGACGTTCCAGGTCAAGAAGTGAGATGCAAACATTCGACTGTGATGTTTGCTCGGAGATAGCATCAGGCGTGATGATATCACATTGCTTCCCCCTCGTCGAGGAGAGGTAGGAAGCAATTTCTTCAGCAACCTTGAGTTGAAATTCGGTATCGGCAGCAATAAAGAGCGAATCCGGAAGTTCAACCTGGCTCGGTTCCTCATGAGATGCTCGAGAGAGGAGGAAGCTGAGTGTATGGTTCTCGACATCTGGGAAGTCGGTGATTGCCATTTCCACCCCAGTGTATCCGGTCTGTTTCAGATAGTAATTCCATTCGTCCCGAGAATACAATGGGCACCACTTCCGGTCCTCTTCGGTTGATCTCCACCATCCTGGAAGTGTTCCCCAGATGCCATTTAGCACGGTGTCATGTTTGTTGGTTGGCTCCATGAGAATGATGTAGCCGCCTGGTTTCAATAAGGAGCGGGCATGACTTAGAGTATCTCTGACACATTGGGTAGCATGCAGCACAGTGGCAGCAATTACGACATCGTATCCACCCGGTGTGAAACCCTGCTCAGCTGGATCGCGCTCGATATCCAATGTCTGGAAAGTCATGCGATCAACATGGTCGGAGAATTTAACCTTAGCCTTTTCGAAGAACCCAGGAGAAATATCGGTGAAGGTGTAGGATTGGTATCGAGGGGTCACGCCTCTATCGCTACCCTGTTTGCCCAATGCCGACAGAATTTGCTGGGTACCACTTCCAGTACCAGCACCGATCTCAAGGATATCAAGCTTGGAGTTCTTGTGCGCAAGGAGATCCATGAATACCGCCATCCGCTTGGCGGTAGTCACGAAAATCTCGTCCTTGTACAGGTCCTTCGCCAGGCCTTGATTAAAGAGGAGGTCTAACGGATCCACTTCTTCGCGGACAATTGCGGCAAGGTGCTTGCAGAACGAATTAACCGCACCCTCAACCGGGCCTGTCGCTGCGAACTCCTCCAAATATTCCTCGCGACGGCTGTCATCCGCTAAAATATCTTTCCATGGTGCTTGGAGAAGAGGATTTCTGTCACCCAAACGATCGAAATGATATCGCACCCAGGCCAAGTACCTTTGGAAGTATGGGGATGAGGTCTCGTATCCTTGAGCTTCCAGCTCCTTCAGCATTTCCGACATGTAATGCAGAGTCACCACCTTCTTAGACGGCTTCCATTCAACGGGTATTGTCTCCTTGTCCAAGCAGTAAGCCTCGGTTTGCGAGCTGCTAATGAGGTCAACATCAGGCTTCCAATCGAGCCTGTAAAAGATATTGCGTCTCTCTGATGGCTTATAGCTAAGGCTAGACACGGTTGTCACCCGATAGCCCTCTATCACAATGGCTGGTTCTCCCGTATCTGAATTGATGGCAAGAATGAACGAGTCGGTTTCTCGTGCTGCTTGTAGCGTGGTCTGCGCCAGAACATTCAGTTTTGTGGATGGTTTGCGCTCAATCAGATCCTGCGAGATCCAGAAATCTCGCAACTGAGTCGGTGCCTGCAACGGGCCAAGTTCCGTTCCACCTTTGGTGGTTGCCACAGCCGTAACTTGGAACACCCCGTCCAACGCTGTGGGGTGAATGATATGCGGCTGGACTTGAGAGTTCTTCTCAGGAACTTTACCTCTCCACTCATCAGGCTCAACGACGGCCACAGCTTGGTCCCCTTCCGGATCGTAGGCTAGGTCGTGAAGAGTATTGAACAGGGGACCAAAGCCATACCCAATCTTATGACCAGCATCATAGAAGACCTGCTGAGTACTCGTCGCTGAGCAACGGTCGACTGCTTGTTGGTACATTGTCTGGTAATGGTTCTTCGTCAGGCTTCGCTCGTCGCCTCCGTACACCTCATCTGGCGTCTCTTCGTATTCCGTGACGACAGAGCCAGCGCAGACCTCCCGCCATTCATTGTCCGAGTACACATATACGTTGAACTCTCTGCATTCCACTGTCTGGACACCAGTGGTCCGACTGTTCTCTGCATTACGTAGGAAGATCTGGCTTTCTACGCCTTCAGGGGTCTCAGGGACAACTAAGGCAGAGAAGATCCTTACGTCTCGCAGGCGGTATCCTCTAACTGCATGACCAGGCTTAACTAGATGCCTAGCAGCCTCGATGGCCATGACTGCCATTCCCGCGGCAGGGTAGACTGGGGATCCATTCAACTAAATTTCACTTAGCAGATTGATCTTTACAGATGGCTATGAGTTGGAACTCACCCGATGGTCTGTCAGCCATGGAAGGTCAGATACCCGAATGGTGAAGCGGAACTTCGGCTCAAGCGGGTTCCAGTCGTTTGTGGGAATGCCTACTAACTCGTGTCGAATATTGTCGCGCATTCTGTAATTCTTGAACAGTCGACTTTCGAGCCAGTAAGTCTGGGAATGATTGAACGGGTACTCTGGTAGGTCAACTACCATTTTTGCCGGTCGGTTCGATCCATGGCTATTGACAGCTTCGATCTTGACAGGGTAGCCTTCAGTCCAAAGTTTCCCGGAGAGCTGCTGCAAGGATTTCAGTCCAGAGACACCTCGTCGCATAGCTGCATCATATTTGACGTTTTCAGAATGAGGCACATTGTCCATGACCGCTCTCTGCATAGCTGCGTGTGGACCAATCTCAACGTAGTGATCCACTTGCGCGTTAGACCCATTATTGCGGCTGGCTTGGGACAGTTCACCAAGAGCTTCAGAAAACCTAACAGTCGACACGAGATTCTTCACCCAGTATTGGGGCAGAGAGAGCTGTTTGACTGGAACAGGTTTTCCTGTGACGGATGAAAAAAAGACGGGTGTTTCTCCTTTCCGAGCAGATTGATGCGGCTGGCAAATACCTTGCAAAAGGCTCTTATATTCTTCGGCAATCACTTGCATGTGAGAAGAGTGGTAGGCAACTGGGATTCTCAGCTTGCGGGCAAACACCTGCTTCTCGTCTAGGCGGACCTTGAGGGCGTCGATAGACTTGTCCAATCCTGTCACGGTTATGTTATTGGCGCTATTGATGCAGCCAATTGACAGGCATTGTTTGCCATGGACAGCCGAGATCTCGTCGAAATGAGGCTGGAGTTCGGATACGGACAAGCCAACAGCCATCATCGCCCCACGTTCGCCAGTTTTTGACTCCGCTACCCGAGCAGCCAGTGCTCCACGGAAATAGGCAATTGTCCATGCTGATTCACGGGAAATTGCCCCTGCGCAAAATGCAGCGGCAATCTCTCCCGACGAATGACCCACCACGCCCCAGGGAACCATACCCCATCCCTCGAGGAGCTCCACCAGTGCTACCTGCAGAGCGGTACATAGCGGCTGTGCTAACGCCGGGCTATCAATCTGAGAGGAATCTGCAGCCTTATGCAGCTCTTCGATCAGCGACCAAGAGCTTCCGAGTCCTTTCAAATAGGAGTCCGCCTTTAGAATGCTTTGCCGGAATGTCTCGTATTTCAGAAGCTCAATACCCATTCGGGCCCACTGTGCACCTTGACCGGTAAAGACAAAATTGATCCGCGGGCTTGTCGACGATCGCACGGGCTTCGGCATATTTTGTACCTGCGTCTTGAGACTTTCCAGGTCTCCTGCCAACGCGAAAGACTTCCAGGGCAGAACACTGCGTTTGTTGGATAAGGTGTATGCTAGATCCCGCAAGAATTCCTCCGATGCGTCATGAGAGTCGATTCCAGTTAGGTAGTCTTCATATGCTGCCCCGAGTCGCCCAATTCCGTTGGAATCGGATGCAGACCAAGTGAAAACGTATGGGGTCTCTTCCGGTTCGTCATGCGACGTACCGTTTGACACTGTCGCACCGGTTCCATTGTGGTTGTTATAGCCATTGGTTGAGTGGCCATTTGTGTCTCCGTTTGTATGGCCATTTGCATGACCGTTCGTGTGACCATTAGCGTGGCCATTGGTGTAGCCATTACTGTGGCCATTGGTAATGTTATTTGTGACGTTGGTCACGCCATTCTCTAAGATGGCCAAGGAGGGCGGTCTTTTTGCAGTGACGTGGTGTGCTTCAAGGCCATGCTCCCGCAGGTAGTTGTATGCGTCATCCAGGACGGCGTGGGCATTCGATCCTCCATAGCCAAATGCGTTGACCGATGCCCGTCGGAGACCATCTGTGGGCCATGGAAGCGGCCTGGTCGGGAACTTTAGGTTCCATTCATCTGCCGGAATGCGCGGGTTGACCTCTTTCAGTCCAGCTATCGGGGGGATGATGCCTCTCTCCAGACTCAGAATTGTCTTGATCAAGCCCGCCAGACCAGCTGTCGCTTCTAGATGGCCGATGTTGGCCTTCACCGCACCAATGTGCATCGGGTCATCCGGGCTACGGTGTTTCTGAAAGACTGATTTGATGGCACCAGCTTCAATGGGATCACCTAGTTTCGTTCCCGGGCCATGGGCCTCAAACAACCGGGTGGATGCGAGATCCAGGCCACCCGAACGGTACGCCTCCCGGATCAACATCTCCTGAGCTGCCTGACTTGGCTGAGAGATACCGGGAGTGCGCCCATCTTGGTTCGTCGCTGTCGCTCGGACCACCGCTCGAATTACATCGCCATCAGCTATAGCATCACTTAACCGCTTCAGTACCAGGACGCCGAACCCTTCGCCCTTGGCATAACCGTTCCCATCAGCCCCAAAGCTGTGGCAGCGACTGTCAGGAGAAATAAATTGCAGAGCGGAGAGCGAGATCGCGCTTGTCATTGGTTCCAGGTAGAGCTGTGAGCCGCATACCAAACTCTAGACACATTCCCTGTCAGCTAATGTTACGTGAGCAATTTGAGGGTTGCACTCACCATTCGCGACTCCTTCGAGCGAAGGCTCTGACAGGCAAGGTGCAGGCCAATCAAGCTGCTAGAGCAAGCTGTTTCAATGGTCATACTCGGCCCCCGCAGATCGTAGAACCAACTCAGCCGGTTGGCTAAGATGGCTCCTGAGTTACCGGTAGCCTTATACGTGGCCTGGACCTCTTCGTCAAATTCGAAGAATCGGTTGTACTCAACTCCCAACGCCCCAACATAGACGGAGGTGGCGGAGCCCGCTGCTCTTTCGACGGGAATGCCAGCTGCCGTCACTGTTAGTATCTTACTCCATGATGTTTTTCTAAGAGTCTTACCATTCTCGAGGGCCCTGTAAGTTGTCTCCAGCAAACCTCGTTGCTGCGGATCCAAGCTTTCGACCTCACCGGGGCTCATGGAAAAGAACGGTGCATCAAAGGCTGCCACATTCTCTTTTAAGAAATGGCCACCCCGCGCGTTTACCTGTCATGCTGTTAGGACCAGGTATCCTCGCCAGCGATGATCATACATACTGTGTCATTTCGAGACGCATCTGGGTGGTAGAAGCCATTTATATTAAATCGGTCAGAAGGAACTTCTGTTGTGACGGATCGACCTTCTTGGAGGATTTTCCAGAAGGATTGCGGGGAGGTGGCATCCTGAGGGAATCTCAAGGAGAAGCCCACGACGGCCACAGGATCAGACCCGTCAAGAGTCTGAGAACTCTGTAGTGCTCCACCGCGGGAGACAAGGCCGTCAGTCGTTAGTAATTGCATTGTATAACTTCGTTGGCACTACTGAAGGCGCAGTGTTGATGAATGTGTTGGGAGAAAGGAAACCTCGATGGAGAGGATAAGTGGGAGTCCCTTCTTATCTACTTTGCTCCCCGCTGCGATTTCTCCCCGCTCGCCGTCGCAGTCATCAATGTTGCGAGATAAATTACTCATGGCTCATCCGATTGCCAGCCTGACCGATGGGGAGCCTTAAGCGATAGCAAACGCAATCTGGCCATACGAAGTAAAGTGTGATGGAGCTGCATGGGCTAGAAACCTTTTTACGGTCCTGTCACAATCCATCATTTGCACATCGCCAAGCGCGAGTACAGTTCTTTCCAGGGCTAGTCAAAAACAGTCAGAAACGAGTGCTATCAAGATAGTATCGACCGGGATCCGCAGCCATCGCCCCACAGCCTATAAGTGTGCCGAGTTAATAGTCTCGAACGAACCACCTACTATATCAAGGTATAGTCGCGGCCGACGATAGATACAGCGGAGCAGGTACCCGGATTGAGCCTCATTCCTGCCGGCTGGATCATCGCCAGGACTGGCATCCTTGGCTGGGGTTGTTGATCGTGCAGGGGCGGAAAGGTCAGTGCTGTTGTCTGAGCAGGTATTTTGACGGTAATGCAGTGTGTGAAAATCAAATGTTTGACACATGCCAATAAGGTGTGATGGTTGAATTGCCCAGAGAATGACCGGAAAGGGTATGATTGTCACTAGTCGACAAGCCACTAATGCAGCATCCCCTCTTCTCTCCTCTCTCTCGGCCGCTCCACTCGCTGCCCAGAAATGCCCTAAAATCTCACCCAGTCCACGCCGACGGCCACAGCCAAACAATGTGGCTGCTACACCGAAGAACGTTGGTCCAGGGCCACGAGCGAATCGCGAACTGCATCATGCGATATGCTCCGTTAGGATCCATCCGCTGGCTGACCCGCCCTCCACATCCAGGTTGGTCAACGATTAACCAGGTTAATGCTGGACGCTGACAGCCAGTTTAACCGGGATAGCCTTGATGATCCCTGTCGGGGGGCCCAGCTGGTGCCTAAGGAGGAGGCTATGGCAGTTATCCGGCCTGGCGACCGTGTCTATCTATCCCTAACCCAGTGTTTGCCCATTCCGCAAGTGCCCTCCCTTCTTCCCGCCTGGGACCCACGGGGCCATTGCGACGAACATGATGCGGGGAGGCCGATGAGAAGTGAAGAACTAGACAAAGGCTGAACAGTGTGTGCTCTTACTATGCACCGTACTAGCTGCTGTGCTGGGGTGAGGGGCCAAGATTACGTTCATTACTCAAATACATCTCATCTCATCGCCGTCTGGTTTGGTCTCGTCCCCACCCCCTTCCTTCCTCCTTGCCGAGCCACTCTCCTCCGACCGTGCAATAACCTCCTCCCCTGGCTGAATAGACTCTCCGATCGCATGGGGGCCATAAGCCTTCCATGTGTGATGATAGTTCAGCTCGCCTGGTTCCAGGGTATGCGACCCTGCTGACAGCCAGCGATCATATTCCTTTTCCTTTTGCCTTTCCTCTAAGCTTCGCGGATCTAGCGCCCTGACGCCAGCCGTCGTCTTTCAAATCAATCATCACCTTCTTCTACACCTCCGCTCTTCTTTTACCGCGCTTCTGACTGTTGCTGATCGACTGATACTCGGGATTGGTACGCCGAGTCAGCCTCGCGAGGGATCAACCCCGGCCGCGTTTTCCCATTTCTTTCCGGCCTGCTGCTCGTGCTTCTCAATCCACCCCAGTACACCACCGTCAGGATGAAGCACATCGGCAAAACCGGCCGGGACAACCTGGGCGCCGCCATCTCGATGCTGGCGCTGGCGGTGGTCTCGGTCGCTCTCCGGTTGGTGGTAAGAATCATGACTCGACAATGGTCTCCCTTATCCGACGGCCTGCTTCTGTTATCGCTGGCATGCATGGCGGTGTTTGCGGCTCTGTTAATCCAGTGTATGTCGACGTCTCGAATAATTCCTGGCAAAAGAGTGGTTACTGATCCTATGGTCACCCAGATATTGTCGCGGGACCCGGCCCAGGCACCTTCGACTTGAACGAGTTCGCCGCCGATGCAGACATTGGGGGTATGGTGTGGGCTAAGGCTTTTCTGAAGGTGTGTTGCGCGGTGCCGTCCGTATGTGTGCGCGAGACTGACTGAATTCTCGAGCTAGACACTCTACGTCGCCGACCTTTTCTTCATGGCGACCATCAGCTTTGTCAAATTGTCGGTACTAGCCTTCCTGCACGGTCTCTTCAAGATTTCCAAGATATACCGCATCTTGAACTATGTGACAGCCGGGCTCTGCGTTGCTTGGTTCCTCATTGTTCTGTTCGTCAACATATTCCAGTGTCATCCCATTCACATGTTGTGGGATGCGATGGGCGCTGCGGAATACTGCATTGCCAGTGGTCGGCTCTGGTTAGGGATGGAGCTCACGAACCTGTTCCTCGACGTTATGATCTTGTTTCTGCCTGTGTATGTGGTGACGAGGCTGCAGCTCAGTCGCACGCGCAAGATCCAGGTTACCGGTATATTCCTGTTGGGTGGACTGTGAGTGTTCTCTCTGACAATGTTGGAATCCGTTGCTGATCGCATGAAATAGGGTCTGCATTGCCAGTATCTGCAAGCTCTCCTACCTGTGGATTCCAGCCACGCCGCAGGTGGTCCGAGCCCCCGAGACAATGGTCTGGTCATCAGTCCAGCTGGGTGTGGCCACGCTCTGCGCATGTCTGCCAACCTACGCCCCATTATTCCGAGTGGCACGGGGAAAGATGTCTACGGGAAAGTCGCCCTCGCCACCGTATCCCTACGGAAGCGACAACACGCCGCGCAATGCTCCGGCAGGTAAGAGCGCACCCTATCGACGGGTGGAAGATCCGCTGCTGAGTACCCAGCAGACGGAAATCACGCGCGGGGATGGCGAGTCGTACAAGATGGACCAGCTCGGCCCCTGCCACATCTACGTGAAGCAGAGTGTAGACGTTGATGTGGTCTAGCATTGGTCTGAACCTAATATTTCTTTGTGTTTTTCTTCGTTCAATAATAGTAATCCAACCCTCCGGGGCAATGATGGTCCATAAGTTTCCGCCCCCAACCCCAACCCCTCTCCGGCAAAAACAAATCTGTAAATTGCGTCGGAATCGTGTTGCATGCCGCTAAACTTGGTGCTTTTTTTAGCGTGCCGGGACCGTAGGGATATATATGTGGGTACTGGTTCCAGCCCAGTTGCAGAAGGGTATTTAGCGCTGATGAGTTGGAGTTGGACCGAGTTCCGCCCGGGAGAAGAATTTCTGTCCTCAGTCACACACAGCTCTGAACTAAGTACGGAAATTCTTCGTTCATCCTTCATTCTCCATGTTGCACAATCTTACAGGCGGATGAGAGTCCACAGGTGAGAGAGGGGGCGATTGCCCCACTGGCACTACTGCTACTCAGTATATATTAATTAATTAATGAGAGAAACGTAATTTATTCCGGACGATTTCCAACTCCTGCATTTAGTCAATAAATTGTCTGAGAATTTGTAGCTTTAGCAGATGCCATCCTCAATACCCACCCAACCAAATTATTAGATGTACAAACCTCCTGGTAGTATCAACTGTATAGTCAACAACTCAGCCAACAATGGATCCTATAAATCGTTAGAACAGTCATTCTTCAATCATCTAATGCACTTCCAGATGGAAAATATAACCCGAAAAGAATAAACGAAAATAAACGAATAGAAAGGGAAAAATGAAGACATCCCCATCAAAGCAACGCACCCTTATTCGTATTAGTCTCATCCCCCAACAAATTCAAGACCATATTCTCCTTCATCGCCCTCAACCACTCCTCCACAAACCCCTTCTCATAATACGCCTCATTATAACTCGCACTCAAATGCAACTCATCCCTCCAACTCCAACAATGCACATACAACTGCTGCGCCAACATCTGCACCATAAGCACCAAACCCTTAACCTTCACCTCCCCATAACTCTCCCTAATCAACCGATCCACAGACCCTAAACTATTAATATTCGGCTCCGTGGGTTGCGGTGCGCCCGCTGCCGCAGCAGCCTGGAACATAGCCGTGGCCTTTTCCACGAACGGCGCCCTCACAAACATCATGTCACTGTCGGCCAAGTTCCACGACTGACGGTACAGCGGCTGGATGGTTTCGACGAGGTCCGACCAGTTCGTTGTCGGCGTGGCTTCGACATTCAGCGGGAGGCCGACCATGCGCAGGGACGGGCCGTGGATGGGGCCGTCGTAGGGTGGGGGCAGGTATTTGCGGAGATCGAATGCTTGCCAGGAGATATAGCGAGATGATGTATTGGTAAAATTAGCAGCCGCAGCAGCAGCACGCGCCGTCTCAACAATAGCAGAGGCATGCATAGCTGTCGTGAGGGTGATATTTCTCGCACGACAGGCGCGACGCAGCGCGGTCGCCTGGTCCGCGGGCACGACATGCTCCGTGCGGAGAGACTTTGCCGGTAAGGCTGTGGGGTCAAGCACGGGGAGGCCGATGGAGGGTTGGCCTTCGAGGAAGGTAGCGAGGAGTTCGTCGGCGCGACGAGACCATTCGGGATTTCTGTCTTCGGGGGAAGCAGGCATGCCGATGATGGCGTCCAGCGAGGGGATGAGCCGGGTGGCTTCGCTGCCGTCGAAGGGGGTTGTGGTCGTAATGGTTGGAGCTTGGAGCTCAGAGAGAAACTGGTCCAGTACCATAGCAAGCCCACTGCCGTCCCAGCGCCAGTGGGCTGAGACGATGCAGAATTCCTGGCTGCTGGGGATCCAGTGTGCGGTTGCGTGCGGGTCTGTGATGTGCAGCTTGTTGGTGAAGAGGTCGTCGGCGGATTGCGCCGAGTCTTCGATTTTGAAGGTATTGTTGCACCAAGGTTCTAGGGCTTCAGGGCTTGTGATCGGGTAGTAGCGCTTTTCGTGGGCGTGCAGTTCGCCGGCGATGTCGGGATAGCGCATGCGGAGGGATTTCCAGGCATTGCGGAGTTGTGTGAGGGTATTCTCGGGGTTGTTGTTATTGTTGGGGAAGTCGAGCTGGATGGCGCCGATGGTGAGCCAGTGTTCGCGACCGAGTGGTTTGCCTGACTCGCCGATGAATTGGAAGAGGCGGTCATGGCAGTCTAGGGGACGGCTCCAGTGGTCGGTTTGTTTGGTCCAGGACATGGTGGTGGTTACCATAGGATGGCAGCTGAAGTGGTGTGGATGGGTGAGTGTAAGAGGGAACAGTATAGTTTTGATAGGAGTTATAAAAAGTTCCTTTAGCTGATGTTTGGTTGGAGTAATTATTAAAGAGCCTTGTAAATCATCCGGGCGGGATTCTCCAGGCAAGCCCTACCAACTATTCCATCCATCCCTGTAAGAACTTCACTGCAATCACTACCCTCCTCATCACTCACAATCTGCCTATAGTATCCTGCACTAAGATTTCTTTGTTGTGATACAGTTCTGACACGGCTTTCTCCGTTCACACTTCTCTCCCCCTCGAATCACACATTCCTTTCCCGCGACAGAACGCCTAATGGGTAAATCAGGCTACAGCAGTCAGCAATTCAATAGAGTTTTGATCATGCATTAGCGCCCTGAATCTCCACATTCTAGCCTCGTCCTCACAGCCCACCGTCTGGCCCCCACGTTACAAACGGTCTCGTGCATTTGATTTCGTTCTTTTTTGTCGGTCTTTCTTTTCCCGTCTGACGGGCTGATTCCCGCAATCCTTGGCTGGTCGGGTGGCCCGGCAATCTCTGGCTGGCTTGCTGGTGAATGGACACTTGTTCTTTCTCACATCAGCTATTGATTGGAAGGGGTATGTGGAAATTGATTGAGAATTCGAAATAGGCAATCGGGTTGCTTACGGTCCACTATGTAAATCCGCATTTTTACTAAGAGGTAAGGCTACGCAATACTGTGTAACGTAATCAACGGTCGAACGGGCCACACGGTCAGGCGGGCCATCCTGAAATCCCATATAAAAGATGTCTTTTTAATTCTATAATATATCAACTAGTACTACTTCTATGAAGCTCTAACTTTGTAGATAGATTATATATATAAGAATAAATATTCCATCGATTTTTTCAGATTTTTAAAATTTTTACCTTTATAATAAAAACAGATTCTTATATAATACATATAAAATACAGATATTGTAACATGATAAGTCTTTAAATAGATTTATATTAATTTTTGGAAGGTATATAGATATTCTTTATATTATTTTAAATCTATATAAAAAAAGTCTAATTCTTCTAGACCTGGGTGGTAGAGATATATTATGTTTAAAAAGATATCTTTTATATAGTATTACCAGGTGGCCCGCCTGACCGTGTGGCCCGTCCGACCGTTGATTACGTTAAACCTTGAGAATGATGACATAAGTTTTGAACCAGGCTATGCGATGCATGCTGTAAGAATACCTTCCCACGATTCAATCAGATAGTGTATTCGTTGATGTCTTTATTTCAAGCTTAAAGAAAATACGCTTTGAGGATCCATTCGAATGTTGCTAGAACGCAGGATCTATAAACATTCCTCATGCTATGTAGATCTTGCCGGCCAAAGAAATATATCCACATACTAGAAAGTTGTCCTTCCAAAATCTCGGGCACTAAGTCTAAAATACGCAATTACTAACAAAAACATCTAATCAAAACCATAATGAGCTCGTTGCATATGCATGTAAGAGAAAGAAAGAGCAGTCGTAGCATTATCAACTAAACATGTAGGACAGACAATGGGCTGACATCCGGTCACCCGGAATAAAAGCAACGTAAGTGCCAGGGCTGTGGAAATCCACCACGAATAAAGACATGCAACCCCAGGTACAATGACAAGTAGGACGGAACAAGGATAGCACGACACCAGGTGATGGGCCGCGTTACACTATGCAACGGTCACTTCGGAGAATATCACCTTCCTTTCAGTACAGAAGCAAAAATCAGACAGCATTAGCGCAGGGAGCCAACAAAGCTTGGCAGCTTCTCTATGGTCGAGTTCTAAATTCAATATCGAACTCGAGGTACGGGCTTTTGGCTTCCGATAAATCCAGACCTGGATTGTTGGCTGGATTGATCATGATATGCCATGTGAACAGTCTAACCTGGCGTACCGATCGTTACTGGAAGCTATAGGCTCGAGGGCAGAAGAATATAAACTAAATAGAATTGAACATTTTCAGTGACTGAAAGATAGAAGCAAAAAGACAGGATGGATCAATAGCAATTACACAGCAGCAGAATCCCTTGATAGAAGCTAGATTCTACCCGATGGACCACACCAATGTTTCGCTTAGTAGAGCGACCATTGATCAGATTTTTCGTCATCACTTTTGTCTTCGGTCTCTGGCTCAAAGACGCCTAGCATAGGATCCCTACCTCCCACTTCTCGGGAGAGAGTTGCAGCTTCTCTTATTATATGGCAGACGCGACCGATGACCTCCTTTTGGTCCAAGTGCCAGGACAAATTCAATTTGGTTGAATACTATATTGTAGAGATTCAGCGTCAGGCAAACGAAGAATGAGATATGAAAAGGTAAAACTAGAGAATCCGAGATCGTACCTTCCCGCTATCGTTCAAGTGGAAGAAATTCCAGGTATAGGTATCGGTATGGATTCCGTAAATGTCCCCGTTATCGCCTGCCTCTTTCCGCTGGCGATGAATAGCGGCTGGTCGACCCAAGTCAATGTCCATCAGCTCTAGAATTGACAAGGGAGTAGGAATGAACTTACACATAGCTGCAAGGACTCCCCAGCCCTCATCAGGAACGACCGTCTGTTTCCTAAGCACAATGACGTTTGTGTCCAAATTTGGGCGGCAGCCGTACAGTAGAATGAAATGCATAGTAATCTCCACAGGATCAGTCACAAAGTCAGTGACAGGTGGAAGAATGAGTTTCTGGTCAACCATCCAGCATGGCGTTGAATAGTCAGCTGAAGGGCGCTCGGAGTTGGACGCATATTCAGTTGCTGGATCTTCGTCATCAACTCTACTGATGCAAGTTTCCTTCATGACCTTGGCCAACAACGCCATTAGGATTGCTCTCAGTCGAGGCCGAATTAATCTCGCGTCACAGTCTCCAGTACCGAGGCCTAGAGCGAAGTCCTCCAATAGAGTCTCTTTGAAAGTAGTAATTAGAAGCGGCGTTAGATTCAGTTTTCGGGGTTTCGTCACATACCCAGGTTCTTTGGTATTTCAACATCGGTAAGGTCCTGGTCAATCTGCCATGGCTTCTCCGCTTCCTCATCCTGAGCCCGAGTGAGATCGCGGCCAAGTCTGAAATAAGGTGCAAGGGCAGTTATGTCATTCCCCGCCCCTATATCCTTAGGATCATACATATCCATTTTGTACCGTGTGTCGATAGTATAGGTAAAAGGCTTTTGAATGGTAAAGTAGATGCTGGAGATGAGCAATGAGTGAAGTTGAGGAATAGATGCAGTGAATGAATGTTTGAAGTATGAGGTTAATGCGGAGTCATAAACCACCCCTCTACATAATGACGAAACATCAACTGGATCATCCTTTCTTTCTTTCGCCATCACCCTCTTAAAATCTCAACACTTTTTAAAAGTAACCTCACCTTCTGAAATTGAGTTACAGCGCCGACAATGGAGGCGATAATTAACCGTCTAGAGGCCAGAATTAAGGCCGCCATCTCGCGGTCTGTTGGTGAACAGAAGAAGAACGAGCTAGATCCAGAACTCTCCAAACATTTCGATTTAGCCAAGACAGAGTCACGCCAAGGACAGCAAGGTCAAGGGTCACCATGCCCTCATAAGGCAGTTACTAGTATAAAGCCCGAAGATGTCGAAAAGACCTTCAGCATCTCTGTGGATTCGACCGGTGGAAACTGGACTCTATCGGCGAAGGATCGCATCGCAATCCCCCAACTTCTCAGTAAGCCGCTTTCCGAGCGTTACTATATCAAGTCTTTACTAAATTAATGCAGGAGAGAGCCTACGTGATATAGATATTGTGACAGAAGGGGCGCCGCACAATGAGGCGCATACCCGGGCCCGAATCGATGCCGTGCTCTTCAGCACCCTCGCCGCAGCAAAGAGGGAGGAAAGATCAAACCAGAATCGGATGTCTTCCTCGTCCACCCAATCTGTCCGATCCGTACACTTGCAATTTGAAAAGGACATGAAGATGGAATGGACATTTCCCAACAAGAAAAGATGGCTAGTAACTGGCAGGACCGATTACTCACTGTGGTACGGAGAACCTGGCCAGATGGAAGCAAATCTTGTCGTGTGCAAGGCGAAGAGGAAAGGGGTGATTGGCGTGGAACAAACTCTCGTTTACATGGGTCAGTATACCGATTATTTTGGTTTCAACGTTGGCACCTATCCCCTCTCCTGCTCTGAACATTGGCGATGGATTATTTCGATCAATTCACTTTCAGCTTCATTGTTTGCTGGACTACTTTCTAACGAACAATAGCGATGCTACACCAGTCCCGGAGAGCGGCCGGTCGTCACGACACTGCTATCTACGGTGTTGCAATTGACAGCAACATCTGGGAATTCATTCGATTGGGAAACGATAGCAAAGTAAGGAACTCGAAGGAAACGACCAGGAACCTTAGAGAATGAGGGCTGACAAAACGTCTCAGTACTCCGTCGCCCACTATAGGTGGGATCATGGCCAAGGAATCCAAATTATCTCGACTTTACGGCGCATCATTGATCACGCCAGTGGCCTCACGGGTGGCGGAGCAGCCCTTGGTAGAAAAAGGACTCTTTCGCAAGCGAGTGGGATTGAATTCCAGTCCTCTCGGTAGCAGAGACCAACTTGGACATTGGCGCAATGGCTTCTTTGACGACTTGCGAAGAAATTTTTCGTTATAGTGATAGTTGATAGACCGCGGTCTGATGGAATTAGCGCAAGAGAAACTGCATAAGGGACATGGTCAGCTCTTTCGTTTATTTCATAGCTGATATTGAATGAACCTTTCTATCTTTGACTGCTGGA
The DNA here is from genome assembly GCF_003184835.1 of Aspergillus costaricaensis CBS 115574. Lineage (NCBI taxonomy): Eukaryota > Fungi > Ascomycota > Eurotiomycetes > Eurotiales > Aspergillaceae > Aspergillus > Aspergillus costaricensis. Next base: position 1,169,284 of record NW_020291801.1, read on the forward strand.
ACTTGTAGCCGACGGACTGCATCGTTACAACTGTTAGGTGTTATACTTCCGACAGTAGTAATACTTCCAAGAAATATACTGCTGGCGCTGAAGTGAGCTGCAGTGGACTTTAGGTAATATTTGAAAAGGTGGTGCCAAAGAGTGATCGTGGCGAATACCTATGAAACTCACAGGAATTCGCCACGGAGGTCGATGTAATGCGATATAATATATAGGCTATCAAGAGGACTGTGGGGTTATTTAAGGTAATGACTAAGGGTTTGAAGTAGTAACAGTTTGTACTATCTGCCAGATTGCTAGATATTATTATTTATAACCAGTGCACGTTTATCATACAAACGAACCGCATTACAAGGAAGCGCGAACCCAATTCAAAATCACAGTCTGCGTCTGCAAAAACTCATTCAAACCCCATTTCCCTCCAAATCGACCATATCCACTGTCTCCCACTCCTCCATGCGGTAACGTCGGTTCATCATGCACCGTGCCCCCATTGACATGGACCGCTCCCACAGCAATATCGGCAGACATCCCGAGGGCCTTGAAGTGATCCCGTGTGAACACAGCCGACGACAGACCGTACGCAGACCGCTTAAGCATCTGCAGACCCTGTTCTGCCGATTCAACGGCAATAATTCCAAATACCGGACCAAACGACTCGATTGTATAGAACTCCATTTCTTCCGTGACACCTTCAATCACCGTAGCTGGGAAAGCCAAGGGATCCTCAGCGAGAGGGTTGCGAGCCTGGTGAATGACAGCACCCTTAGACCTTGCATCCTCCACCAACTGCGTAAGACGAGCTCGACCCGCCGCCGAGATAACCTTGTGTGGCCGATCTTCGCTGTGCAAGCGCTCTAGGATCTTCTTGGTCAACTCCTTCGCCACGGACTGAACAACGTAGACGAGATCAGTCGACATGCAAATCTGGCCATTCTATTGACGAACCTTGTTAGCACACATCCTCTTCCAAAACAACACCATGGCATGGATTCGGATACTCACGTTCAAATAACCCGCCGCAATGATTTCATCCGCCGCCTGATCCAGATCCGCATCCTCCAAGACCACAACGGGATTCTTACCACCCAACTCCAACAGCACTGGCTTCAACGCCATCGCCGCCTTGGACGCAATCACACGTCCCACCTGCGTCGACCCCGTGAAATTGCACTTCTTCACAGCCGGATGCTGAATCATACACTCATAGATCTCCGCTGCGTCCTGCGGCCGATGCAGAACAAAGTTCACCACTCCGGGTGGGAACCCTGCCTCTCTGAACAGCGCAGCGAGAAAGTAATGCGTTTGGGGACTCAATTCGGAACCCTACTCTTGTCAGCGACCAATTATCCCTCCCAGTGGATTAAGATATAGTGACAACACTCACCTTCAAAATCGCTGTATTTCCCGCCGCAACCACCGGAATAACCGACCTCAATCCCAGAATCACCGGCGCATTCCACGGCGCGATTCCCAGCACCACACCGAGCGGCTTCTTCATAACAAGCGCATACGTATTTCCCTGCGATGAAGGGATCGTGCCGCTAATAGCGTCTGTTATTACTGATGCGGTCTCCTCGACAATGCCGGCTGCTATTTCGACGTTGAGCTGGGACCAGAGTGGTGTGCAGTGGATTTCATCTTTGATGAGGGTTTGGATGGTGCTGGACTTTTCGCGGAGGAGCTTTATTATCTCTTGTTAGACGGCTTTATTTCATAATTACAATACTAGGGTGTTGAGTGGCTTACCCTAGCCAAATTGAGAAGCAGACGTCGACGTTCCTCGGGGGGTGTTTGCGACCATGTCGGGAAGGCACTTGCGCAGGATTCAACGGCTTGAACGGCGAGATCGGAGGTTGCGCCTTGGAAAGATTTTAGGTGTGGTGCGGATTTAGAAGTGATGGGGTGTTTGCGGTCATTGTTGGAGAGGAGGATATCTTTGCCGTGAATGATGAGGGGGATTGCGGTTGTGGTGACCATTTTGATATCTGGGGAAGGTGGTTGTTTGTTTCCTTGCAGGATCACTTAAGTTTCTTTTTTTTTCTGGGGGAGGGCGCCCCCTCTTCTATTTGAAGGAGACAGAGACTCCACTACCGACATTAGTAACCGTTGAAGCAACCCCCTGTCACTTCTTCAGCGTTTGGTTCGCCCGTTAGCGTCCATTGAGAGGAGTCTGCAGGTCGAGACGTTGCCGCGTATTCTATCCGGACCCGCTGTGGCATATTAGAGTTAGGGTCCTTGCGGGGTGCTATATCCGATTTCTTGCAGTTTTCTGGCTGTGTATATCCGAGATTCGCAGTGTTTGGGGAAACAGTTCGGATATACGGGCGTGGCGAGCGTTTAGTGCGGTGGGGCGGCGAGATGGACCACGGATGCCTTCTCAGATTTGGCTGCCTCAAAAGTTGGGGTATCTGATCTATTTAATGAGGGTAGTTGGCCGGATTGTGTAATAAAAGAGTTCTACTGAACTGATGATGAGTTACTGTCTTTCGCGATCTCTCGCAGTACGCAGTAGTGCCTTCAATGCACCTGCGTTTGAAAGGTGGTGACAGCACAAAATGCAGTTTGCGGAAGGCCGGCACTTGACTCCACAAACCGTGGGCCTTGAGCCCGGCTTTAGATCGATGTCCGGGGTTATCTCCGCTGTGTATCGGAGATCTTGATCGTATTCCGTGAATGTCAGGAGCAGGCAAACAATGTGGTATCCATAGCTTATTGATTGACCCACCTGTCAGTGCACAGAGGTACCTGATACCTTACATCAGTATGAGGGATCCTCAGTGACCCGAATCTGATGTTTAGGTCCGAATGTAGACATGACCACTTATGAAGAGTGGACGTGATGCCGCGATGGTAGATTTCAGCAATGAGGGCTAAAATGTCATGTTGTACAACCGCGGGATTGCGAGTCAAGAGACACTCTTCATACTCTTACTTTTATGTTAGCCTCCCAATAGTCGAGTGGTTGTCCACATTCGCACTATGTATCCCACCCAGCTCCATAGTAGCACGGGTACGAATCCCCTTGAGGGATTTGTTTTTTGGATGCCTTTTTATTTTTGTTTTAGCTTACCATAGATCGTGTACATGTTCTTTTCATGATTTTTCTTCTTGTTGTCACTCGTAATAATTGACTTAATCTCAGATAAATTGACATCCTTCTCTGATTTCTTGGTTTCGGGGATTATATCAGTCTCTCGGTACATATATAATTATCTAATGAATAGACGCCTGCGTAGTCATTTAGAGTTCAGTCTGGCCCCAGCGCTTGAAACCAGGCTTCAGTGAATGTGTTTGGAGAATATATTTTCTTTGACTGTATACCATAAGAAAATATTTTTTCAAATGCCACAGAGTTAAGAGAAACTACCTCTACTCCCCCCCTGCGATATTGACTGCGGAATATGATGTATGATAGCTACTGTAAATAACCGGTTTTAGCTGGAAACAAGTGCTGCGTTCTAGCAGCCTGGAGGACTTCATCAACCTAGGCCTCCTGAGAAATTGTACTCCAGGGTTTCGATGGCAGGTTAAATCCAATTCCCCCTGTAGCTCCCGTCCTACTGGGTACTCATCAGCAATACATAAGCATCCCTTGTGATCGATTTCTCAACTGAATTCTTCATAATCGACCTTCAAAAAACCGCTTTCCATGTAACAGCAGACACTAGCAATTCGGCAAGCCTTATCCAACTACAGTCGTCTGCATGTGATATCACAACATCAACTCAGTTCTGACAAGCAAGTTTATTATTGACCTCCAGATATGGCAACCTACACGGATGGACCTTAGGGGAAAGACACTCTGATATGGATAAGGTTCTGCTCCAAAGCCTGGGTCCTACATTGGATTAGCAAATTTATTTCTAGTAGTACTGGCGTAAGGCTGATTTTGAATTAGTTCATCATCGCATAGCTGTCAACAATGAACACCTTCTCGCTCACGCCAGCATAGAAAAAAAGTGGTCTAATAACAGGAGGAAAAGCTCGGCGAGGGGTAGCTCGGCGAGGGGTTATGAACACAGGAACAAATCTGGTTCCAGATATAATCAGCACCATGGGGCGAACTGTATGACTAAATCCATGCAAAATGAAGTAATGTTGCGATTGGTAAGTGATGAAGGAGTTTGCAGCATACTCATAGTATAATGAACAGGGTTCATGTTTCTTCATTTATTCAATAATGCCGATAACGGCACTGACCAGCTGCGAGACGTCACCAAACTAGGGAAAGATTTGCCTCATAGCCATTCGACAGGCTGGGATATCCCTGACGAGGGAATCATAAGATGACTCCCCAAGCGTGGTGTTTTCGTTATGGACCGTCACTACACAAAGGATGATAGACAGTACATGTAGGTAGCATACTAGTCAGTGTGATGATTTTTGTATTCGACCAGATGAACAAACAAAGCATCTTTCCAGTATATTTGGCTTTTTATGTACTCTTTGTTTGATTCCTTATACCGTATGCGTGTTGAGCTTCGGGTTGAGGGGTCGGAGCATAGGATCACAAACAGCACGTGCCTTAACATATGCGGCATATATTTAGAAGAGGATATGTATCCGCAGTTGGTCTGCGATATTGGCCGCGGTGAACCTTCAAGCTAGATGTGTAACATCCAGCCAGTCAAATTCTGTTACGAACATCTTTCTGCTTTCCAACTCGATAATACCTTCCGTTCTCGACATGGTTAAGGTGCGTGTAGTTAGACTTCGTCGTACAGTCCACCCTAGTACCCAGTTCAGCATCCCAAAAACTTATCTGGCACACGTTGAGTGGGCAGTATATCAACTAGAGAAACACTAGGTTCGTTTGGTAGTCAGTGAGAGTTTTGATAAATCCCGCATCGGACACGATCGAGGTTGCTTGTGGGTTAAGGTGAAATTTCGAATTGCTCCATCATCTCCACAAGACGTTTCAAAGATATACATCTGCCTGGTACCGAAGCCCCAGCAAACTAGACGATGGATAACCTATCAATACCACTCCAGTAGTACCGGAGTATGGAACAAGATCGTGTCGAGTCACTATCAGCAAATTTATTGTGCTTTGCACTACGGCTTGTCTGTTAGTACCATTGGGTGTTATTTAAGCGTAGATCTTGAAGTTATGATAACCTATGAAGGAGCACCCGAGAAGTGTGGTTTGGGTGCTGATTAATATCACATCATTACTGTACAGGGCAACAGAAAATTCTGTGACAGTTTTGCCACCGATGTACCAAACTTCCACTGACAATGCTTCCATACGGAATCATCGCACAGTGCGGGATCTGAAAATCAGGAGCACAACAACCAGTATTAGGCATCCACGAGGTAATGAGGATGTTGGGCAAGGTTGCTTGAGTGATGTACGCATCATATGCTCGGCGTCTTCTTGGTCGCATCAACCGACACGAAAAGGCAGGTTCGATATTGGGCATGAATGATCATCATGAAGAGATCGTATGGGTTTCTAAATGGGGTAAACTGCAACGTCGGTGGAGCCACCACAAGGTTGAAACTTTGCTGCGATCGTGGTGATGATGATGATGAGACGGAGGACGATGACAGGGAACAAGCGGTGTCTCCTGATTGTCCCTGTCCCTGTTCCTTGGCCTCATACGTGGTTTCTATCGTCTTCAAGTCCGTGGTTCTTCTTCCACGAATGACGTAGGGAGAGAGAGATATTGGATGGTTGTATTCAACAGAAACCGTGCAGAAATCACCAGAACTGAATGGCACTAGCCCACTTCCGGCGCTGGCTCCGAGGGCGGTGCAACGGGTGGAGACCCAACAAGGTTAGACTTATTTGCAGTATGCATATTTTTCTGCGCTAGTCCCGGTGTGGCAAGGTCGAACTCAAAAATGAGAACGGAAACGGAAGCCCAGCAATAGTTTCCCAAAAAATTTTAACGGGCAAAAAGAGATGACCAGACTGGGGCTCGATCCCAGGACCTTATCGGTGTTAACGATACGTGATAACCAACTACACCATCCGGCCAACTGTTGATATTTGCTTTTGCTAATCGGAGATTATGTTCCCCCGGTCATTGTGAAGGATCTCACCACTGCGGCTTCTGGCTGCTCTCTTCTCCTCACACCATGGCTTCATTACAGGTTTCGGGATCCATCAATCAACGTTACTATGAGATCGTCTCCTACATCAGGCCACTCATGCTCGCCATGGACAACAACCTCAGATGCCGGTTTACCCCTATTATGACATATCTCCAAGCCACTGTCTACTCCATGTCCGAGCCGGTTGCAATAGTTCGGCATCCTTCGCGACGGCAACTGCCCCCGTCTTATGCACGGCATACACGGCATGCCGTCACGATGCTGACCGGTGTCTGACTCGGAAGAACTCGGCGCCTCACACCTCAGTGGCTCAACCATCTGCATCCTCACTTCTCCATCCCGACCCGAATATCCTGGCAGCTATTCGGCGCTGTGGAGCTCTGATCCCATACGTGTCAGTTGCCAAACAATCAGCGCAGCAAAACTTACCCGGCTAGCATTGCCTGTCAGAGTTGTGAAGCGCGAATAACACGAGTTTAGGCTAAACGTCTGCCGGAAAAAGGGTGAGATTGACGCTATAGTCTGGCACTATCAGCTCTACGCGAGGCGCGAGACACGCATCCAGAGTGGTCCAGGTGCAGCTCCTGGCAGGTCAGCCGGCTTGGTCGGCACAGTCCAAGCTGGTTCGTACACTGCTCATGACTAAATGCTTTGCACTGGTGGGCCCCGAGGATTTCTGTAGACTACGAGGTTTCAGTTGAACCGGAATTGATTAATTTCGCCAAAGGTTCTGGAATCCTACAAGGATATCTAGCTCAACCCCGGCGAACACCCATATAAGGATTGACAGTCTGGAGTCTGGAGGCGGGCTAAGTTTGTTGATAATCCTGGAGAAGACACACGATCATTCCCGGTCTGACCCTTGACACTGGGGATAGTCGGCGTGGTGCGCAAACATGAGACACGGCGTGCATACGACTTGCTGCAACTGCTTCCCGGTTTAGCTGCGGTGAGGTCTTTTCCCCGAGGTCAACCCGAGACCGTCTCCGAAAAGCGTGGGATGGACCCAGTGAGTGGCAAGGCTCCGAGTCGGCCCGACGGCTGACTTGCCTTTCTCGGGATGCCGACTGGTCGACGGTTGGCTTAGGGTTGGCCGATGATCCAAGTTATGGATCTGATCTCGGGCGAGTTCCGAGGATCACCCATCCCTCCCGCAATAAGGGGTATGGGCATGAAAGCTGTCTGTACAGTGTAAGAGGAGATATCAGTGTTAAAGAAACTTTTGGGAACAGTTCTCCAACGCAGATTGAATCGCCTGCAGAAATTTTCTCTCCGAAAGATGAAAAATCTGATCCGACAAGGAACAGGCAGGTGATGGACAAGTTTCCCCGAGGTTTCTCAGACCCCAAATCAACCGATCCAGAATGGATCGACCGCAGAGTTTGCGACCCACTTGAACCACAATATGATGCCTGGATGGCGGAGGCAGGACAATTGGACAACAACCGTCCACAAGCCTAGCCCTGGCCAGCATCATTCGTGCAGGGCAGTCAGACTTCTCCAGCCTCGGGGCCACCGTCCAGTTTCCACCCCGACTTTATGACGCACCCCAGAAGGATATCGAAGCATCGCTTATGCGCAGGTGGACCGACAGGAGGGAAAAACCGGAGTCTACACCCACGGGCTTGAACCGGCTTGCGGGCTTGCCCCCTTCCCCCGTGTTTTTGTTTTATATTTCCCCCATCTCCCGCAATTCTTGACCCTTTTTACTTCCTCTCTCACTCCTCCTTCTCCCTTTCCTCCCTCCCCTCCTCCTCTTCTTCAACATGGACAAAATGGACAAGTCCCAACCCGCCCTCTCTACCCATACGGAGAATGCCTCCCCCGGCCCCTCCAGCGTGACTGCTTCAACGGCGTCGGGTCGCGTGGCCGGTGGGAAGTACCTCGAGGGTGTCAACGAGAGCTCGGCCCAAGATGGCCCCCTCCAAACCGTTGACTTCGACCTTCCCGTGACCCTCACCCAACGCATGGTTCAGGACGGCAACCAATACATCGTCCTCGACTTCGTCCCGGGAGACAAGGAGAACCCTTTCAACTGGGACCCCAAGTACAAGGCTTTCATCAGCGCCCTTCTCTGTCTCATGACCCTCTTCATCGGTCTTGCCACAACAGCCTACAGCTCCGGTATCAGCGACATGGCCTCCGACCTGGGCACCTCCGAAGAAATTGCGGAACTCGGTCTCTTCCTCTTCAACTTCACCTGTGCCTTGGCTCCTCTCTTCCTGGCCCCCTTCTGTGAGCTGGCTGGCCGTCGTGTCGTCTACACCGGCGCCTACTTCTGCTTCGCCATTATGTTTATCGGTCTCGCCCTGGGCAAGAACATCGGCACCATCCTCGTCTGCCGTGCCCTGCTCGGTCTGTTCGGTTGTGTCGGTACCATCCTGGTCGGTGGAACCTTCGGTGATATGTACCGCCCGGAGGACCGCGCCATCCCCGTTGCAACCTTCTCTTTCATCGCCATCTTCGGTACCGTCGGTGCCCCCATCTACGCCGGCTTCATTGACCAGGCTCTGGGCTGGCGCTGGGTTGAGGGTATCCAGGGTCTCGCCAACATTCCCCTCGGCCTCGTCATCCTCTTCTTCCTCCCCGAAACCCGTGGTAGCGTTGCCCTTGGCAAGCGCGCTAAGGCTCTCCGCACTCACACCGGTGACGACCGCTATGTGACCGAGAACGACCTGGAAGCCCCCTCCCTCAAGACCATGCTTCACAACTCCTCCGTCAAGGCCATCAAGATGCTGGCCACCGAACCCGTCGTCTTCGCCTTCGGTCTCTGGATCGCCTTCGCCTGGTTCCTTACCTTCCTCTTCCTCAGCGTCATCCCCATCACCTTCCAAGAAAAGAAGGGCTGGAACGAGGGTGTCTCCGGCCTCCCCTACATCGCCCTCTGCTTGGGTACCACCATGGGCTTCGGTCTCAACTTCTTCCAGATCCGCAAGTACGAGTCTCTTGTTAAGATCGGTGAGGCTCGCCCCGAGGCTCGTCTCTACGGTGCCCTCTACGGCGCTGTTTGGCTCCCCATCGGTCTCTTCATCTACTCCTTCACCCAGTACGCCGACCTGCCCTGGATCGCTCCCGTCATTGCCCTGGTCCTCATCGCCATCGGTATCTTCTTCATCTTCGAGTCCTGCTACAGCTTCACCTCCGATTGCTACGGTGAGAGCTCATCCTCTGCTATCGCCGGTCAGGGTTTCATGCGTAACACCCTGGGTGCGGTGTCCCCTCTGTTTGCCTCCCAGTTCTTCCACAACGTCGGCTCTCAGTATGCCGGTCTGATCCTGGCTCTGATTGCCTCTGCCTTGACCCTGATTCCCTACGTGCTGTTCTGGTACGGACCTCAGCTCCGGGCTAGGAGTAAGCTCGCTAGTCTTGTTGTGCATGGCGATAGCGAGAAGAAGGGCCACAACGACTCTGCTGGTCAGGGTGTGTAAATGTCTTACGTCCCTCTCCCCTTGATCTATGGTCGATCTGTCTGTCCCCGGTTCGGATGGATAGATAATACTATTGATGTGTATATATGAGATTGTCGGGTGTTATGATTGACCAAGTATATATGTTACCCACTTTGAAACAAAAAAGAATTTTCATGAACATATTCATGACTGTTGCCTTCACTGTAAATAAAGTAGATCAAAATGAACCAAGGGTATCTAGACATTATCATATGTAGAGATCTCATAGAGAATCCTTTGCCTGCACAACCAACACGTCCCCACCACCCATTTTGACAAGCTTCTCTCCCAGCAGCCCCAGAACTCCTCTCCCCCCATCCTTATCTTCATCTCCATCATTCCCCATTGTATCCACCCCCACGCTACCCCTCCCCACAACAACCAACCCACCAGCCCGTTGGCCAGACCCTAATCTCCCCAGTTCCCCCTTGACATGCTCAACCACCCTCTCCACCACCCCACTACTACTGTCCTCGATCCCACCAGCAAGAACCAATTTCTTGAACACCATCCGCGCCCCCACCTGCTCATCCAACGAATCCTTCAACGCAGCAAGATACACCGCATCCGAATCATCGACATCACGCTTCTTACCACCAACACCACCATCACCACCACTACTACTAGTACTACCACCATCCTTCTTCCTATTCCTCACCCCTCCCAAAACACCAGCAGCAACAGCAGCCTTCGGCGCCGCAACCCCACCCCCACCAGTAACCACATGCACGACCGTCGCCGTAACCTGATCATTCCTAATCAGCTGCAGAACCAACCTAACCGCGAAGCGATCATCCTTGCCCCCGAAATACGGGAACAGGATATGATGCGCCTTCCTGGTCGTCGGCACCACCGCAAGATCCCTATCACCACCAATCCCTCCACCCAGATTCAAATTCCCACTATGTATACTCAACCCCCCAAGCGAGGGCTTATCGCGCAGCCCACGCCCATTATTCCTTATCCTCGGCGTCCTCTCAACCAACAACCCCACATTACACCGTACATTGCGCAACACACTCTCCGCGAACGCCGTATACGGCGCGGAAGCCACAAAGCGGGTAGCGATCGGGTCATCAAGAACGGAACTAAGATCCAATGAATGATGTTCAGACATGGACCCCGTTTCGCTCCAAGGGAGGAGAAGCAGATCCGTCGAGTCGTCGCGGGCCATGCTAACCACTGTATCTGCGTAAGAGTGTTCGGGTACGACGGAGACGCCGGCAACGATGGAGAGATCGTGCCACTGGCCGAAGGCGCGGAAGGTGTTGACCACTGGGTCCCAGAGGGGGTAGTGGAGGTGGTCGAGTTCGGAGACGGTCATGACGCTGGAGTCGCGGTCTGTGAGTTCGAGGAGGCGGACTCCGTGGACTTGGAGGGTGGGTTTGGGGTCTTGGTCTTCGTCTTGGTCTTCTTCTTCGGTTTTCTTGGTGGCAGTGGCTGTTTCTTCTGCGGCGGGATCAGGTGACGCGAGGGTGTCAGGGTGTTGCTTTGGGAGAGCTGGTCTATTCGGGGAGAGGAGCGCGGCGAGGGTACAGATGCTGGAGAGACCATCGAGGCGGAGGTAGACGAGGAGTTTGCGGACGGGGAGAGCGCGCTGCTGTTCTTTGGCGAGGGCGATGCTGTCGGTGCGGGCGTCGGAGGGAACGGGGTTGCCGGTCTTCCAGTCAATTTCGCCGCGGCGCCAGCGCTCGACTTTGACTTGGTACCATTTTGGGTAAAGGGCGACGGTGAGAGGGGTGGTGGCGAAGGTGGTTACTAGGGCCATGACGACGAACATGGTGAAAGTACGGGTGCTGAGGATACGGGCTTGAAGGCCAATGTTCTGGTAGGGTTAGTGGAAGTTGGTACAGAGAGCAGGAAGGAGCATACCAAGACAATCAGCTCCACGAGACCCTTGCAGCTCATGAGCACACCAATGGAGAAGCTCTCGCGCCAGAGGAGGCCGCAGAGTCGCGAGGCGATCGCACCGCCGGCTACTTTGGCCGTAAAAGCGATGGCGATGATGCCGACCACGTAGCCCCAGACGGTGCCGGTGTCGAGCAGTCCCAGGTCGGTTTGGAGCCCGGAGAGAGTGAAGTAGAGTGGGAGGAAGAGCGCAGCGACGAGATCCTCAATCTTCTCGGTTAGCTTAATGGCAAAACCGCCTTCGTGGGGACACAGCAGGCCGATGATGAAGCCGCCGAAAATGGCGTGGATGCCGATGATCTGGGTGAAGAAGGCGGAGGCCAGTGCGATGAGCAGCGTGATTGCGACCACAGACTGACTGGGTCCTTTCTGTAGACTGCCCGTCTGGCGGAGGAAGCGCAGAAACAGTGGTCGAAAGATGAAGGTGAGGAAGAGGATATAACCCACGCAGACGAGCAAGACCCAGAGTGCGGTTAACCCAGTGCCTGCGTTGACGAGGGCAACACACAGAGCGAGCAGGATCCAGCCGACGACGTCGTTTCCAACGCCGGCTGAGAGCACGATGACTCCGACATTGGTTCCCAGAAGTTTGAGCTCTGTCAATATACGACACAGGACGGGGAATGCCTGACAGGTGATTAGCAAGGTAGATTATGCGTCTCATTCACGGTGGACTTACAGTGATAGCCATAGCAATACCGATAAAGAGCAAAAAGGTGCCAAAGTTGATATCCACCGTGCCAGGCTCATCCTGGAAAGTGTTGTAAAGTCCATAGGCAATCGCACAACCGAGCCCAAATGGCAGAATCATACCAGCAGCAGACACGCTAACTGCCACACGCCAATTGCTGACCAGGAAGCGAAGGTTGGTTTCCAGCCCAACAAGGAATAGAAAAAGCACCAGCCCCAGGTTCGCGACCAGATTCAGGTTTGGAATAGACGCGGTCGGAAATATGGCATCGGTGAAGCCGGGAATACGGCCCATTACCGACGGGCCCAGTATGACGCCAGCAATGACCTCTGCGATCACGCGCGGCTGGCGAATCTTGGAGAGCGGCCAGTGCAGCAGGCGGCAGAAGATGATGATTATGCCGGCCTGGTCGGCGTTATCAGAAAACCATTCGAGATAATTGATAGGAAATAGCTACCTGAATGATGAAGATGACGATGGGATTGGACGAGTCATAGTGGGCTGGATTGCTGCCTTCGAGGATGCCTCCTTGAGCCTTGACTTTGGTGGTAGAGTTGGAGGACATGATGTCAGCCCGTAGGCTACAGGGAGGTCTACAGAGTGTATACGCAGAGCGCAGTAAGGGATAAAGTGGCAGCACAGCGGAAGATTAGGAATGAAGGGGTGAAAAAGGAAGGAAGACAAAGAAGATAGATGGAGAGGGGGGGATGCGGTGGAGGCCCCAGTTTTTCTGGATCGGGGCTTTGCGGGTCCACGTGGCTGGCATGAATCCGGGGTTGAATACGAGAACTCACCACTTCTTTGACTCAATGCCAACCAGCCACCGATCGTCTAGACCGCCAGTCATCCTTCAGTGGCGCGGCATGGTCCAGCATTCCCCTGGCCGTCAATAAAGAAAAATAGCAACTGTGCGAGCAGGGAATCGAATCCGTTGGTTGGCCCGAGCACAGTCTGGTCCGTGCTTGGCGGCAATCGCCCGGGTCGCTTAGGGTTGGCGATGACAGCCGAACATTATTTCCGATTCCGTTTAGGATCCTGGGTAGAGTCTATCTATCAAGAGTATGAGACAAGCAGTGGCAAAGACTGGGTAGATGGTCTCAAATGATCATCCAATTTGATGATATGGAAGACTAACTAGGAGTATCTGATCGAATAAGCCGGTTCTAACGACGCATCATCTTGAGGCCAACAACTCCTTATTTTTTTCTGTAGTACCTAGTAACTAACTAGCGACATTTTGACAAACCACTACAGCCAATCTCAAGTGGCTGCCGCACTCAGCAAAGACCCCAAACCATCTCAAATCGGCACCTGCACCGCCTTTGGCATTCATGGTGAATGATGCCCGGTAGTCCGGACTCAGCTGAAGCGTGAATCACGATCTATCAAGACTGCCTCCGAAGGAATTCAAGTCGAAGTCCGCTGTTGTGACTCTCTCGCAGGAGGTAGTTCTCGCAACTCATGTGTCCAGTCCATTGCCTGTCCCCGTTCGGGCCTCCTCTTGTGGCTGCTGCTGCTGGGCTTTGACTGTGTCTTGGTCGCGCTTCCCCGCTGTCGGAGTTTCTTCATGGGCCATTCTGGAACTCGGCCTGGGACGGTAGTCGCAGAAGCGTTCGTTGTAGAGCTCTCTAAATTCAAACTAGCAGTGGATATCGAGCTATCGGACATAGAACTGAGAGAGCTGAAGGGATCAAGAACGATGGCATCCGATAAGCTTTTCTAGAAATCCTGGCCTGCGGGTATTGAGGTATTGACCTTATTCGATCCCATGCGGTTTCGGTCTTAGCTCTCAAGGCAAGTAAACGACGTGCGACGCACCTTTGTACTGTGTGTGGCATACATCGCGCAACACCCGTGCAAGTCAGATAGATGGGCACAGGTAGTGACGAGGGCTCCTTAGAGCCGGCTTCCTGAGTAAACCCTGTCAAGTCTGCGCACCGCATGATGGTATTAGTGAGATGGTGCCGACGCTCCAGAGTCGTAATTACCACAAGCCGCCCACTGCCCGGAGGCATAAGATGTCCCTGGATCATTTTGCATACTATTATTTGGTTTAGTTTCATTCGTAGAAGTTTATTCTATGGGCCACATTACATCAGATGTTAAAGGGGTCCCAACCCATCTACACGATATCTGGAGTAGTCATCGATGCGGGTTTTCGACTTCTACTGCTCGATAGTCGGAAACTTGTCATCGCACTCGGTTTCGTAGGCCGCTACGTACGGTATTATTTATGATCATCTCCCAATCAGGTCGATGAACCAATTCCACTCATTGCACCAGCTTGGTGGGCTAGAAAGTTTCACTCATCCCGCCAAAACACCACGACAGCTAACTTCTTCTCATGGCCGAATATTGAGCGAGGTGGTAGGTTACATATTCACCTGTCATGCCTTGGTCTGTTTCAAATAAAAAATCTGCGTATTCTTAATCAAATTTGAAGCGCTGATGATCCTCACAAGACCATAAAGAAAGAAGGATCTCCGGCATCCCACGGACTGAATGACAAGGTAGTCGGCTGTGACTTAGCCCTTCTAGTGTATTCATGTAATTCCTCCTGGTACTTCGCGGATGTCAAGAAGATCTGGTGCCGACCTTGGATGCGAGAAGGAAACTGTCTAATGGTCAGGGATCAGTAACTTGTCCAAGCAGCATTGACACCTGCAATGAATTGTTTGTTGGCACCAGAGATACGGAGGCTTCTCCGATCATATGCTTCTTGTCTGGTAAATGAGGCTAATTCTAGACAATCGCATATGAATCACCTTAATGTCATGATATTTAGTCCTTTTCATCCAAGGTTTCTAGTAAGTACGGGATGTTTTGAGGTATTTCTGTGCCTTTGGGCCCAAGAATTTGCTACACCAATTTTCGACTATGCTGGTGTCCAGAACATCCATCTCAAGCAGTTTTCAGAGTCCGTCGTGAACGCTTTCGGGCTTTCCCAGTGAGTACGGGTAGATATGAGCAACTTGTATGGGTTTCCCATCTGGGTCACACGACATAGCGGTTATGGACCCGGGCTTTGGCTGCATCCTTGGCAGGTTTTGACCCGGTGGGAACAATGATCAAGACTATGACGTTTTTCAGCATCTAGAATATTCTCAATAGGCATAAAATATTATCAACATCAATCGATCAGGCCCGTGCTCTAAAGGCACAAATTTTGATTTGAGCTTTTGGCATTAGAAGTGATGGTTCAAATAGCAGGGATCTCCTTGATGCATTTCCACGTATTACGAAAGATGATCTGCATTAGAAGACGAGGCATAGAACTTAGTCATCCTCCTGGGTGTATCTGTAAATACTCTCGTTACTGGCCATCCGACTATTGTATTTGCGTACATTTGCTGCTGTGCGTATAGACCTAGACAGGCTTGTTCATCTTGCCGAACACGGTCTTCCCTCACAAGTCACATCCAGAATGGCATATCAATCGTTGCTAGCCCTAAGTGCTAAGCACTAATTTTCCGTAAAGCAAGACGATACAAGATGAGGAATGTGGAGAAAGATGAAGAAGAAGAGGTTGCAAACATCATTTGGGCGAGCTTATATAGACATTATATGGGAGTGAATCAGGGCATTTATTTTCCACACACCCCCTTCGGTGCCACATTCAAGAGTGATCTAACTTAGTGTGTCGCTCATATCTTCCCTGAATACCTTTACTGCCAGTATCACCGACCACCACCATGCACGATGCTCGTGACACGAGCTACGCAATAAATATGGGTCCCTTGCCACACAACAGGGCAGCACCAAAAATCAGCGTAGGACAGTATAATAAAAGGGCCATTTATCAAACTAGGGATTCGGTCGTGGAATGCGGAAGTCATTTCCAACGATAGCATACAGCACCAATTGGCAGACCTAAGAGCTGCGTCCCGTCCTGCGGTCACTAATAATCCTCTACACCAATTATCCTCAATGCTTATCATTAGCTGTGTCCACTATCCACGATGACTCCACCTCACCATCAAAAGCCTAGGCTGGCCCGACGCCACGACCAGCCTAACAACTAGCTGCTCAGTCCCACCGTGTCAGAATATAAACCAAATTTCAATCCCGCACTTCCTCATCCTATCAATATTCCACTCCACCATGAGTATTGTAATCGCGGTCGCATTCGCCTGCCTTATCCTCCTATCCCTCTACCTCTTCATCTATCAACAATCCCCCTCCCTCCCCCTTCCCCCCGGACCAAAAGGCAAACCTATCGTCGGGAATCTATCAGACTTGCCGCCCCCAAATACCCCAGAATGGCGACACTGGATGAAACACAGAGAGCGTTACGGTAACCAACTCCTCCATCACAACCACCACCACCACCATCAAGCCCTAACCAACCCCCCACAGGCCCAATAACCTCCGTGACCATCCTCGGCCAACCCATCATCATCCTTCACGATGCGCACATACTAGCCACTGAACTTCTCGAAAAGCGCTCTCTCAAGTACTCCTCCCGACCACGATCAGTGTTCCTCGGTGAAATGTAAGCCCCAACCCCCCGCCCCCAAGCTATCCTTCCATACCCTAACGGCGCCTAATATAAAATCAACAGGATAGGATGGAACGACACCCTCGCCATGCAACCATACAACACGCGTGTTCGCTTATACCGTAAAGCCCTGCACCAGATCCTAGGAACCAAGACCCTAGTATCGAAGTTCAATTCACTTCAGGAACTCGAAGCGAGACGGCTGTTACTTCGTATGATAGATGATCCGAGGGAGTGGGTGCAGCATTTGAAAACGTATGCCCCCTGCCCCCCCAACCTACCCAACTTCCTTTTCTTTTACATTACATTGCACATGAAGAAGAGCTAATGAGATATTTGTAGGGAAGCCGGCGCCATCATCCTCAAAATCGGGTACGGATACGACATCAACCCACACGGGAGGGACCATTTAGTCGATTTGGCAGACGACTCGATGGAGACATTCTCAGCAGTGCTGAATCAGACGTGGTTGGTGGATTTGGTTCCTTGTTGTATGTATATCCCTTATTCCCTTGATAGTGATACTAACAGAAATGAACAGTGAGATACCTCCCCTCCTGGCTCCCCTTCTCTTTCCATAAGAAGGCCCAGTACTGGCATACCCAGCTCCTCACCACCATCGAGACGCCGTACCGAATGGTAAAGGAGCAGATGGTGTCCGGAATAGCGCCTCCATCTTACTTGCGCAACCTCCTGCAGGAGGAGGACACTAAGAAGGAAAAGTCACTCTCAGCAGAGGAGAAATTCACAGCCAAGTGGACAGCGGGGTCACTGTACTTAGCTGGGGCTGATACAGTAAGATCCCCTATCACATCCCATTCCCATCCTCTTTATCTGCCATGAATAACTGAAAATGGTATAGACAGTATCAACCCTCACCACCTTCGTCCTCAGCATGGCGCTAAACCCCCACGTACAAGCCAAAGCGCAAGCCGAACTCGACAATATCCTAGGCCCTTACACCCTCCCCAAACTCTCCGACAGAGAGAAATTACCCTACGTCAACGCCATCGTGAAAGAATCTCTGCGTTGGTATCCCGTTGCTCCGATGGGATTACCGCATCTCTGTGTGGAGGGGGATGTGTATGATGGGTATTCCATCCCCAAAGGGGCGGTGGTGATGGGGAATATATGGTATACTTTTCTCTCTCTCCTTCTTTCTTGTAATAAAGTATAAAGAATTTTATGTATACTGAGATGTCTGCAGGGCAATAACCCACGATCCAAGCATCTACCCCCATCCGGAGAAGTTCGATCCGGAGAGATTCCTGGGCGAGAAACCCCAGCCGGATCCGTCGGGATGGGTGTTTGGGTTCGGGAGGAGAGTGTGTCCCGGACGGGTGTTGGCGGATGCGAGTATTTTTGTGACGGTTGGGATGATATTAAGTGCTTTGAGGATTTCGCTGGAAGGTGGGAGGGGAGAGGTGAGATTTACGCCTGGAGTGGTCAGTCATCCTGTTTTGGATGGGGTGAGGCTGCAAGCGAGGAGTCAGAGGCATGAGGGAGTTATTAGGGAGGTTTAGTGTTCGTGTATAGTATCTTTAGTGGTTTAGGATATTGTTGTTTGTTCAAAAGTGGTCTCTAGTGGAGATTAATCGAAAGGAATGTCTGTACTACAGCTATACTATATATCAATTAGTCTTATAAGATGGTAATGCGGGGAAAAATGAGGATTTTATGGGTGTGGAGAATGGAGGTCAAAGCAACAACCCGGATTGGTGCCAAGTATCTACAAAGTAGACTAGCTAGTCAGTTACAGTATTGTGAACATTCCACTGGTAGGTTATCTGATCATACCCAAAAATAAAACCTGAGTTAACAAACTAAATCTATCGCGAAACTAAACTAACCTCATAACAAAAACCACAGATATGTCCCATTACAATATGTCCAGTCATCAGTATCATAAAGATCATCAAACATCCCTGAATAGCAGCCACTACGCAGTAGCAGCAACATCCGTCTCATTTGATCCAGCCACCACATACATCTTCTCCGTCTTCAACCGATCCAGCGCACTCTGCGGCAGGTTCAGCGTATCCGAGACGATCTGCTTCGGCGTGGAGCCGATCCACTGGCCCAATGAGATGTCTGCATGTTCCATCAGTACTGACATTCTCAACTCTTCACGATGGAGGAAAATAGTATGATGACTTACCGCTGAATTGATCAGTCTGCAACACCTCCAAGAAAACCAGATCCTCATCTCCCGTGTTCTCAATGTAATGGCTGTTGCTCTGCGGGAAGTATCCTACATCACCCGGGCGGTAATCGAACGTCGTGGCGGTGCTGGGCGCCGTGAATAGGGTCGCGCGTGCCTTACCACTGATGAAGAACGTCCATTCATCGCTGCTTGGGTGCCAATGGATTTCGCGCATGCCACCTGGGTGCACTGTCACCAGCGCGGCAGCCGTGTTTGTGGAGATAGGGAAGGTGAGGGAGTCGACGATCTTGACGGATCCGCCTTGCACTTCGTGCGCGGGCTGCTCGGAGAAGTGGTACGAGTAGCTTTGGGACTTGGGCAAGACGCCTGCAGAGCCAGTTACATTTTGTTCCTCGATGTTCTGCGGTGCCGGAGTGCCGGGGAAGATATAAAGTTCATCTTCGGGAATGTCGTCGAAAGCGGCAACGGGGAGGTCGAAGTTTTTGGCGAGGACTTCGCGCTATAGTCATCGTTAGGTCAAGCTCATACATAAAACTGTATAAATCAAGTGAGGGGTACCGGTTGATGGGCAAACACTTCAGTGGCGAGGAAAGTATTATCCTCAGAGAAGGAACCGTCATCAAAGATGAGGAGAAACTCGACGCCCGAGTCTAGGGCTTGGATGGAATGCGGAACACCGCTGTAAGGAGTGAGTCAACCGACCATCCCCATTAATGCACCCCTATGAAAGGGGACAATGATTTGGAATTGGGGCGAAAAACTTACGGAGGGAAGAACCAGACATCACCAGCGCTCACGTCATCGACGAAAGTTTGTCCGTTCTCGTTGACGGCCTGAATGATAAGAATTAGCTTTGGCAAACAAACTGGTTTATCACGATTCTGTCTCTGCATACCTCGATCCGACACGATCCGTTCAACACCAACGACCATTCCGATGCCACATGCCAATGCAGCTCCCGATAAGCACCTGCTTCTAGGCGCATATCCACTCCAGCCATCTCGGTTGCGCCCGGCATCACCACCTCGTTCTCTTGCCGAGCCCATCCAGACTCGTTCAATCCCAGCCTTCCCTCCAATTAGTATAAAGTACAACATGCATTGCAGCAAGGGCAGATCAGCTTACCGATTATGGCTTAGTCCTATCCCCAATTGTTAGCCATTGTTCTGTCTCATTAAAGTTTTTCCACCGAAAAAGCAAATAAAGGGGCTAAACGACAAAAAGAAAAGAAAAGAAAAAGGCAAGGCAGATAAACTCACCCATAGGCCATTGGGCATTGATCGTCTGGCCATTGTCCGTACCCGGAGGAGCCAGCTTATCGCTATTAATCCGATCGTAGTAGTCGTTGCCTATTTGTCCGGTGAGATGAGATCATTTGCAGATCAACCAAGCGCCTGGTCTGGTTCCATGGATCGACACTACATACGAGGTCCAGGGTCAGTTCCTCCCGTGCTTCCGCGGACCGGTTGCGGGTTCTCGATATCTTCGAAGTCCAGGTACACGCCGAGGTCAGCGGCATCGGTCTGTCCTGGCACCGGCACATAAGGGATCTCGTCGGTGGACTGGTCCGTCACGGTGTTGGAGGCCGAGTAACCCAGCAAGTTCTCGGAGCCTCGTAGGGGAGGGTTCGACTTCGTCCCTGTAGGAGCGCCATGAACAGCTACCGTGAGGAGGGACGTGATGACCCAAGGTAGAGAAGAGTAAAGAGTAGATGGTTTCATAATGGAATGAACTCAAAATGAATAGGAAGGTGTCTTTGCTGAATGGTGATTGCGGCTTCGCTTTGTCTTGCTTGTTGGCTGGCTGAGTTGCTTGCTTTGGAAGGTATCCTTGCTTGATGAATTGAGGTCTGATTGTGAAACAAGAATCCGGCTCCGGACCTGGTCTTTATAACTTTTTTGGTCTCGGCCAACAGACCCAAAGAGGCCACGGGCTACACGGCCGGCCACGGAAGCGGGCTTTTCGCCCTGATCGATCGATGCCCATCCGCGCGCAGACAGACGGACAGCAGACATCAGACAGCAGTCAAAGCAAGCAAGCAAGCACGCCGAGGGAACCAGCCCACGCTCCACTCCGCGGATTGTGGATAGTCAGATGTAGTGTTTTGTCCACGCCCCCTCACGCATAGCCGAGCCATGACGGCAAGCTTTAGCTTTTTCCCCTCATGCACCGAGCGGATCTGGATAAAGTCAATCCAGTATCAGGCTCACTAGAATTGGAGAAGACGAGTCAGCAAAGAGAAATGGGGCTGCTACACGGGTCATGAGGAAAGCCCCATAGGGTTGGTGAGAAGCCAAAGGAGAAGCCAGCTGGCACGCACCGCCCAAAAAGGTGGCACGGGAAACGGCGATTGCATGCGGGGCTGGGTTAATTGGAACAGCGCAAAAAGCAATCGAAGAAGAAGAGCGAAGGCAGCAGCAACCTGGACGAGGGTATATCCGGTGATGGTGGTGGTGCAGTTGTTCGTTTCAGTCCAATATTGATGAACGGGCCGGACGGGCTGGAAATGAAGGCCAGACTAGCGTTGAGAGTGGCTCCGCCGTAGGGGAAGGTACCTTGCTAGGGATGGGACACTCGATGGGGGTTTAGTTTGTGGTTGGCTGCCTTTTTGCATCTTGCAGTTGCAGATTTCTGCGAGTGCTGGGTTTTGTTTTGTTTTTGTTTTGTGTTTTATTTTGATTTCTTTTTTCTTAAATCCCCGGGCAGATATTGACTTTGGTAACAGCAGTCAACTGCCGAAGAAGTGGGTATACGGTTCTTTTTTTAATCATGATGGATAGGCAGAACCGATACTCGGGTCTCGTATGGAGGATGATTCCATAGAATCAAAGTTTTTTTGCTTGATCGCTTAGTTCACCGACGCACAGCCTTAATGAAGATGATGCTGGGAATGGATGGCAGTGGCGGTGCCCCGCGTGCGGAGAATTTCTTGATCCAATGCTTGATTGTCAAAGTGCATCCGTGCTGCATGGAAGGACACGTCGATGGCGTCTGGGATTCCTTGTTTTGGGTGAGCGGCCTGCACCATCTTGGTTGATTTGATTTTGGGCTATGCTGGGATTTCCGATTGCTGGGATTATTCCATCTTAGGGTGTGGTGGTGATGTTTTTCGCTTGGGGACCCCCCGGATCGTCAACCTCAATCAAGTAAATCAATTAATTAATCTCAGGTCTAGTTTCATTTCATATATTTCCCTCATATGTGCCCCGCACTATACAAGTCAGTTGCTGCATGAATTCCAGGGGTGTGTGTGAGAGAGAGTCATGTTAGTGGTAGTGGTGGTGGTAGTTGACTAGGAATGTAGCTGAGTGATTTCTGGGTACTACTACTATCTGATTGATACGCGATCGATGCGATGCCGACAAGAGTCGGTGTACATGCCTATGCCTCCTCTCCAGGCAGCACACCTTGCGTTGAAGGGAGTTATTCGCTCGGACGCGGCAGACATGCTGTCAGTGCAAAGTATGTTCATACGAGAGTTTTGTGCAAAGAATAGTAACACAAAAAAGCAAACATGAAGTCAAATTCAACCGTTTTTCCGGCCCAACTTCACCTCTTCTTCCAATTCTATATATAGTACGGAACAACTGAACTTCACAGCCCTAATTGGAATCCTCAGGTTTACATATCACCATGACATCCTCTTATTGTTCAGTTCTACTTCCAACCACCACCACTATTACTACTATACTAGTTATTCCATCCCGCCCTTACTTCAACGTCAACGCCTTGCAAAAACAAAAAAGAGAAAAAGCAATTCTAGGTTTTTCGCCTTGATTCAAGAAAATTCTTCAGATCATTTCTCCCACTATTAATCCCCGATATCGTGTAACAATCGTTCCGTCCTCGCTCTGCCGTCCTCAACGATGCCCCCATTCCACAACGCTACCGTCCCGTTTTCCACTCAATTCCTGAGTCTAGAACTCTTCCCTAACAATGAGCCCTCATAAAAACCCCAATTCTCGAAAACTACCCCCTCCCCGACTCCTCGGACCCGTTCGCAACCCCCAAGAGGCACCAAGCCCACAGTCGGATAACCCGGCTGCCTGAACGGCGGTATCCAGCGAGGAGAATTGGGGGTTGATAAAGTCGTATCAAAAAACCCTCTGTATACTACTACTATAAGCGACCGCCACCAGCTCTCACAACAAAACCACCAATGCCTACAATATACATTATACCTCCCCTTAGGCAAGAAGTAGTAGTAGTAGTAGTAGCATAGATCCCTTCAAGGAGCGCATGACTCACCAGCCCGGCTAGGCTATAGGCTATAGTGAGACCGAACCGGCCATACACACCCCAAAAGTCAACCCAACCCGACTAACCCACCCTAACTATGAGTTATTTTATTTCTTCTGCTCCTGGAACTAGTAGTGCCACATTTGTGCTTGATCTTCGGAACTTAGTTGGGGCTCAACTCCCACAAAAGAGGGAGGGAGGGGGGATTATGACGTAGCTCGCTATCCACGATGCCTGCAAAGTCAGGGATATGAGTGAATGTGTCAGAGCCTGCCGGGAGTATACTTTTCCATCCATTGCGTACTTGTTTTCCTGGGTGTGGTAGTAGTACCTGCGTTGTTGGCAACGTGTATACGCGAGGAGAAGAACAAGGTACCTTGAGGACGATAGCCGATACATACTAGTTACTACTTACCCACCTAACTAGCTAATATGTATACATGTAACTACTAAACTAAGATGCATGCGCACCCCGCAGGCCTTAGGCCACCCAGCCGCCAGTAAGTGGCTGCTTAGTAGTACTAGTAAGTAGTAACTACTGCGAGTTCGGATACTCGGAGCCAATGATCTGAATCAGTGGGGAGGGCTAAGCAAACTGTCATTTTCTGGACTAGCTGGGGGGTGGTGGGAGACTGGGAGGGGGCATGAGGACCAGGTGGATGGATATCCGGATGGATGGTGGAGTAGAATACGCGGCTTGATTAATATGGTGGGGGAAAAGGCTAAGCAGCCACTAACTCGATACTAGTACTAGAACTAGTCCAGCCGTTGGAGATGAGGGTTGACTGGGGGCCCCTGCTCGGAGCCAAGCAAGAGTGCGGATTGGTGAGGTCGGTGTTAGTCGGAGATACTAACGATGATTGGGATGGATTAACACAAGTATTTCATCCTACTATCCCTACTGGGGGATGGAATGTGTCTGTGTACTGGATATAAGCGACAAGTCAGCAGACAGGTGATGGTATCATCTGCGTCGGGTTGGAGCCATTGAGGATTTGAAACAGAGATTGTATAAGTAATAAATGATGATAATAATAATAATACTAATAATCAGGCTCCTCGATAATCTACATGTCTAGTCTATATGCTATGTATGTACATGCGCCCAGCCGAATTATCCGTCTATGCTAGTTTACCCCAAGTCCCAGTTGTATGTCATCGAGTCATCAATATGTTTCGCATTTCATCGTGCAGTCCACACGCCCCGTGGCATTCGGCATCGCGTCCGTGCCTCTTGCGGCATCGTCTCCCAAAGCACTTGCCGCACTTCCTGGCCCACCTGGTCGATTGCATCCATCGCCCAAAGTACATCCAGGTGCTCGTACTCCTCGATCACCTTGGCGTGCGCCAGCCGGACGTGCGGCTCTCGCCCATTTTCGAGACGGTGCAGTAACCGGCGCCCGTCCACGAGACCATCCGAGCCTGCGATCCACAGAGCAACAGGAGGCATCTGGGGGCCATACCACGCGGTGTCGCTACGGAGGACCTCGCCATGGCCCCGCGCCACCCGCTGATCCTCCGCCGCCTCGGCCTGCGTGACCTCACTCGTCGCGAGGATGCACTTCTGGTGGGCAAAGCACTCGCCCCCCAGCCACCACCGCATCATCTCCGCGCTCACGTACACGGGTGCAAACTGAAACATGCGATCGCGGAGGCCGCGGTCCCAGCGCCCATCGCTCCACCCAAACAGGAAGGAAAACACATAGTATCCCAGCGTGCCATAGATGCGCGGATGTAGCCGGCGATGTACCGTCATCATGAAAGGAATGAACGCATGAATGCCAAAGAAGGCCCGGAAGACGAGAGGGGGGATAATCCGCATGAAGCGAAAGAAAACTCGTTCCACCAAGGGGCCTGCGTACACGGCCGGCGCGAGGGCGCAGAAGACTGAAATCCGCTCCCCCAGCTCCGGTCGCTGATCCTTGGCCAGTGCGATAAATGTCTCTGCGGTGCCCTGCGAGTGGCCAACGAGTCCGAGCTTCTCAAAGCCTGTCTCGAAGAGCACCCGGGAAACCAGTGCCGGCAGGTCCAGCACCCCCATCTGCTGGATGTTCCAAGCCCACATCCGTGGATCCGACTGAAACAACGTCGTGTGTTCCGGAACCATGCCGCACCGATTATTTCCGAGCCAGACATCGTAGCCTGACTTGCACAAAAAGAACGCAAGGCTGTCGTCATCGTTGGCACAGAATGCCCCGGCGCTTTGCAGCAGCCCGTGCATCAGGAGCACAGGGTATTTGGCCGGGGCTCGGCGAGAGGCCTCGGGGTTGGTCTGGCCAGTGAAGACGTGTGGGCCTCGCGGGCGCCGGGCCTTAGGAGGCAAGGGGGTGTGTTCCTGCGGGTTGTAGACATGCCACAAGGTGAGGATGAACCCATCCTCGGTTTGCACCTTAAAGGTCTCCACATCTAGCCCTACCCGTCTAGCGTAGTATGCTACATCGCATACAACCGGATCCTTACCCCCTTCCAAGGGCGGACATTCATCCAGCGCCTCCTCATCCACCTCCTTCTCTCGTCGGTAACTCCACCTCCGCGAAGCCTTGTTTCGCTCTACCTGCCGTGACCGCTCCTCTTCGTGAAATAATCTCGTAGTGTGGGGAGACGGTCCACCTATCTTCCGACGAATCTGCAAGACAGATGCACTAGCGGTCTGAATAATAGCGCCCAGGATGACTGTTCCGAGGAAGACGAGTGATAAAACGAAGGATACGCAGCGGATGATCAGATGCTGAACCGAGGTAATCAGGGAAGGCGGTCCGTAGGACGGTAACGGTGGGAACAATGGGTGTGTAACATTATTTGCAATCGAGCTGCCAAGTTGATTCTTCCATGGAAATGGTCCTTCCTCTCCAAGTAGTCGTTCAGTGACCGCTGAGGCATTTTCCGAATCCTCATCACAAACGGGGCCCAAATCCTGCAACTCATACCCTGTCTGTAAGGGTGTTTTCAGCCCTGCGTCGGGCGCTGGATGCTGCTCAGTCGAACCGACTTCAACGGTGGTATCGAAGTAAGGGGCCTTGTCAGAAACGCGCGATTCAGCGCCCCGGGCAACACTGGTGGACAGCCCCTCGTCGGGGTCGGCTTCAGAGATGAACATGGGGGGATCAGGGTACAGTGGCTGATCCAAAAGCAGGGAAGGAAAAGGGCCTCATTTTCAGTTAACGAGGAAGGGGGGAGGAAGAGGGAGTCGGGAGGGAGAAATAGGGGATGAAGATCGAGGCGAAGCAGAGACGATCTGGAATCGCAGCCTTCCCCAATGATGAAAGATTGGCCCCAGATTTCAGGCCATAATCACGTGTAGTGGGTCCGTGCACGTCACCCGGTGGGGGGTGGCGCCCAATCAGCGACGGGTGATCGTTGCCTGAGGCGTCACAGGGGGGTCATCCTCTCAGGCACTCAGGCACCCCAGGGTCACAAGTGACGTGCAAATGACATGCAGGAAGAAGAGATAAGAAGAGATCGGTAATTCAATCATAGTCATATATATCATATCGTGCGCTAAATATATCACATCATAGGCTAACTATATAAACAGAAAGGAAGAAAACCCATATCCAGCCATATCCAAATATTAAAAAAAAAAAAAAAAAAAAAAAGTCGTATCCTAAGCCATATAAGAATCCATATTAAGCCGTCTCAATATGCTGAGACTCGCGCTTCTGGGGGAGTTCACCCTCCACTTCGTACACACTGGGCCCGGCCTTGTCGGTATCCGCACCGGCGAAGTGTGCCGAAGGGATGAATCCCGGAGAGCGCCAGGCTGCCGACACCTTCGAGTAGAGCTCGTCCACCTGCTCCAGACTGAGGCCCTTGGTCTCGTAGATGCAGGTGTACACAAACACTCCCGCAATGAAGCAGAAGCCACCCCAGATAAAGAACACCTTGGACTGCAGATTCGCGTTGCCCGGGCCGGAATCCACCATGTAGGGGGTGGCATAGGCGATGGCCCAGTTCAGCAGCCAGTTGGTGGCCGTCGTGATGGAGAGACACTTGGCACGAGCCTTGAGTGGGTACAATTCACCTGTCACAACCCACGCGACGGGACCCCAAGAGCTGGCAAAGAAGAAGATGTAGATGCAGACAAAGGCGATCAGGACCTTATTGGCCACGTCCGAGGAAGCCACCATGCCCACAATAGCCACGATCAGCTGGCACACGCACATGCCAACCGCACCGAACAGCAGCAAGGGCCGGCGACCCCATTTCTCAACCATGTACAGGCCCGGGAACGTGGAGACCACGTTGACAATGTTGGTGATGAGTGTGATGGTAAAACTGTTCTGAATGCCCGAGCGCTGGAAAAAGGTCGTTCCGTAGTAAACTGAAAGCGATTAGTCTGAGAACCTTGACGTATCAGAAAGAAGCGCACTTACAGATAAAATTGACTCCAGCAAGTTGTTGCAGCGCCTGCACAGCACATCCAGTGGCCAACCGCTTACCCAGGGAGCCAGTCAGAATATCGCGGAAGCTTGCCTTGCCCACGCTCATCTCGTATTCGTGCGAGGCGCGGATCTCCATCAATTCATCCACGACGGCCTGGTCGTCAACATTCATACGACGAAGACGAGCAAGCGCCTTGGCCGCGGCCTCATGTCTATCCTTCTTGATTAGGAAGCGTGGCGTTTCGGGAAGCACACTCATTCCGACAACGAGGATGATGGCCCATGCGAACTGGACGGCAACCGGAATGCGGTAGCTACCAGTATCCATGCGGTCCTTGGTAGCGTTGTTGACGACAGAAGCAAGCAGCAGACCAATGGTGATGGCCAGCTGATAGGCGCCGACAATGGTACCACGAATCCACTTCGGAGCCGTCTCAGACTGGTAAAGAGGGACTGTATTCCAGTTAGCACCTGTGTAGGTAATATAGGGGCTTGGCGACTTACTAGTTGCAGAGAGTAGACCAACACCAAAGCCAGCAAAGAACCGTCCAGCGACGAACAGCGGAATCGAGGTGGCTGCGGTCTGGAGGATCACACCGAAGCAGAAGACAAATGATTCGATGATCATGGCAATGCGGCGACCAAAGTAATCCGCAACGGGGGCAGAGGCCAGGGCACCAAAGAAAGTACCGGCAGACAGCAATGACACAATCATGGAAGACTGAGATGAGGTTACATCGGGGTAGTCATCAGAGGGGTTGATGTATCCGGTAGAGAACATCTTCCGCCAGAACTTCATGGCCAGGATACCACTGATGGTTCCAGTGTCATATCTATTCAGATCCAGGTCAGAGACACATCCCACGTGTCATTACTGAGTAATGGGAGTACATACCCGAAGAGGATACCTCCAAAGGAGACAAATAGACCGATCATGATGGCGGGGGCCGCTGAGCCCACCGCATCATCCGGTCTCTTCAACAAGAAACCCATAGTAAGATTTGGGAGACCAAAGGCAGAGCAATCGACTGAAGGTAGGAGATGTGGGGTCAGGCGAAGATTAGGTGAGCGATGTAGCAGTGAGCAGTGAGCAGTGTGTAAGAGTCAATTGAGCCGGAGAAGGTAAGATGATGAGAGATCCATTACCCCAGACCCGGGCCATGGAGGCCTTTATGTAGTATTTGGAGCGGGACGCGGGGATGGCAGCGAGCAGGCAGATTCGTCCCCAGATCCGGCAGACCGACAACCAGACCGGCCGGAATCAGTCAGTCTCTGCACGCCACTGACCACGGAATCGGGCTAGGTGAGAGAGAACGGGGCCCCAGACTCCGCAGTCTCATTGCGAGTGTGTGTGCCGAGTCTGGAGAAGAACGTTGGGCCGACGCGCCATGAGTGGGGGAGAAACACGAGGAAACCACTCAATGGCCGAGTCCGAGACAAGCCAAGCCAACATGAAGCTATAGATTCAAGAGACTGGCTGAGAGAGCGAGAGCATGGGGGTGCCGAGGATTGACTATGACGGCGCGGACAAAAGTCAAATTGAGGCATTTGGCCGAGATCATCCCGATCATCCACGGGTCCCCAGACCGGTCTCAGCCACGATCATGGTCGGTCAGTAGAGAATCGGGATATCGCACGCGAGCCATTGCAGCCAGTGTAATTGGAAGCGGGTGGTTTGGATCTAGAGAGATCTAGAAAGAGGCGCGGAGATGAGGCCAGACGCGGCTGGTGCAGACAGAAAGATGTGGAAAAGAGGCCGGGAACGGCCAGCCAGACTCGCGTGGCCGGCGGGCCAGATCTCCCACTTGTTTTGCCCGTCTCTATTTCCGGCTGGGGATCTTAATCACCTAGCGCACAATAGGAAATATACACGGTTCCTTGACACACGGATTTTGATGAGCAGACCCTGAGGGCTGCCCGTCCCTGTGTTGTCCTGGTGAGTCCGGGGTTCCTGGGGACCCGAACCGAAAATTCCAGTCGAGCTCCGGCCATTCAACGGGCTCAGCCACGCTTTGCCCGTGGGTGGCAACCATGGATTTGCTTTCTCCCCAGTCAACAATTGAATTCAGGTTCACACTTTCTTCTCACCGGAGCCGCTTTAGGCTTGGGCAGTCAACAGATTAGAGCCTGGGCGTTTCCTTTCCATCCCAATTGCATGGGTTGTGAGGGCAATTTGGTTTGAGCAAGCCGCCACCAGGATGCTTAATTTAGTGTGTTAATGCTCGTGTGATTGGCCCTGTAGGGATGAATCCCCGAGATATGCCCGCACCTGGTCTTAGTACTTAGTGGAATTGCGCAAGCGAGAAATGGGTTGATTGCTGAGGGTGCGACGCTGAGGGTCTGGTTCCCAAAGTCTATTCGGGTTAGAGTTGGTCACCTGGCCTGGCCGGGAAGGGATCGACCGTGGATGCTGTCTATCATCCATGGACATCTTCTTTTCGTATGGCTTGCAGATAGCCAGCCCATGATATTCTCTTTTGTTTGATTGATTGGATAAAAAAATACATCATGGTGCAAAAAGTGACAAGAGAAGAAATAGTGTAGCAAAATAAAAATGTTTAAAAAAGAAATGGACATCTCCGATACGGGGAATCGAACCCCGAGCTGCCGCGGTCAAGTCTTTCGGTTTGAAAGGCGGCGATGTTAGCCGTTACACCATATCGGATGTGATGGAAAATATTATCCCACCATTGATTATACAAACCAGCAAAGAGCTGCCGTGTGGAAACAATGTCTCGGTGTCTGTGAGTATTAGACCACGCTCTACTCGCCTTTGCTGATCCTTAATGTGCATCCATCGTTTGAACAGTAGAGTCAAAAAGTCATGTAGACGTGCGTTTCTCTCACTTGGACTGATCCTTACCCACAATCGAGTACCAGCACTATAATCGATAAGTATAGTGGGTGACCCTATTGAAAAATATATACTACTACCACTAGTACTCTCCATCATAGTGCGCGTAACATATATACTAGTCGTAGTAACAGCGGACTGTTCTACAAACAAGTCGCCAATGTTGCTGACAGGGCTGGTTAAGAAACAAAACCAGCCACCCCAGTACCATTATACATATACCTAGTACCTATGATATAGTTGTTTTTTTGTTCCCCACCACCAGAAGACGCCATTCAACCATGCACGCCTGCCCAAAGTTACAATATGGAAGGGCCAGAGATCTATGTACAGACAATATTTACCCAAGCAGCGAAACCCGAAAAAAACCACAGTCGCTTACCATCGCCAGACAAGAAAGAAGTACCAGCATAACGCAATTCTGGCCACTCCCATGACCGATGTAAGGAATTCCTCCTTCACCAGGGTCACCTGGGAAGCGCTAGCCCCCGGCCGTCGTGGCCCGCCACGCGATGGCTTCCACTTGGCGCTGCCCACTTTGTCCTCATCTGAGCCCGCGTAAGCAGCGTGTATGGGAGGTGCGTTCACCGCACGGCTGGCCAGCCCGCGAGGCGACGGGAACGTGGAGCTAGACGTACCAGAAGATGGGGTCTTGTAGCGGGCCGCGCGCTGCGGGGGCGGGGAGCGATGTTCTGACAAGGGTAGAATGGGCTCGTCGGGGCTCGTCCCGGATGGGAGATATTTTACAACGATCGCAGCGCGCACAAGGAGGACGCACAGGGTGAAACCAAGAATTATCCCGTAATAGATGAAGACGGATAATTGGTCCGGGAGCAGACACAGGTGGTTCTGAACCGTGCGACCGGCATTAACGGTCCCATCCGATTCACCAGTGGCCAGATCAAGAGGATTCCACAAGCTGGTGAGTACAAAGCCCGGTTGCCGAATTCCCATGGCCCATGAAAGGCTCTTCACCGTAATCTCCTTGGGAGAACCGCTAAACTCGTGGTGAGAGATCTCGCAGTAATCGTGGTCATCCCCGGAATACATCTGGACCAAATTAGGCCCGACCTTTGAGACGATATCCCGAGAAATGGCCGGGGTCAAAACATTTTGATATTGATAACCCCGACCCATTGGAATAGCATTCCGGTCATCCTCCTCCAAACCCTCGCGACTGGGCGGATAGTGTTCGCGATAGGGCCCGCACGGCGTGGCCGGTCGGCGATATAAAGGTACGTGAGAAAGAAGGATCGTGGGAAACCCCGCAACCTCCGGTTTGAGCTGCGGGTCGACGGACGGTTCCAAGATATCAACAGCCCGATGCTGAAACTGACGGCCCTCAGTCTTATTGGCGAGCATGCGCAATGCCTCAACTTCCGCCCTGCCCCGATGTACGTTCATGCGATCGAGGAAATCCTGGGTATCTCTCCAAATGTGTTCGTTTGGCTGTTCTCCATCGCCTGAGCCCGTGCCCGAGCTGCCTGTCTCCGGGTCCGGCTGGTCCATGGCGCTCAGCGACACGGTGTCAACAGAGATAAAAGTATGATTCCCAATGACATCAACGCGATTGCTTTTGCCAAAGAAGCTCTGAAACCTATCGCGCACAGGGATCTGGACACCCGAGCCAAAACCCAGATCGTGATTTCCAGGCAAGCTAGTGATCAGCCTCCGTCCAAGCGGATGACGTATGTGATCATCACCGTTTTTCCATGTATCCACGAATATTTTCACGAACCGATGGAACTCTTTCTTCCAAAATCGATCCTTGTATTTCTTGTAGCGTTTCTCCGGGCTGGAACTGGATGCCGTAGCCCATTCCCTGCCCCCGTCAAAAAGGTCACCCAGAAACAACACGGAATCTGGACCCAATTCGTTCTGAATGGACGAGAAGGATCTCCGAAGGTATTGATCGGTGAATTTGACGGTCAACGTCGACAGAGGCCATGGCCGGCCGGGATAGGTATGAGGATCGACTAATTGTGGATCGGCGATGAAGGCGACATGATGTGGAATTGCGTCTTGGGGCTGTATCGAGCAAACATGATGAGTTAGCGGAAGAAAGAAAGGGACAGATTCCAACGTCGACCACCTACCCATCTCTCCCAATTTCCCCAGTTGCATGCTTTCACGCTGTCCTGAAAGACAGTCCGTTCGCCCCACCATAATGTACAGATCCATAAAGCAACCAAAGCGTTCGAGATGGTGAAGACATATCTAGCGACCCGCTTGAATAACGACAATATCCCATGCCTAGTACTTGTCACCTCACGTATATCCGAAGCCCACCGTTTCGGCCATGGCGGCGGTGATTGATCCCGCTCCGACGAACCCGAGGACCACGAGGGAGATCCTGGTCGAGCAGGACGATAAGAGTCGGAAATGGCGTTGTGCGAGTATGAATAGCTCATCTTCGTTGTTTCAACCTATGGATGGTCGAGCGCAGCTCTGCTGCATTGCGGTACCGAGGCTGACACACGAGAGGTGGGCAGCTAGCAGTTGACCGAACCGGAGGTCATGCTTTAGGGAGCATCAACAATTGTAAGAAACACAATAAACGAGCGACTGGTCAGCTAGAGATTAGATATAAGAATGAAGGAATGAGAGTCAGTGCATGACGATGTGGGAATGGATGGTCCAAGGGGGATCGCCGCCGATTGACGGATGGAGACACGTCACGTGTGCTGCGGCTGGGCGCGACGCTTTTGAGACATTTGTCCCCGATTTGGCCCCAGGCCTCAATCTTCAGGGTCTGAGAAACACTTGGCAGCCAAAACTCCGCCACCACACTCCACTCAGGTCCATAATTCAGGGGAACTACTACTTGGAAGCGAAGATGATGGATTCAGATGTGCAATGTCATTGCTAAGAATACAAGAGAAGAATAAGAAAAGTGTAAAGAATGCAATTACGCTTGTCATTGACAAGTCTCATAACATGCAGCCATCTAGGAAGTCCACCCAACATGCACCAAGTTGACCTGAGATGCAATGTCAACAACGGCCAGTCCAAACACATAGGTTCCAGTCATACAAATAATGGGGTATGTTGAACAGAAAGGAAAATTAATATGGTGAGGTTGTAAGGAAGGTGTAAGAAAAAGAGATCATAGGACAGGGAAAATTTTTATCGGATCACCTCACGGTGATTGCTTGGGGTTGGGGCAACACTGGCCACCTCGGGCACACTCCTCGCCACATTCCAGGAGGCACGCCTGCGAGTCACCGTCAGGTACACTGGGTGTTCGACTGGGAAGAGTCCCCGAGACGGAGGCTCCGTTGCTACCGCCACGGTAGTCCGAGGAAGCCATGATCGTATCCTCAGCGTCACTATCGGGCGCAAATTCAGGCTGGATCGTCGAAGAATGGATCCCATAAGCGTGCAAGCACTTCCTCACTTGCCTGGCCAGACGCATATAGCGCTCTGAGCCTTCACCCTTGATCTCCGTGTCCACCTGGATGTGAATAGAGGCGACTAGCTTGGTGTCGCTCAGCTGCCATACGTGCAGGTGGTGGGAGCCGATGACGCCCGGAAGTCCTTCGATGTCCTCCTTGATATGGTCGATGCTGAGGCCGTGGGGCGCTGCCTGCAAGAGAATACGCGATGCAGCCTTGCATAGGGGAATGGCGGAAAGCAGAATAATCACAGTGATAACAAGCGAAATCCCAGGATCCACGTAGAATCGCCAAGAATAATCGGTCAGCCAGATGATGAGCGCAGAAGCGATGACACCGATGTTACCCAGTGCATCGCCCATCACATGAAGAAAGACGCCCCGCATGTTGAGGTCATGGCCATGACCATGGCCATGCTTTTCGTCTTTGGGCTTTGGTTGAGCATGATTGTGGAATTTGTGGAGATCATCATCGGCAGCAGCAGTCCGGGACCGAGCAAGTGACTCCGTCTCATCGGTATATTTACCATTGCGACCGCCGTGACTAAGGAGGGCTGAGCGCTCAGATGGCTGGCCGTCGACGCCCTCTTGAAGATCGCTGTCCGAGCCGGACTGTTCATCATCATAACGGTTCTTACTGGCTGCGATAATCTCCTGTCTCATACTAGCGGGGTGAATCCGGATGTCTTCCACGTCAACATATCCACTGTAGCGACTGTCGACTGTCCGGCGGCGACGCGAATAGGGAGAGGGTGGCTCGGCACCACCAGTCTGCTTAGTCCACTTGTGTCAGCTACATAAACCTAGTAGAGATGAGTCCACTAACGTTGTTCTGGCCATCTGCGTGCACGTGGTCATGATCGTGGTCATGGCCCGCAGCATGTATATGGTCATCAGCGCCTTCTTCCAGATCTCCAGGGCCATGACTGTGGCCGTGCCCATGGGAGTGGTCATGGAATAGAACAAGACCAATTATGTTCGACAGCAAGCCGAGGCATCCAACGATGCAAACGAATTTCGGGTTCTTCACTTCCTGAGGCTCGACTAGTCGTTGTATAGCTTCCAGGAAAATCGATAGACACAGGGCGACCAGGAAGACACCATTAACTAGAGCACCCAGAGTTTCTGCGCGTTGCCACTAAAGAACCAACCGTCAGGATGAGAGGTGGACCTGTAGGATCGAGACAAGCTTACCCCGTAGGTGTACATTTTTGAGTTGGTTTCGCGGTTGGCGACCTTGACAGCCCAGAGGCCCACACATAGTGACAGTACATCATTCAGCTGTGCCAATACTGGTCAGAATCATGCTATCCATAGGGTATTTCGGTAAGACGACGAGATAAAGGCGTACCATGTGAAACGAGTCGGCAACCAGGGCAAGGGAGTGCACGGAATAACCTGCGCGAAGAATTATCGTTAAGAGACGCCTGGGAGCATATAATGGTATGGACACGAACCAGCAATCAATTCCAACAAGAAGAAAGCCGTATCAATCGCCAACAGGATCAAGATCCTGTTTGTCTTGGAGAGACCCATGATGGTTGAGGCCTTGCGCTCAGTGGCGCGAAAATGAAGGAGAAAAGGGACGGATGACGGCAGACTTCCAATCTAAGCGTGGTTGTAGTCGTTCATATGCCAAAGTCCGCCGAACAGTACACCAAGGATGACCTAGGAGGGAGCGCGACTAAGCGGGAGAAGAGGAGGAGGGAGAGAGAAGAGGATAGGAAAGAAGACCAAGCGATAAATAAGTCATGGAGGAAATGAGGGAGAAAGAAAGAGTGACGCGGATTTCCTTGGAGCGACAAAGTGGAGAGAAATGGCAGAGTCCCGGCGGAAGGCCGACCGGAACGAAAGTGGCGTTAGTTGCTTAGTTGCTGCTCCGGCCTCAGGCGCCCATCCGGCCTCGGCGGGGTTTAGCGGCCAGCCTTATCATCATTCCGTCTCCACTACTCCCTGCCTACTGCCTACAATTCTCATCTCTTGTCCATCTATCTCTCGATGGTTTCTACTCAATAGAGATGTTTTCATCATCGTTGAATGCATTAACTCGATACGTAGTGCCTGCAAAATGCAAAATACATCCTGCTGGCAGATTCTAAACCTGTCTGTCTGCCACATGCACTACCCAAACTTGGTGCTTGCAGCTGCCGACATCATCGAGGCACAAAGGTACGTGGTACCCACTCCACAGTCGTTTCTCCACCCTCTCCTGAACTGCTGCTATACATAATCGGTACGCCGCTACGATCTCCCGTGACTCCTTAAAGTGATCGCCCTGATTTTGCTAGGATATGACTTTCTTTTTCTACTGTCTCGTATCAACTTGCTGCGCCAGTTCATTCTCTGATGACCTACACAACACGGCAAATACAGCAGCGTCTTTGTTGTGTGTGCAACATCATGACTCGGAAGAAAGAAATTTTTGGCACTAAGCCCAAAGACTAATGCGGCGGCTAGTACGCCATGGGCGACCGTCAGTGCGCTAGCCATGCAACTATATTCTATTTTGGCGAGCAGCCGACCGGCTAGACAAGGATTCATTTTGCGAAATGAAGTGTGATTTAGGGTCTGTTTGGGATGCCTACAGAGTGCCCATTGGGTATCCTGACCACTCATGAAGACCTGGGACAAATCTGGTATCCGGACGGCTTTTCGAAGGGCTGACTGCGATATGCACCTTGACGAATCAGCATGACGAGGGTCCAAGTAAGCCAAAAGTAACGTTTCGGATCACGGAGCAGATCTAAATCGCTCAATGTCCCGGAGATTATGGCTTGCGCACTATGCACGACTGGATCCACTGTCGCCAATTTCACCAAAGAAGCTCCTTCGCTCTCAATTTTGTTTCACACTTAGATCGGATACATTTCGAACTGTCTCAACCTAAGATACCGGAATCACTCCCGATATTTCCGGCCTAGAGTGATTGGTACATCTTTTTCCCTTCATTTGGTATTTAGTGGTATTTAGGTCAAGACCTGACGCACCTACCATGTCAAGCGCATTTGACAGTGAACCGAGACCCGTATAGCGGAGCATTTCAATCCTGCAGGGTTTTAAGCGAAAGTCACTACTTTCCACAACGTATCAATTCTTTTAACCTGATTAGCTATGACTGTTTGCTTGACAATGCCTGACTATGGCAACATCATCCATAGATCCTAGACCCACCTGGGGAATGGTGTTTTTTCGCCAACTGCCTGGAGCGATCGTTGTACACCAACCGGTGTAGCACTCCGTTGCAATAGTATGCCAGCAAGACTTCAAAGAGCGTAAAATTTACCAGTAGAACCCATGGGACAATGCTATATACAACTAATTACCACAATATGGGCTTCCAACGTCAACCTCTACGCCGTATACGCCGGCGGCGGCGACATCTCCCTCGCCCCCTCTTCGTCCGAGCTCTCTTCCTCCAACCAATACTTCACATCCTTACTATCCAACTTCTTCTCATTAACAGGAATCTGCATCTTCTGCACACCAACAATCAGCCAAACCCTCCAAATCAGAATACATCAACAAGAATAGACAGAAAGAAACTTACCCCCTGACCCCCCTTCTTCAACACCACCACCTCCTCCCCCTCCCTAACCCTCCCCACCAACACCCCATCCTTCCAAACCCCATTCCTAACCACCATCCCCTCCAGATCCGTCTTCACCAGCACACAACACATCACCTCACAATCCACCAATTTGCACCGCTGCACCCGACACCCATCCGCAATCATGCACTTGGACACATTACTCCGCCAGAGAGAACTCCCGCCCAACAAACTAGCATCTTTCACCTTGCTGCGCTTGACAGAGGCGCGATCGCGGAGAATCACATTGGAGAGGGTGCTCCGGTGCGAGTAGGTGTAGATGTCGAAAGAGGTGTGCGTGGCTTCAGTGCGGGAGACAATGGCGTTAGTGAGGGTGGTGTGGTTTAGCTTGGAGCGGTAAGTGGATGAGTGCTTGACGATGCAGGATGTTAGGGCGGAGCGGAGAAGGCTGGTGGGGGTTTTGGCACTGTTGGAGCAGGTGATGGTTACGTCGCGGAGATGGCTGCGGGTGATGGTATCGGATGGGGTGAGATCGGTGAAAGTGCTGTTGATGAAGGTGGAGCGGGTGATGGTGGGGAGGGTGGATGTTGATATTGAGGTCATTGTTGTGGGTTGGATACATACAAAGTAACTAATAGAAGGAGGGGAGGAAGATAAGGTTGGATTGATAAAGCAAGGGAGCGAATATGTTGCTGCCTATTGGGACTCTGTCAGCATATGAGATGCTTAGCTATTGTCTATATGATTGATGATGGATGCCTGGAAAGGGTTACATGGATCCTAGTTAGTTTAGGCCGCGAGATTTCTACATCTGACTAAGAACTTCGAAGGTAGGTAGATAACTAGTAACCTACGCAGGGCTGAGCCGCAGGGGGCCGTGAGCTGAAGGTCACTTGTTCCGCCAGGGCTTCATGAGGTGATTGATTGTTCCAACGGAGAGGCGAAGAATGGCCATGAAGCCATAGAATGTGTTTAAGGAAGACCCTCGTAACCTATCAACTACCTCTGAGTCGTTTCAAAGGATCGTGATTTGTCCAACGTTCATGTTGCCCCGTTGTTAGAAGGATCGAAGATATAGCAGGAAAACTATGAACATCTTCAG
Organism: Aspergillus costaricaensis CBS 115574; assembly: GCF_003184835.1. NCBI lineage: Eukaryota > Fungi > Ascomycota > Eurotiomycetes > Eurotiales > Aspergillaceae > Aspergillus > Aspergillus costaricensis. Next base: position 1,207,575 of record NW_020291801.1, read on the forward strand.
TGGTGGAAAAAATCCATCGAGGCTGAAATGATGGATCGTATAGCATGAAATAATGTTCACAGTATCGAGATGTCATTCGTGGTAATATTGATAAGTAAAAGAACCATGCTATCACGGATGGTCTCACAAATTTAATGTCATGGATAAGTCTCCACGAAGGGTTGATTTCACAACTCTGAAGAGTCGGAAGCCTGGAATAAAAGGCAGTCTTTTGTGCCAAATATGATCTTGTACATGGCGTATATGCATACGTGAGTGAGACATGCCTGTCGGGGCTAGGCGGGCCTATCTTGTTTTCTTTCATTTCTCCCTGTGGCGCAAATGCTAGCATAGAAAGTTGGGGCTTGTTTCGTTGTGGCGGATTCCTAGCACGCCAGTGTCAGTTATGAAAGTGCCATTTTCGAACACAAAGCGGTTCCGATGCTCTTAGGTGGGTTGACAACTAATGGAGATGTCTTTTACAACATACAGATGATAGATGGTAGAAGTCTCGAGTCTTGATCTCTCCAATCGAGCGTCTGCGGCTAATGAGAATGACCATGTCAAGGTAGGCATCTCAAAGGACTGTACGCATCTTTGGGATGTGAAAGAGCATAGTGCGAAACCCTCAGCTGTGCCACCGCGACCGGCTGTGAGGGTGGCGGACGAGGGAAATAATATGCCGCGGATTCTATTGGGTGTTATGGCGGATGTTGAGAAACCAAGAATGAAAAGGATGTAAGGTTGTCCGCTTCTAAAGTCAAAGTCTAGACCTTGGAAGCTGCTGGAACCGTAGGCGACAAGGCAAAGATGTTTGAAGAATCCTTGGCCGCTTGCTCAGGGATTTGGGCATGGCTTGGCTATGAAGTCGGTGTAGTTCGCCCGTAAAGCAGGGTGCGGCTATCCTGTTCCGTGCATTCGCTGTCTTCAATCTCTAATGATAGACCGAACGCTGGCTGTCATGGACCCAACTCTACCAGAACTATGTGAATGATTACCCTCCACGCGAGTCATGTTGTACAAGAGCGACAGATAGTGACTTTCTTGTAGGAAAAGCAGTCCAGGCCCATTTTTTCAAAGCAAGGGTAGGGTGAGCACGATCAGTTGAACAGGCCCCTTGCTTCACCTTGTAGAGATGCGACAGTTCTTAAAGACCGATGCCAATTTCACAAGGTTAAAAGCTCGGACTATTAAACCGTCAATATAGGGCTCGACAGAGTTTGTTAGACTTTGAAAGCCCTATATAATGAAAATGACAGCGGATTTGGATCGAAAAGGTACCATCGTGAGCCTCGAAAGCATCCAAGATGGCGAAATCGGCATTCTCGATTTGGACGGCGGTGTCACCCCTGAAATTAACGGGGATGGAATGCCGCGCCAGTTCAATTGGCTTTCAACTCTTGGAATATCTTTCTCAATCACGAACTCCTGGGCAGGATACATGGTAAGCATCTATGCCAGAGCGTCAGAGACAAGTTCTGATGCGTCCATCGTATGCAGAGCAACTTTGGCCAGATCCTGGCTTATGGCGGTCCTCGATTAGTAATATTTGGGTCTATCTGCGCTTTTGTCGTTCAGATCATTGTAATTCTCGGGCTCAGTGAGCTGGCATCGGCCTTTCCGGTATGCTCTCTGCAACTGCATCCTTGAGCTTTGTTTTGATCGCATGGCTCACAGGACTAGTCAAGCGGAGGTCAGTATTATTTTTGCTACATGCTCAGTCCGACCAAGTCGAAGAGATTCTCAGCGTTCGTGGTCGGATGTATGTCTGTCTTAGCATGGTGGATAGTGACGTGGGTTGCATCGCCCCAGATCTGTCGATCGACAAGGCCCTGATGATCGTTGCAGATCTTCCAGTGTCCAGATGGTTACGGCCTCCCTTGCGGGTATAGTCAAATTTTGGCACACAGAATATACAGCCGCGCAGTGGCATATATACCTGGTATATATTGCTATATCTCTGCTCACGTGTGAGAATCATCGTCCAAAATGGCAACTCAGAGTAGCTAATCCACTAGTGACACCGATATTCTTGGCTCCGAGTAAAGTCAACTGGACGGTTCAGACGGCCCTCTTTCTATCTCTTACGGGCATGGCCCTCATTATCACTATCTCACTTGGTATGTGCCAGGAAAAACAACCAGTGTCATTCCTGCTGCAAAGAGGGTATGGAACATCTGGCTGGAACGAAGGTACTGCGTGGATGCTGGGCATAATGAATACGATGTATTCTATGACAGGAATTGATGCTGGTATGTCTGTATCAGTGAGCTTCACTACTCCCTGTCGCGTACTGACCGACCGATGATGCCCAGCTATCCACATTAGCGAAGAGCTCCCTCAACCAGAGAAGCGTGTCCCTCAGGCCATGACCATGAGTGTTATTCTGAGTCTCGCTACCTGTCTTCCATTGTCGGTTGCACTGATGTTTTGCATGTCCGATATGGAAGCGGTTATCAATTCGGAACTGCCAAGCTTGGAAGTGATGTATCAGGCGTATGTATTACCGAGTCGACCTCTATGTCAAACTAGTCCTAACTGCTATATTCAGCACAAAGAGCAAAGGCGTTACTACCTTCCTCTCAGTGTGGCTCTTGGTTGTCTATGCTGGTAAGTCCGAAAGACACGTTTGCACGCGCCATTTTAGCTAACTGCCAAGCTATAGCCTCAATCCCGTCTCAATGGGTGACGTGCGGCAGAGTAGCATGGGCTTTAGCTCGCGATGTAAGCGTCTGTATGACACGCCGATGACTTCAACCTGACAAGACTAGATTAACTCCCCGTCAGCAAGATACTTCGCTAAAGTCGACGACAAGCTAAAGTTCCCTGTTCGCACCACAGTTGCTAGCTTTGGCTTTGTTGCTATCTATAGTCTGTTATACTTGGTTTCCTCGGGCGCTTTCAACACGATCACCAACAGTGCGATACTCTTCCTCCACATAACTTACGTGGTGCCTCAGGGCATACTTTTAATGAAAGGCAGAGCGGGCGCACTACCATTTCGATACTTAAAGCTTGGCTGCCTCGGCTATCTCTGCAATGCCTTTGTCATTTTGTGGATTGTTATACTTGGAGTGTTTGTCTGCCTGCCTCTTGGGTTACCGGTAGAAGCCGAGTCGATGAATTATACGGCTCCCGTGCTAATTGGTCTATTTGGCCTTGTGATCCTGTTGTGGTATGGACTAGGAAGGGTAGCATTTCAGGGACCCCAGATTGACAGGGACATGATGCAGGAGGTAAATTCTGGTCTCAAGTGAATGGACTTGGCCGAGCTGTTGGCTCGCAACGGATGCGGCAGTCGGTCAGTCATTGCTTCCAGCCTTGGAGACTTGTGAAACCTCAACGAGGCGAGATTGCAGTGAGAACCTTGCTCAATTTGGCTGCGCCACTTGATACGTGGATGAAAGTACAGACTCCGCGAATGAGATACGATTCTCCATAGACCGTGAGCGGAATACCGGATATTGCTTCGAGTCTGTACAACAGTGCTAAGAGAGACTCCAACTGACAAAGTGTCTCCTGAGTACAGACCCTGTCATTCTAAGACATTGAGCGGGTGAAATGTAACTCTGGCATTCACTTTAGGGAGGTGGCATTGGTGTTGCCTGCGTCAGAGTGGCATCAACCGCTCGGCTGCTATAAAGATCAGTCGGGAAGCTTCAGCCCCCTTCCCCTCCCCTTTCCCCTCCTATTTATTCTTCTGTGCAACCTCATTTCATCCAGCATCTCGATCCTTTCTTCTTTCCCCTGCAGGATATAATCGCTTCATTGAAAAATTTGCTACGTCTCACAATCTTTCCCGTCAACAAGTAAGCCGCATCCTTCTGATGACTCTCCAAATCCTACCATGTGCTCACGCCTTTCTAGCTAAGCATCGTTCCCAGCCATGGATGCCCACCTTGATCTCACCCTCCCTTCGACCTGTCCGGAACTTCAGCAAGGCAGCGATGCCAACTGGGATGATGCCTCCTTTGCTCTCTATTCCATGATTGAATTGTCTTCCGAAGAACTGGATAAGCTGATCACCGCTCTGAACCGGGACTGGAAGCGGGAGATGACCGATGAAGCGATGCCTCTTGTTCGCACCCCTACCGTGTACGACTTCAGTGGGAAAAGCCTCCGAGATGTCGTCCAGGCTCACGTTGAGCTGGACAAGGAATTTACTCCGCGTGATGATGGCGGTGCCGAAGGCGACATTCATTGGTACCCCACAGCTTTTGTTGTTGTCACCACTCGCGAGTGGGAAGAGAAAGGACTCTTGTTGGTGTACGCGGATGTTGAGGAGAAAGAATGCCCCATGGACAAATTCTTTTTCCACATCGACAATGCTAATATCCTCTTGTCAAGCTTGAATTTCGGTGATGAGAGCCCCTCTTCCAGCAAGTTCAATTGGGAAATGGGGCATGGAGTGAACGCTGGCATGGATGAATAGCTTAGATGTTGTGCTACATACTTACTCTCCTTTTCATCTATATTCGTCTCGTACAATAATGAAGCGTGTAACGCGATATTATTTGCTATTGCCTCAATCTACAATCCTCCATATATCATTATCAACCTCACACGACCACTACATGAAGCCACCTTTTCAGGCCCTTGCGAGACCGAGAGACTATGCTCACTGTAAGAGCCCCCCTCTTTCCATCCGTCTTTTCTCCCCCACGGCTGTCACATCTTCATCTATACTCCCGAGATTGTCACGGCAGCTACGCAAACCCTTGTCTCAATTTCGGCGTGGTTAATGCTCAGCAGATCAATTCAAATTAGCATTGTACCACAGGCCTCTCAGACCAGATACAATGTCTCAGTTAGAATGGACACTGTACCATTGAAACCCTCACCTCAAAGCTTCTTATGGATACAGTACAACTACCAATATCCACCAGTATAAAGCCTCCAATATGAAGCCTACCAACCCCCAGTCCTCTATACACAGGCCGTTGAGCATCATCCCAGGGCACCATGAAGCAACTCTTCCTCTTCCTCGGCTTTCTAGCCTTAATGACCCTCTCCTCAGCAGTAAGCGTAGCATTCAACTGCGACAACTCCCATGTTGGCGGTACGCCACCCTCTCCCTTCGCCCATCCCTCCAGCACATCATAAACTAATTCCATCCAAATAGACGTATGCCAAAACATGTGCTTCGGTACCCCCCTTCCCCCAAACATACCTCTCACCAACATCAATCCCCCCTAACCACACCAGGCACCAAGTGCAAACGCCTCGGCACAACCCTAACCTGGGACAAACCCAGCCGACAAGTCTCCGACCGCCGCAGTCGCGAAGCCGGCTGTGGTAGTTCCAACCGGTGCAGCAAATCCCCCTACGGCAGAGGCTACCAATGCGACGAGTACCCGTTTCGATCTGTGCGGGAGTCCGACAGAGGCGGGCAAGTAAATCGCTGCGTTCTAGCGCGATACAATAATGGCACGTGCGAACCCATCCTACCTTACTAGCCAAGGTTTCCTTAACTGGCTATATGTACATCTTGGGCTAACGGGTTAATGGTATCGGCACGCAGCCCAAGGCCAAGTCCTCCGCAACTTCTACAACTCGCGCGGACAGTTCCAAGGCAAGGGATGTAATGGGACTGCACCGTGTCGGTTTAGTGTCTCGTTTACGAATGCCAGTCGGTTGCAGTATTGTAAGAGTAGGCCGAATTGCACGAATGATGGGAATGAGTATACGAAGAGGGGCCCTGCGAGGAGGGGTATTGATGCTAAAGGAGGAATTGAGTTTTATAGATTGGAGAGTGGGATGGTGGTGTTTGCGCCGGGTGGGTTGGAGCTTGGGGAGGTGGTTTATCGGACTGGGGTTGGGAATTGGACGGTGTTTGAGGATGGGGACGGGGATCGGGACGCGTTGGAGGATGATGATAGTATTCCGGTAGAGGAGGATAGGGTTGTTGGGGTGGTTGATGGGTGGGAGGGATGAGGGGGTGGTTCATAAGTACTTTGGGTTGATTGACCAGTGGAAGTAGTATATTGCTGTCTGAGCGGAGGTTATATATTTTATTTGTGGAAGGCAAGGTGAATGAACTTCGATGGTACTTAGTCTGGTCGACAAGAAAGAATGCAAACTATATTCAAGAGTAGTATCTATCCCCTTGATACGGCTTATGAGGAGAAACTAAGAATCATGTTAACTGCAAGTGATACCATAGCTATAATTGGCATTACTATTGAACAAAGATGGTCTAGTTGTCATAGAAAAGTTGGTATAAGCGTAGGTTTGGAATGTAAGGCAAAATAGCGGGCCTGTTCTTCAATAAATGGGGCTGTGGTTTAGTGGTATAATATTCCCTTAGCATGGGAGAGGTCCGGGGTTCGATTCCCCGCAGCTCCATTTTTTGTGTTTATTTCTTTTTCTTCCACCCCAAAAAATAAGACTACTGCAGATTAATTAATGGAGTTTATTTTTTTTTGTCTGTTTAGACATCTATGATACCAGCCATGAGCCACAATACTGGAAAGATGCGATAGTCATAAAATTGTCACCTATACTTGGTAGCCTATTTCTCTCTCCCTATCGTTCTGATGAACTTATATTTTTGCTAACACTAATAGCATCTAGCTGCCTGGCACAGGACCTAATTAGGGCAGAAATAAGTTTCTTAGGCCATCATGGGTCAATCGGACAAACGAAGAAAAACAAACAGGGAAGTGACGACTATGATATGTAATTCTTATGGAATGATCTACCTCCATGAGAAAGTACCGCCACATATGATAACTTAGCATGCAGAGAAAGAGTCTCTCAGGCAGGGGTGATGGAGATTAACCAACGAGGTCGTGTTCCTCAATAGCACACCTCTGACCTCCCGCCTCATGCTACTTTGCATCAGCGATATACAGCACAATTCATTTACTGGATCTATCCCATGCAGAGCTTCTTTCCGCTGCTGCCTTGAACCATAATTATCTACTGTTACAAGCCACTCACCCTCTGTTGATTGATTGGGCCGGATGTCTTCAATCCAAATGCTGAGGGGTGCTGCGCCGCAGCAATACTACTTTCCCTCCGTTTTCACTCTTGTAATCTCTTCAACATCGGTGATTTTGTCCCTACATCGACACGCATTCTCAGATAACACGTTTTTCGACTTACATGTATTAGACCCTTGATTATCGAGATTTCCACGTTCTGACTCGCTTGTGTGACCACCACAGTTTACCGCAGCTGAATCCTTCTATGTCCAACATTGTACTTGCTTCATACTGAACTCTTGGCTAGATGTCTGCCAACATCGTGAATGCGACAGGGATAGAATGCCTCATACAGCAGCGCTATCCCGGCACCTCTCGCGATGAAGCCTATGTCAGACTCTTCGATGACCTGAAGCCTCTTATGAATCCTGCTGCGGTAGGATGGCACAACTTCATACAAGCCCTTGCAATTCTCCTCAACAAGCCAGTTTATAGTCTCGCTGAATCTGCAGGTCGTACAGCCCAGCGCATCCTTGGAGCCGTTTCTCAGAACACTTCGGAGACGTCCCAGCCCGTCAGAAATAAACCAAATGACATCTCGGATCAGACGATGATACAGATACTCCGCAATCTCGCAGCGGCTGCCGGGGATCTTCCAGAAGTGGTATCAAGTACCGGTTCCGATGGCAGTGAAGAGTACAAGATTCAACACAGCTCCGATGGGTACGTAGCTGGAATCCACCAGGATAATCAAAGCCAACAGGTCATTAACAAAACAATAAACAGCTTCTCTAGAGGCGGACCCCGAGTGTTCAGAGTCTTCAATAACTCCTTCAATGCTGGGCGTGAATTTACCGCCGTCTTTGCTACCTGTGCTCTGTCGACTACGGCCCTTACTATACAGACAAAAGCGAAGGAGTTACGGGCCATCGGATTAAACCCCAAGGACATTCCTGATGAGACAAGCTATCAGACGACACCAATGGTCCAGGGCTGGAAGTTCCACGGCTTCGGATATTTCATCTACAAGTTCGTCGACAATGAAACTAAGACTGTTGGCGGAGGAAAGGCCGATGGACGTCATGCCTTTTATGTCTTCAATCCGACAACCAGTGCCAACGAAGAGTTCAGGACACAGGTCCAAAAGAGGCCCTTACAAGCCTCATTTGGCGGGATGTGCTCCGATCTCGAGGCTGTTTTCCTTCTTATGTGGCAAAACCGTCGGTCGCTTCGAAAGAGAGACCCGGAAAATGCAGATAACGTGATATTCCACTTGCTGGTTCCGGCAAAGAGGACTTTCGCTATTGCAGACAGAATGGCCATCGATGATGGAGTGGGGAAGCTAATAATTAAAGGGCATACGGACGAAGGTGCCTGCTATGCGTGGTTCAATTTTGTATCTTTGCCACGGCAAGTGGTACTACATGATGTCGGAAACCTTAACAGAGACTCTGCCGATCTCGACAGATCATGGAAACGTGAGAAGAGCGGTGCACTTGCATTCTTCGGCTGCGGGCTCATGGCAATTATCACCGGTTTTTTTATCCCTCCGGCAGCGCCATACTTTGCTTGGCTGTGTTTTGCATCGTTGGCAGTGACATTGAAGTATGGCGTACTGGATGAACTGCGACGGAGTTACCGATCTCCTTCTCGTACTCTCGGTCCTCCGTCAGATGTTCGTCGAGAAAGAAAGAAAGATTGATATGTAGTGACCTAACTGAGATTTGTTAGTTGCTTGGTTCCCTTTCGAAGAATTTGACCGTTTTGGGAGAATTTTTCTGATAGTCATCGTAGAGGTAGCCGAGGGGGATACACAGAATAACAAAGTATACTTGAGTGGACCCTCGATTACCATCAGCACCACCAAGGTACTCTTAGATGAGTATTTCTACAGGTTAGGTCCCCAACCTGCTTGCTTCACAGACACTTCCCCCCTTCAGCATCAGCATCCGATCCATCCGACCTGGTCCCACCGGATCACCACAGGGCTCGAGGAAAAACAAGCTTCAGCAGCCGTTAGTCCGGCAGATGAGTGGGTCAATCAGCCACCCACACCATTGCCATGCTGTCGGTTCTCTAGAAAAAGCAGGGACGAGTTACATACACCCCACATTGACAATATTGATAAGACGGAAATAACTCGGTGATCGGCATGACTTAGTACCAAGTCATGAAGTTACAAGATAAGTTGTCTGCGCGGCTTACGTGCTGGTGGTGGAGTAGCCGGTATACGTCATTCTCGACACATTTGAATAGTACCGGCATATTGACATAACCCTTGGTCAGTACTATCTGGGCTACATAAATACTACCGAAGTGGTAGTGTTAACATACTATAGTACTAGAAAATAGTTGATTCACAAGTGGTTAGTTCACCGGTCATATCTCGATTATCTGCTCATTAACAATGACTGTTCCTGTTGAAGATAGCTTTGATTTTGTCGTCGTCGGTGGTATGTTTCTATCTTTATCCCGCCTGTATGATCTACCATCTGACAGGAAGCAGGCGGCACAGCTGGAAATGTCGTGGCCGGTCGGCTGGCCGAGAACCCGGACGTGAGAGTCCTGGTCATTGAAGCAGGCGTTAGGTATGTATGCCCTCTCGACAACCAATATCAATCACTGTGCCAATCTGACCATAACCAGCAACCCGAGCGAGATCTCAGAAATAACCACACCAGCATCTGCCTTTGGGCTACGTGACAGCAAATATGACTGGGCATACAAGTCCACCATGATCAACCGACCCTACTATGAACGGGTAGAGAAGCCCAACACCCGGGGCAAGGTGCTCGGTGGTAGTAGCTCCTTGAACTACTATACCTGGATCCGGGGTAGTAAGGGGACGTTCGATGCATGGGCTGAATATGGAGGTCCTTCTTGGAGTTGGGATGGGTGTGAGGAGTATTTCAATAAGGTAAATTATGGATGAACAAGGAATGGAGGGATTGTACTAACCATGTGCTGGACTAGCCCGCTACTTACCATGACGACGACAACCTCTACCCCTCAGAGCTATCAAAAATCGGCCGCAACGGTCCCCTGCACGTATCTCACGCAGACCTCGTCCCCGAACTACATACCTTTCGCGACGCCCTAACCGAAGCATGGACCAGCAAAGGCCAGAAGACATGCGAGGACATCTACTCCGGTAAAATGGAGGGTCTGACGCACTGTGTCAACAGTATCTACGGTGGGGTGCGGTCGACCAGTGCATCATATCTGGCTGATAAGCCAAACGTGACTATCCTGAGCTCTGCGATCGGAAAGAAGATCAACTTCGATGACAAACTCAAGGCAACAAGCGTCACTGTCAGTGGCGCCGATCGAACTGAAATGACCTTCACAGCCAAGTATGAGATTATTGTCGCCTGCGGCGTCTTCGAGACACCGAAGCTGCTAATGCTCTCGGGAATTGGTCCGAAAGAGGAGCTGGCTCGTCATGGTATTGACTCGGTCGTGCAGTCGGAACATGTTGGCCAGAACCTGCATGATCATCCAATTCTTGCTCATGTGTTTCGTCTGAAAGATGGGACTGGGCTCGATAGCCACCTTCTCCGTGCTGGTCCTGCGCAGAGCGCTGCTTTGCAGAAGTACCGCAATAGCAAGAAGGGACCCTTTAGTAGTGGATTGTTGGAAATGGTAGGCCTGCCGCGCATCGATGACCGTTTGGAGCGATACAAGGAGTATCGTGAGGCAAAGGCGCAGAATGGTGATAAGGACCCATTTGGACCGGAGGGGCAGCCGCATTTTGAGATTGATTTCGTGGTAAGTCACCTCCCTTCCCCTTAAACATTTAGATTTCAGGAGTAGTGTATCTGATGAAAGAAGCCAATGTTCTCCGACGCTTTTCAATGGCACTTCCCCGTTCCTCCCGAAGGCGACTGGCTAACCGTCATCGTCGATCTTCTCCGCCCGCTGTCCAGAAACGGAGAAGTGAAGCTCAACTCAGCCGATCCACACCAACAGCCAGACATCAATCTGAACTTCTTTTCTAATGAACTTGACGTCCTAGCCTTGCGAGAGGGCGTCCGTTTCGTGGACGATATCCTCATGACCGGGGACGGAATGAAAGAGATCCTCGGCGAAGACTACCCGTGGCCCATGCCCCGACACTCAGATGAAGCCATGAACAAAATGATCTTGGAACGGTCGCAGACGGGATACCGTAAGCTAATACTCTGCCACACAGCATGGACGCGCACAGCAACTAATTAATGTTCACGTCATAGACCCCTGCGGCACGGCCCGACTGTCCAAGGACATTGCACACGGCGTGGTGGACCCGGAGCTGCGCGTCCACGGCGTGCAAAATCTTCGCGTCGTGGATGCGTCCATTATCCCTCTGATCCCTGACTGTCGAATTCAAAATGCCGTGTATATGATCGGAGAGAAGGTGAGTCACTACTTCAGAATCCAGAAGTTCAGTTTGGTGAAGAATGCATGCTGAAACCACGCTAGGGCGCGGACATGATCAAGGCAGCTTATCCGGCGCTTTATCGAAGCTGATGGAAACCGATAGGAGTCAGCATTGCTGAGCTTAACGTGAGCCATTGGCCTGGATGTATTACTTCGAATACCATATGAGTTATATCTGACACAAATACAGTAGTGACTCATGTAGAATAATACTATCTATTCTAATCATTCCCCATAAAAGCGGAAATAAACTCGTCGTGGCACTCAAGTCAGCATTAATCAGCCAGATTTGCGTTAGTAAGCTTATTTGTCAGCTACTTCTTCCATCATTCTCCATAACTTATATACCTACCAGATTCCCAGTACTATTCTACTTTTATTCCTATTCAATCCAATCCATTCCAACCCTAAAAACCACCCCCTCACTACTAGTACAACCAAAATCACACCCCCAACCATGGATCCCACCACCACCCCCGAACCCATCACCGGCAGCTGCCTCTGCGGCGGCATCCAATACGAAGTAACCGGCGAACCCATGAAACGAGTAATGTGCCACTGCGAAAACTGCCGGAAGTTCACAGGGTCTAGCTTCATGGCCAACAGCTTTATGAAAGAATCTGTTAGTCTCATCCCCTCCTTCCTCTCCTCCTTTCAACCTATTCCCTCCTTTAAAGGACATTCCCAGCTAATTGTGTATCAGCAACTAACCATCAAATCCGGCGAATCACTCATCCAAAGCTTCAAAGACACGAAAGTGGATTCCGGAAGTACATTGGAACGACGCTTCTGTCGCGTCTGTGGATCCCCCGTGTATGTGACTAGTACTCGGGCCGAGGGGTTTGTGGTTGTTCCGTCCGGCACGATGGATGGGGAGGCGGGCAGGAAGTGGAGGCCTGAGGTGGAGTTTTGGTGTAAGGCTAGGAGGGAGTATTTGCCTGTGGTGGAGGGGACGCAGATGTTGGAGACGCATTAGTGGTTCTCACTTTTTTGATTTCTCCCTTGGGAGTTGGGGTTGGGGTTGGGGCTGGATGTAGGTAGGGGGAGGGGGTGGAGGGCGTTGTGAGTGAGAGATGATATCCTTTGTTGTTTTTTTATTGGGAATTTGGGGTGTGTATAGATGGGTTGGATTAGATTGTGGGTTTGGTTACCTGGTATTGATGTTGGTACTTTGTTTAGATATCTCGGAAATACTGCCCAGAGAGGGGACTGTTAGGTTAGTGTCTGATAGACGTGGGATTAACTACGATTGATTGATGAAATGCTCCCCTTCTTGATTCCTGAGGCATTCGTGCACCATTTCTCTACGAACTGTGTTTAAGGAGTAAAAGCGATGATGAGAAAAAAAGTTTATATATGTACTGCCGCAGGTCGGCTATGAATTGATAAAAACCAGCAGATATGAATTGAAAGCATCATTGCGAGGAAGCAAGGTACAGATAATTTGGTTTTTTTTTTTTTTTTTAAAAAAAAAAATGGGGTCATAACACGGACTGCCTGCCACTGGTCATAAGAGGCTATCTGCGTCAAAGCTGCTGACATCACAATCCCCTCGTGGCGGCTACGAAGTAGCAGACTCATGATTTCGTCTACTTACTTCGAAAATTAACTTTCGGCGCTCGCCAGATATATATATATATATATTCTGGAAAGATGTGCAAATGCGGGTGAAATTATAGAACTCCAAAACCGATAATATGGACTGTCGTACACTGTGACGGAAAAAAAAAAAAAAAAAAAAAAAAAAAAAAAAAAACGGCAATCAAAGTCGAGCCACTGGCAAGGAAACAGAAACATCCACGAGTCAAGCCGGAGTACTATGAGGCTTAAGATACATTCTGGTGTGTGTGAGCCCGCGGCCGCTTTCGAGTATTGGTAGCTCAATTGGCTGGCATTTGTCTCGATCAGAGCATGTGCAATTGCTGTGACGTTTCTGATCTAGTCATGTCTGCCAGGAAGTGAGAAATGCAGGTCAGGATTATCGGGGTTTATCTCGTATTGAAACAGCTTTAAATACTCCAATCATTTGAGAACTAATTCTTTTCTGATTAGTAGGTCCTTGAAACCGTGCATGCCTCGCTCAGAAAGGTAGTTCAGGGAGTCAGTCCTGTGAATGAACTCGCTGGTTCAAGTCTTTTTATATATTTTACAGTTGGCTCTGACTAAGGACAGTATCATGAGACTGCAATTTCTGGATTATAGTTAGGAAAAAGGATTCCTTGGTAATTATTCAGTAGAGACCCCATCCTGAGTTGTAACAATTCTCATTTGACCCGCTTGTTGAATCATCTTGCAATGGATGCTACCCAGCAAATTCTCTACGGATTCCCCTAACCAGCTCCGTCGAGGTGCCGTGTTCAGGTTTGCCCCACACACACACACACACACACACACACAACGTGGTTGAATGATTTTGAGTTGGGGGATTTACCCCAAAGCTTTGTCTCCCGAACAATTTAAGCTCAAATATCGAGACATTCAAGATGTATATATCTAAAATAAATAAAAATTGAATCTGACTTGAATGATGCAAGTGACCGGTCAGCTTCAGAGATCGCAACATGTTTTCACGCTGATCATTCATTAATTACCTGCGACGCTAGTACATTTGTTTCTACTCTTACAAGACACTAAACTAGCTATCAGGTTAGGCACGGTAGTGGGAGATGGAAGAGGGAGACCGAGCGCTAGACCAGGTACTGATTGAGCAGGTGGTGGTGGCCTGATAAGTTTTGTTATCCATGTCCAGGTGCCAACGTTAGTTAACTAGTCCTTTAACATCGGTTTCAAAATGTTGGAGGAGAGTTTCGATCCGAGTATCCGCCCCCAGAATTCCTTCGCCCACTTGGCAGGTGGTAGCTACTATTTACTATCAGTATCTGCATGTTGGACCCCAAAATGTTTGTTACAAGACTGGTACAAGTGGAACTTTCAAGGCTGTGTGGAAAACTGGAAATGGTACTGGTTGTGGAGCCTGAGCATCCTTCGGGTGGATCGATGCATGCAGTGTATTTCATTTCTTTACCTGGCGTATTACGGCGTAATATCGGGTTCTTTTCTTCTTTTGCGTTAACCGGTCTTAATAGTACGTCATTATTGGTATTAAGTTATTGCGCATTGCTCATTGAGAGAGAGAGAGAGAGAGAGAGAGAGAGAGTGAGTGTGTGTGTGTGTGTCATTTGATACTGCTAACACTTCCCTCTTAAGGCTGCCTCTTTATTCGCAACCACCGTTTTCATTAATTCCACCACCCGTTTTATGTTTCAACGGGGCTCCTACAGCCATTGCGCCTTGGGGGCTATGGGGGCTATGGGGGCTATGGGGGCTACGGAGAAGTGATCCCAGTAATTCAAGTCCATCCTTAACATAGTAAAAGCCCGTGGACTGCCTTAGAATAGGGGGAGGCGGGGTTTAGCCGTGCTGACGTCTTTCTATCCTCTCCGAGATACTCAAGGCACAAGAAGACAATTGGCCCCCACCGAGCAACTCGTGAACTTGACAGTGGCGTGGCCGTGTACCAGACTGCCAGTGCTTATCACCTGCTTTTCTTTTTCATTTGTCTTTTCTTTTTTTTATTGGGGGTTGATCCAAAGCTTAGTCCTCTTTAAGGACTTTGCTTTCTGGCAACCGCTTATCTTGCATGTGTCGTGTCGCTGGATGACCACCACTCTTTTCAAAGCGCTTGAAACTCTGATTACGATTGTGCAACGTTGGTCTTTTGACCTTTTTTCTTCTCCGAAAAATGAAGCATCTAAGTCAAAGTGGTGCTTCGAACTTGGGCGCCGCCCTATCCATGCTAATATTATCGATACTGGCCGTGGCACTTCGACTCGTCTTTCGCTTGCAGGCTAGACAGGGCCTTACATTGTCCGATGCAACAATGGTGCTTGCCTTGGTATTTACGATCGCTTTCTATTCTTTGGTCATTAACTGTACGACTTCCAAGCAGAAATCATGGCGCATACGGGACTCAGGCTAATCGGAATATCATCCATAGATACTGCCGACGGACCGGGGCCTGGCACTTGGAGTATACCCCAAGTCCTTACAAATCTGGAGAATGGCGGCATTACCTGGGGAGTGGCTCTTCTAAAGGTACAGTCACAAATAATTCAACCGACAACTTGAGAAATACTAGAGCTAACTATTCGTCTGCCGAAAATAGGTCAGTTACCTTAGCGGAGTCATCTTTATCACGGCGATCAACATCACCAAACTCTCGATTCTCGCTCTCTATCACACCCTATTTGGGATCTCCGTCCCATTCAAACGCTTCAATTGGGCGATGGTGGGAGTGGTTTTATTCTTCTGGATTCTGTTCGAGTTCATCTTCATCTTCCAATGCAGTCCTATACCGATGTTCTGGAATCTGGCCGAGTCTGCGACCCACTGCATGTCGGTCACACACATCCTCTTTGCTTTTGAGTTCACCAATTTCTGCGTGGATGTTGCCATGCTGGTAATGCCACTGGTGATGATTAAAAACCTCAATCTCCCCAGGGCGAAGAAACTGTCTGTTAGTGGGATTCTACTTCTAGGTGGGATGTGAGTGAGAGAATTCCTCAAGTGCCTCTGTGGATTGGCGCGAATCCTCCTGCTGATACTAGATTCATAGGGTCTGCATTGTTAGCGTCGTCCGATTATATTTCATCTGGAATCCAGCATCGATCCACTTCCCCAGAAGCTTGCCGGCAATGGAGGTCGCGTCCGAGGTGCAGCTTGGTGTCGCCATCTTTTGTGCATGCCTTCCCACATATGCGCCGGTACTCAAACTCTTCCGAAGCCTATGGAGGAGCTTCGGGCAACGCGGATCGAAGAAGTCCTTTGACTACAGAATGACCCCTCCCAGCAACCGATCCCACAGGGACAACGATGTGCCCGATCTTCGTTTTGCGGACAATAAGACACTGATTGATTCGACAGGCATCAGAATCAACTCAGATCCCTTCGGAGATTCGTCGGGAACTGACACTCAAACCTTACACATGGAGACGGATGACCATCGCGGCGCGGATGCGGTCTGAATGGGCCCAGCTCAGCCTATAAATATATATTAGAGGTCTCATACAGTGACAGTACCTACTGGCTGAGTACTACGCCTATGCATTTTATTCATAATTCCTTCATTATTCCTTGAAAAATTCCCATGAAGGCTGTATATACCCCTGAAATCAGCGTCTACTTTTTCTCTTAAATATACCCCCGGTAATTGATTCTGCAAAGTAATTAGATGGGCGCGGCACTGAAGCTCGTTAATATATAACATATGTGTATTAAGACCAACTTTGCAGTTTAAACAAGGTAAATATATGTATTTGGATGCTGAAATTTAACCAATAACCAATCGAGATATCGCAACTCAGCATTGCCTTATCCCAATTGTGGACTCGGGTACATACATATGCAAGTAAGCCTTTTTCCGGACGACCAGAGACAGAGTTTGTCAGAGATATTGCAATCGAGTAACATAGGGTGGAACCACGTGGCCGCTATACGACAAATACCGGATATATGTCACATATTGGAGCCCTGAAGGATTCTCGCCCAAGGGGGTTCTCCACTACACTAGGTACTCCGAGTCCTCCTGAATCCTTTAAATGCATCTTATACCTCAGGTTGATCTAATCTTCTTCTACTCCCACATTCCCCCCGCATAGCATTTCGCAGCCGAAACCACCATTACGTTGAACTACATCAGAACCATGCCCTTTGTGCAGACAAAGCCCGGCCAGTACGACCGGCCCTTAGATGACCTGGAAATCTTCCATCGAACCATCGGCGCCACGGGCGCCCGTTTTCACAGACAACAATATTTCATCATCGGTGCTTTGAAGCTTCGAAACACGCCCTCGATCCCCGATTTGCAACAAGCGTGGACGGCTCTACGACACCTCCATCCACAACTCGCAACCGTTGTCGACGAGACCGGTACGCTCTGCAGATATACCGTGCCTACTCCCGAAGCCGTGAACCAATGGCTCGAGGAGACGTTCATCGTCCACCCAGAAGCAGAATACAATGCGCCTTCGGCGGAGAGATTGGCTCTTAGTCTTCCTCCATCTCCGTTTTTCAAACTCCATTGGGTCCCGGCCTCGCGAGAGCTGCTGTTCCGGACCCCGCATTGGCGCACCGATGGAGCAGGGTTGATGATGCTGCAAGACGCTTTTCTGAGACTGCTGTCTGCTCCAGCTCAAGAAATTGTCTTCGATGGATCTGAAATCTCGCGCCTTCCGCCGGCAATGAATGATTTACTTTTCCCTGGCTTTCAGGCCACCGAAGCGACCCAAAGGGCGTTTGATGCCGAGTGGCAAGCGACTCTTACTGATCCCAGCCTGGAGCCACTGAGTTGGGTCAAACACGCGTTGCCGGGTACTACCATCCCCGGATCGACCGTTCGAGTCAGCCACAGATTCTCGAAAGAGGAGACGACGCAGATTATCACGGAGAGCAAGAAACGCGGAATCACCGTGACGAATGCGGTGGCGAGTGCGTTTCTGGTGACCGCCGCCCATCATTCGACCCCCGCCGATGGCCGCTTGGTGCTCTTGCACCCGTTCAATTTACGGAGATATCTCCCGGCTCCCTGGAATGGCACGGCTGGTGCCGGTGCGGCGTACCATACTGGTAGACTGCAGAGTTTCAACATACAAGATGGGAGGGATTACGAGTCGGCGTGTCGGGCCGTGACGGACTTCTATCGTCGGGGCATTGACGATGCTTTCGGCTTTATGCCGTTGCTTATCCAGGGTCTGACTTCGTTGGTGGACACGCCCGCGGAAGTGGTCAATGCCGGGAATGGGTCGGCGTCTGTCGATCTGAGCCAGCTGGGCCGTGTTGATGATCTCCTGCAGCCTCGTTACGAAGGGTCACGGTATACGTTGGAGATTGAGGATTGGTGGGCCGGGGTGGACTTTGTCACGAAGAAACTGCAAGGGTATACGTGGACTCGGGATGGTCGGTTACACCTCACGCTTCATTTCAATGAAGCGTTCTATCCGTTGGAGGCTGTGGAGGGATTCCTGGAGGAGTGGAGTGCCCTTCTTGTCAAGGAATTCGTTCGTCAATGAGTATTACGGTCAAAACATAAGAATAATACTGCTACATGTGGGTATTTTGACCGCTCTGCCAAGTTTTGAGGCTCTCTAGGTGTATGTTAGCACATGATCTTCTAGCAGAAAGAGGAATTGATATGCGATAGAGCCTCCTATACGGAGTTACTCCGTAACAAGTGAAAGATACCCACGAGGGGGCTGTGTTATAATCTCGAGTCATGCATTGCATTTCTACTGTCCTAACAAATCAGATTCAAATTGAGCGCTGCCGACGTGAAAGCCGACCAATGAGCGAAGCGAGGTGCGACACATTCCAAATAATAGTAGTACTAAGTAGCTAGAGTTGGGGGCCGCCCCCAGCTTTACTTTAGTAGCTACTTGAGATGTTAATTACTATTCCGTTGTTAAAGAGACCACAAGCTCCGAGTGGATCCTGACCGTTTTCTTTACGAGTAACTAGTATTCGTTGGATACAACGGCTGTACGTACAGATGTATTCTAGAGAATTGAATTACGCGTCATCTTAATGCCCGAACAGGGTAGGTAAGGAAAACTAGTAGGGATTGGCTTTGGGGCCAAAAATCTATCGCGTTACACATGGTAATAATACATTGGTGAATAGTTACCGAATATGACACAGCAACTGTTCAGGCCTTGGGAGGACGGACCAAGTGCTTATTATTTCTTTTCTTCGCTTTAGGTTGGGGGCGCTCGGGCGGTTTCCCATCCCACAGATCCACCCGAATTCAAATCAGCCTTGTGGTCAACCTTGGATTTAATCTAGCAGTAGCAACTTTGTAAGTTACTAATTCGATAACCAGAATATGGGATCAGTTGAATACTTCATACTCGCATGAACCAGCCATGGAAATGATCGGGGTGGTAGGGTTAGCTTTAGGATCTGGTCCTGTGTACGGAGTAGTGCCGTATGGGCTGATTGTCCGCGGTAAGTAATGTATTCTATTGAATGTAAACTTACAGAGTACATTTAAGCGCAGTATCCACAGTAACATTCCGTTTTCCTCTTTCCCCTCAGCCCTGGGCACGGTTC
This sequence comes from Aspergillus costaricaensis CBS 115574, assembly GCF_003184835.1. Taxonomy (NCBI): domain Eukaryota; kingdom Fungi; phylum Ascomycota; class Eurotiomycetes; order Eurotiales; family Aspergillaceae; genus Aspergillus; species Aspergillus costaricensis. The sequence goes on from NW_020291801.1 coordinate 1,227,002, forward strand.
TGAGTGTGGGCTGTGATTTACCCTGCACATCATTACTTTACTGTCTAGTGTCTACATCCATGTAGCCTCAGTGCCCTGAAGGACCCATGATTCCTGTACGGAGTAGCGGATGTGCTCAGGGCTATCCGGTTTGAATCCTACTACTACCCGAGTCGATGGTGAGATGGGAAGAAAGAAAGGAATAAATTCTTAGCTCTGATTATCTATTCTATCCAGACACACATACTGATACTAGTTGGCCAACCTCTGCTTTAGTCGCTCATTATGAGCATAAGGAGTCTGTCTCCCATATGCAGAGTGTTGGGGGCCGTAAGATCTGCCAGTGGTAAGTATGGGTCGTCTAACGGCTGTGACACTTGAGACCACCATTTGACCTGGACAATGGTATTGTCGCCTCATTGTCATCCATTCCACCTAGATAAGGTTGCTTCAGGTTTCATCTTAGTTCCTGGCGCCAAGTATCATTGCCTGGGCATTGCAGCTGCTCCTGAAGAAAAATTGGTAGAAGGATTCAACGATTCGCATGTTTTTGATCAGGAGCGAATTGTGTCAAAGATGATCTTGGGGGCTGTACAGGCTATTGTGGTGTGTTTGTTGTTGCCTTCCGCGGTGGGTTCGGGGGCTAAAAAGTGGAGATCTAACAGTAACATACAAAGTACGGAGTAGTCCGGTTTATTCCCGGTGATTCTGGTTATTATAGTGGAGCTCGGCAGGGATTCCAATTCTTTTTGATACTTGGTATAGCCCACCAATAATGATTACTATCTACCTGGTTAGTACCTGGTCTTGAGACTAGTAACGATCACTTCATCAAATATGTCTCTAGTAACGAAGGCGTTTCAAGCAATTTTATGATAAGCTTATACTCAATCACCTCATAAATTCCTTATAAAATAGAAACCACCATCATCATCACGATCAAGATGCTTTTGAACTCGTTGATTTTGGGAAGGTAGATCCAGGGGAAGACATCAAATATAACATGTTCCTAGGCTTTAACGTCAACGCGTAGCTATAACTATCACGCAGGCAATATTGGATGAGAGACTCACTGCGATAAAGGATTGAAATCCCCGCGCAGCTCCACCATACTAACAAAACATCATCGGGGGTCAACCGTAGTACTACAATGCCCATATACAGACTAGTGCTATGTCAAGAGTTCGAACAAGGTCCCTCCCCCCACTTAGTCCCTTGAGCGTTTTTTATTCCGGTGGCAATGTCAGACTAATACATTATTTAGTAACTTTGTATACAAGCCCTAGTATTTTACGATGGTTCTCTACATGTAATGCAGTCGATTGTCCGTTCGAGCTAGGTGACTCGATTTCCCAAGGCTATGTAGATTGCGCATATATAGTGCAAGTACTTAAGGCGCTCGATATGCATTGAGCCTCGTTCCATGTCCTTCCACCCTTCCACACCTTCAAGTTTCCCATCTCACTTGAAACAGACAGCATTCCTCTAGCAAAATGCAACTTCCGGCAGGGCTCGAACATCAAGCAATTGGGTATACTCAGTCCACGAGTTCTCCGAGCGAGGGATTTGCAATCATTGGTATTGGTAAGTGATTTGCTTAGCTAGTCCAATCTATGAATGTCTCAAAGGTCATATTCATATGGAACTTCCAATGTTCTAGGGTGTCGCCTGCCTGGTGGCATAGAGAGCCCATCCCAGCTGTGGGAGTTCCTCAAGCAAGAACGCTGTGCAGCTGGGCCGATACCAGCCTCACGCTTCAACAATGACGCCTATACCGGGGGCAAAGATGAGCCTGCTACCGCGGTGGGGCCAGGGGGATACCTCCTGACAGAAGACATTCGTCAATTTGACAACCAGTTCTTCGGCATAAATAATCGGGAAGCGGCCGATATGGACCCCCAGCAACGAAAACTCCTCGAGGTAGTCTTTGAGTGCTTTGAAAGTGCAGGATACTCGTGGGGTCAAGTTTCCGGGGCGCAAGTCGGATGTTACGGTATGTGAATATACTATAAACCATCTACACTAGATTTGAAGGGAAAAACAATCTGACGGCCAAAGTCGCCAATTTCTTGCAAGACTACGCTTCCCTGCAGACCAAGGATGTAGAATGGCTCACTCGCTACTCCGGGGTGGGAATGGGAACATCGATTCTCGCCAATCGAATTAGCCATGTTTTCAATCTCAAGGGCCCCAGTTGTACCATTGACACTGCTTGTTCCGCCTCGATTTACGCATTACACCAGGCGGTCTCGGCCCTGAGAAATCGCGAGTGTGACTCCGCTGTGGTCGCCGGTGTGAATCTCCTCCAATCCCCCGATGCTCACGTCTATGCATCACAGGCCGGGGTGATTTCACCTACTTCGGTGTGTCACACGTTTGATGCCTCTGCAGATGGGTAAGTCAATTCCTTTGGAATGTAGTTGACACTATTAAATAACACTCATCACAGCTATGGCCGTGCAGATGGAGTAAATGCTCTATACATCAAGCGCTTGGACGATGCGATCCGCGACGGGGATCCGATCCGAAGCATCATCCGCGGCACCGCTACCAATAGTAACGGCCGCACCCCTGGAATTACCCAACCAAGCATTGACGGCCAAATTTCCGTGGTGCGAAAGGCTTACGATCAAGCGGGCTTAAGTCCTTCCGACACAGCCTATGTAGAAATGCATGGGACTGGTACGGCTGTCGGTGATGTGATGGTGAGTTGGCGACACCGAGGCAATCTTCAAAAATACGTGTCCATGCTGATCCATGAACAATTTCCTACCTATTTAGGAATCTCAATCAATTACTCGAGTGTTTTGTGAAGAGCAGCCTCGTGGCTCTCCACTGCTGGTGGGCGGCGTGAAGCCAAATCTCGGTCACGGAGAGGCTTCCAGTGGCTTGACGAGCATCATCAAAGCGACACTCGCCCTCGAACGGAGCGAGCTGCCTGCAACCATTGGGATAGTGAACCTGAATCCCAAGCTCCAGCTGGAGAAAAACGGCATTCAGATCGTGCAGAAAGCAACTCCAATTCCCAGGCCAGTCTCGGGACTCGGTCGCCGCATCAGTGTCAATGCCTTTGGGTATGGCGGAGCCAATGCGCACGCAATCATTGAAGAAGCTGGCTCAGTTGGCAAGCTTGCTGCAAGCTGCTCGAGAGAGGACGACAATTCAAGGGCTGCCCAGAGCCAACTAGACGGAACCCGGCCATATTTACTACCATTCTCCGCCAACGACAGCTACTCGTTGGAGAAACGAGTGGAGCAGTTGGCACAACTAAATCTCCCAGCCAGCGTCACCGCGGATCTCGCCTACACCTTGGGGGAGCGTCGCTCTCATCTGAAAGCGCGCGGGTTTGTGATTGCACGTCCCGAGACCCTCGGCCAAGATCTGATCGTCAGCAATCTTCGACGAGCCACTGCGACGGAGGAGCCCGCTTTGGCTGCCAGTCGCAAATTTGCATTCGTCTTCACCGGTCAAGGGGCTCAATGGCAAGGCATGGCGGAAGAGTTACTGCAGGTTCCGGTATTTGCCAACGCGATCTCCCAAATGGACGACGCGCTAGCAGGTCTCCCCCATCCACCATCCTGGAAAATCTCGACCATGTTGAAGGATAAGTCGGTCGATTCCTCCGTGAATCAAGCGGCGTATGCGCAGCCTATGACCACTGCGGTGCAGATTGCGCTCGTGGACCTTCTCCGGGTATTGCGCATTCCAACCGATGGTGTCATCGGCCATTCTTCTGGTGAGGTGGCGGCGGCCTACGCAGCCAATATGATCGATATGCGTGAAGCAATTATCCTCGCATACTATCGCGGACTTGCCGTAGCCCAATGCGCTCCGCTGGGAACGATGGCGGCAGTGGGACTTACCTCTGAGAAAGCTGAAGAGTGGATTCAAAAGTGCGCGGGCAACAGCCAGGTGCGAGTGGCTTGTATCAATTCTCCGGATAATGTGACCATCAGCGGCGACGGTGATGGTGTAGATGCTATCGTGTCCTCTCTGACCGCGACGGGGATCTTTGCACGAAAACTGAAAACCGGTGACAAAGCATATCATTCGCATCAAATGGAGGTGGTCGGTCCCACGTATGAGAGTCTACTTCAAGAGGCCAACATCTTCCCCGACGCTTCAGCGGAGGGAGATACGGTCGAGAAAGAAGCTTCATGCATGATGTCCACAGTCGTTCGCCGGACGGTTGGCAAGTCGGATGTTCGCACGACAACTTACTGGCGGCGAAACCTGGAATCTCCAGTACAATTTTCCGATGGTCTACTCAGTCTTGCTGACTCGCTGAAAGACTTTTATCTGGTCGAGGTTGGCCCACATACGGCACTGAAGCTGCCCATCTTACAGACCTTGGGCAAATCCACTCGGTATCTCGGAACCCTCAAGCGTGGCCAGGACTCCCTGAGCTCCCTGCTGGAGCTTGTTGGCGATCTCTTCACGCGTGGCTTCCCCGTCGATTTCCCTCGTTTACAGACTCTTTATCCCCGTTCAGGTGGCCCACCCAGATTCCTCCACGACCTTCCCACGTATCCTTGGCACTACGAGACGCTCCTCTGGAATGAGTCTCGTTTGGCCCGCGAGACTCGCGAGCGAAAGTTCCCACGGCATGAGCTGCTGGGGAGCCCCGTGCCTGGCGGCAGCCTGATCACACTCGGCTGGCGGAACCGGTTGCATCTGGATCATGTCCCTTGGCTGAGAGACCACAAGCTGGGCAACGAGACCGTATTCCCCGGAGCCGCTTATCTGGGCATGGCTGTGGAAGCGGTCCTACAAGCTCGTGGCGTGGCAATGAGCCACGACTTGGCCGATTATTCTGTCAGCTTTCAGAATGTGGACCTGCCGAGTGCGCTGCCTATCGCCGAACATGAGTTCATCGAGCTGTACACGGAGCTGGTACCCCGTGAGATCTCCAACCTGACCCGGTGTCAAGATTGGTACGATTTCCAGATCGTGTCTATTGCGGTTGATACGCCCATTATTCGCGCCCGTGGCTCTGTCAAATTAGAGATGGGATCAACCAGTCTCGAGCATTACAAGCTCCCTCACACGGACTGTCGTCTGATATCCAAGAGCAAGCGGATGTGGTATGAAAGTATGCACAAATGTGGTCTGCGCTATGGTCCCACCTTTCAGCACATGCAGGAAATTCTGACGCCAGATACCAAGGGGGTTTTATATGCCCAGGCCACGGTGCACAGCATCCAGCCCCGATTCGAATCTGCCCAACCGTCGCCGCGATATCTGATTCATCCGGCCGTTCTGGATAATGTTTTACAAGCCACTTTAATCGCTTCGGCTGGCGGCCATTTGGGATCGGTGGCCGCTAAGGTACCAAAAAGCTTCGGTCGTTTAAGTCTCCGAGTCCCTTCATCTGCTGGGAGTACGGCGACGATTCGCGCTGTGTCCACCGTGACTGGGTTTGCCACCAACGACACCAAAGCCGCCCTATTGGACTCGAATCAGAATGCCTTGGCGCATTTTGAGGGGGTGAAGCTCATCAAATATTCCGGCAGTGATCAAATGGAGGAAGTTCGACATCCATTGTATCGGTTTGTGTGGAAGCCGGATGTTGACCACATTCCCAACGACGCCGCATTTGCCGCTGCCATCGAGCATGTTCGCTCCACAACCGACCTCGGGCGTCTTCCAGATTCGAGCAGAGACATCATGATGGTGCTGGATCTGACGGTGCATAAAGATCCCAACGCCGATATTCTCTTTCTCTCTTCGGATCTGTCCCTGGCAGCACTGGCTCTATCAGAGCTCCTCAAGGCACAGACCGTCCACCGCCGCTTCAATACATTCCATTTGGGTCGGTTGGGCCCAGACGGCCAGCTGGAAGTGGCTGCACTTCAGGACTATGCCTTGCCATTCGAGGACGCCTTTGCATCGTTTGTGACCGCGTCCCCGGATCAAACTTTTGGCCTGGTGATCTCGGACGAAAAGACATCCCGTCTCGAGCAGCTGGCTCTCCATACACACCCAGCGACACGGATTATCGATGCCAGTCACGGTCAGGAAGAGCGTTATCAAGGTGAAAGATTCGTCGTTGCCCACGCTTTATCGAACATACGGATCCTGCGTCTAGCACCCAAGGAGAACGACCGTGCTTCCCAGAAATTTGACAATGTTCTTCTGATCACCCGCACATCATGCCACGAAGATGATGATCGTTTGCGGGATCATCTCGCTGCCGATCTGTCTTTACCGGTCGGGAAATGTCAATTGACGGATATTGGAAACGTCGCTATCGGCAAGAATACCCTTGTCGTGTCAACTGTCGAGCGTCAGCACGATGTGATGGCAAGAGCGACACCAGAGGAATACGCGGCCATCCAAAAGATCCTCGCGAAGCCAGTCAGGATGGTTTGGGTCAGTGGCTCGGGACTGCATGAGGGTAGCGATCCCACCCGGGCAGTCTTCCACGGCCTGGCACGCGCCATCATGATCGAGCAGCCGGCCACAGAGATCTTCTCCCTGGAAATGGATCCGCAGGCGAGCCCGGCTGATATCTCCTATTATGTGACCCGGATCATCGGGCGACCAGAAGGCTGTCCGCCTGACTACGAGTACCTCCAAAGCCAATCCGGCCTGCTGGTGAGCCGTGGAGTTCCCGACGACCGCATCAACGATCACTTCCGCAACAAAGACCAGGGCATCGCCGTCCAAGAATCTCTCGGCAGCGCGGGACCGGTGTCCCTGTCCCTCGAAAAGCCTGGTCAGCTCAGTACCGTGCGATTCATCAAGACGCCTACGCGGGATCTGGGACCGGAAGACGTTCTGGTGAAGGTCAGTTGGGTTGGCCTGAATGCCAAAGATGTGTATGCGTTGAGTGGTCGAGTGGAGACACCCGAGGCCACTTGCAGCTTGGAATGTACAGGAAAGGTTCTGGCCATTGGATCCGCCGTTCATGGCCTCGCCGTCGGTGATCCTGTCGCGGTGGGATATCCGGGCCATTTCAGTTCTCATGAAGTGGTTCCCGCGCATGCATGCGTGAAACTCCTCCCCCACGAAGACCTCCGCAGCTTTGCGTCCGTTCTTCTGGTCTTCGGAACCGCCCTGTACGCCCTCGAGCATCGCGCCCATTTGCAACCTGGCGAGTCCGTCTTGATCCATTCGGCGACCGGAGGGGTTGGGATAGCCGCGATCCAGATTGCCAAGTTGATGGGTGCAGAGATCTTCGCCACAGTGGGGACCGAGGAAAAGAAGCAGTATCTAGTCGAACACTTTGGCCTGCAACCCGATCATATCCTGAACTCACGCAATGCTGGTTTCGCAGCTCAGATCCGCTCATTAACCGATGGCCGTGGCGTGGATGTAGTCTTAAACTCACTCATCGGTGACCTGCTCTTCGAGAGCTGGGAGTGTTTAGCGGACTTTGGACGGTTTGTGGAACTGGGCAAAAAGGATATTACGGATCATGGGCGACTGCCCATGGATCCTTTTAAGCAAAATGCCACCTTCACAGCCTTTGATTTGAGCTCACTGTACCTCGCTCGATCCCCCGCCATGCGACGCTTCACCCACGGACTCAACACGCGGATCATAGAGCTACTGCGCGAGGGCAAAATCCAGCCCGTCCAGCCGTTGAAGAGCTTCACCGCAGCAGAGTTGGTGCGCGCATTCCGCCATTTCAATGACCCAGCGCGGATGGGGAAGATTGTGATCTCGTTTGAGGATCCGGAGCTCATGATTCCAGTGGTGCCGGAGCGATTTGTCACACAACTCCACCCGGACAAGAGTTATGTGATGGTCGGATGCTTAGGAGGATTGGGCCGCAGTCTTTCGCAGTGGATGGTCAGTCGTGGTGCCAGAAGCTTCGTCTTTCTGGGACGTAGCGGGACGAAGAAGCCTGCGGCACGACGTCTGGTGGAAGACCTGGAGCAGCAGGGCGCCCAATGTATTGTCATCCAGGGAGATGTGACCAATGCCGATGATGTCGAACGGGTATTTGAAGCCGCTCCATTCCCCGTGGGGGGTGTCATTCACGCTGCCATGGGACTCCACGAGGCGATCTTCTCGGAGATGACCCACGACTCCTGGCGTGAGGGAACCGCGGCCAAGATCGAGGGTGCTTGGAACCTGCACAATGCTCTCTCCAAGTCAGACCGAGAACGTCAGTTAGACTTCTTCATCATGACCAGTTCGATCAACGGAAAGATCGGAACCGCCACCGAAAGCAACTACTGCGCCGCGAACAATTTCTTGGACGTCTTTGCCCGTTACCGTCGCACGCTGGGTCGCCCGGCCATTGCACTGGGCCTGGGCGCCATCGCAGAGATCGGTTATCTGCATGAACACTCGCACATTGAAGAGTTACTCCTCCGCAAGGGAATTCGGTTCCTGACGGAGAGCGACGTGCTCCAGATCTTCGACCTCGCGCTCTCCAAGCCCCCGACCATCGCTCACCCCTCGGATCTCACCACGCAGTCCCTGCTACTCTCCGGAGTAGAGGTCACCACCCTGCAACGGTACCACGAACAGGGATTCAAAACCTTCTGGCATTCCCTGCATGACGTGCGATTCGCCATCCTCATCAATACCTTGAAGCGCGCATCATCCGGAAACACCGCCGCCGGCGAAGGCGGCAGCAGCAGCAGCACACATGAATCCGCGCTTCGCAGTGCCATCGCGCTCAAGGATGAAGCGCAGGTCATCGCCGCGGCGCAGGGAACCATTACACAGAAGCTGTCCCATATGGTCTTGATCCCGGTCGAGAAGATTAATGTCCAGGCGTCGTTGTCGGACTTTGCCATGGATAGTATGCTGGCGTCGGAGCTGCGACAGCATATCTTCAGCGTGACTAAGGTTGATATCTCTTTCCTTACGCTCATGGATCCGAAGACTAGTGTGTCTAGTTTGTGTACGACTATTGCTTCTGTCTTGCTGAGGGATCAGAATAATTAGTCACTAGGTAGCATATTCATCAATCTAGGCTCAATACATACACATTATATCGCACCACTCTCCTAGCAGCATAACGGAGCCTAGCATCATAAGAAAATAGGCTCAGTTTTACTCAAAATCGGTGCTACGAGGTCAAACGTTTCAAATGCTTTTGTATGGACATTTCAATGTTCTTTATTGAGGATATCAGCAATTCTCAAGCATCTATTCTAACGACACCCCCAACGACTCACAAAGAACCTCCATCCACTCAGACAAAAACCGCTTAATAAACCCCTCCTCATAGAAAGCATCATTCCAATTAAACGAAAACACCAACTCATCATCCCACGTCCAAACATGGATCAGCAGCAGACGAACGATCGACTCCAGAGCCAGCCACCAATCCTCTACCTCCACGGTAAATTCTTCCCCGTGATACTTGGTCGAAATATACTCATTGACAATGCCCAACGAACTCAAATCTGGGTGCGCGGGCGCTCGCAAAGGATCATCTGGCTGTTGGCTCAGGAGCTGGAGGGCCTTTTTCACGTATTCAGGGAGGAAATTGAACAGATTCCGCGGGCCATCCTTGCTCAGATCCCGGCCGTATGCCTTGCGAGTCTCTGCGGCGATGGATTCAAAGTCCTTGTTCACGGCTAGGTCGATACTCATGAATATTGCAGTGTGGTAAACGCTTGTCGCGGCGTCAGGGCCGTTGAGGGGCGCGGGGAGATATTTTCGGAGATCGAATGGGGTTATTGTCGTATAGTTCTTTCTCTCACCATCAGTAGTGGTAGTACTAGTTTTGCTGTGGTGCGGGTCCATCACATATGGAAGAGTAGCCACTATTAAAGCTGCATGTACCGCGGCGGTCACCGTCAGGCCTCGCGATTTGCATGACTTGACGATCTGGCGGGTGGTACTAGCCGGTAAAGCTGACTTGAGACGCCGCGTGGTGGCTGGTAATGCATTGGGCAGTGTTTTGATGGAAATTGTTGGTTGGTTATGCAGCAGGACACTTATCTCTTCATCCGCTGCTTGGGATATAGCTGGTGTGATGATGGATGGTACGCCGGCTGCCTCGTCCAAAGCGGGTGTCAGGTTTCTCACCTCGGTGCCGTCGAGCTGGATAATATGGCCCCGGGGACCATTGGCTAGGATCTTGAGGAAGGTATCTTGCAGATACATCAAGCCATAGGCATCGATGCGCCAGTGGGGCGTACGAAAGAGGAGCTCGCGGGTGTCCGGAAGGCAGAACAGGAAGAATTGCGAAGATGGCGGTTCCTGGCTGTATACCTCATCGGCAGACACTCCATTTCGAATGATGAAGGTTTCTTGCACCCAGGTGTCGAGTGCTTCCGGGGAAGGAACCGTGTAGCATAGTCGAGAGCCATCTTCGTTGGCCCTCGCGGCAATCTGCGGATACCGCTGTCGGAGGGCCTTCCATGCCTGTTGGAGATTCTGTACCTGGGGGAAAGACTTCAATTTGAGAGTACACGAAATGAGAAAGTGTTGCTTGTTGAGAGGAGCCCCGGCATCAGCCACGGCGCGATAAAAGTTCTCCATGGAATCAAAAGGCCGCTCATAGTGACCGGGGGAGATCTGTTGCCAGGGCATGTTGGATTAGGCTGAGAGGGTGACAAGAAGCTAAGAAGCCAGGAAGGTTGGAAGTATGGAAGTATTCGATGTGTGATATACTAATGAAGTTGTTCTGTTGGGGGCCATTTGATCACATCCTATGCATCTGGGCAATTCATACATCAGTTTGCCTGATACCTCTAGGGCATGGAAGATAACAGTAACATACGCCAGTGAAATACAAATACAAGTAATGGTGCTAGTTGGCTATCCAGTGGGGCTGTACGCGGTGTGTAAATCGGTCTACACAATAATCAATTGGTGTATTAGTCGGCATTAGTTGAAACATTCCTGCATTGCGCTAATTATGGGACGAGGGATTAGGGCGCCGGACGGTCCGTTAGCCACCAGTAATTCGCTTAACAAAATTGATATAGGTATGGGCTTCGGACTTCCGCGCATTACACCGGTGGTATTAGTTAAAAGACTTGCGACCTAAGGATTTCACTCCCTGCTTGGCTCCACTATACACTGGGGTTAACTGGAGTACAGTCCGTTCGCCAGCAGTTCTCCGCCCCATTCTTGTTTGCTCAATCGAGCTACAAACTTGAGAGATCATCGATGACCTCCCTCGCATCTCCACTGCGATGAGTCCAAAATTAGCCCCCACGCTAAGTAGTTTAGTGCGGTGAGGTGGTATTAATGTTCCTTTCAATCATCTTCTTCCAAGGTTGTTACGGTCGCGATTCACCCGCAGAGCTACCTACCTAGCTAGCTATATGAGTCCAGCTCCCCTATTTCCACCCTCGACAAGTGCCCAATGCTAAGTGCTCAGTGCTAGAAGCAACCATCATCATGCCTTCCAAGGCTTTCACCTATTTCTACACCGCGTACGCCCTCGTCACCGTCCCGGCATGGCTAGCGGCTGTGGCGATTTACTACATCCCCAGATTCCTCCGGCCCAACCCGGCGTGGACATACAAAACCGCATTAACATGCAGTCTCTGGAATGTGGTGATGAATTATTGGACGACGGTTCAGAAACTCTGGCCCAAGCCACTGGAAGCCGGTCCATTGGGAAATCGATTCATTGTGCTCCACCCCCAGAAGACCATTCCCACGAAGACCGACAAAGAAGGCGGCCAACAATCCAGAGAAGTCTACACAGGAATCACTCGCTCCGTACCAGGAGTTAACCCCCTACCCGTAGGAGCCGTCTGGTACCCAGAGGCCCCAGCAGAACCTCCCCGACGACTCATCATCCACTTCCACGGGAGTGCCTACGTGATGTTCGGGAGTCGTCCGGAAGAAACCGGTGATGTGGGGATCAACGAACTCAGCAAACGGTCCGGATGGCCCGCGCTGGCCATTCAATACCGCTTGTCGCGGGATAAGATGACGACATTCCCAGCGGCACTACAGGATGGAATCACAGCGTACGTGTATGCCCTCGAGGTGCTGAAAATCCCGGCCTCGCAGATCGCCTTCGCGGGCGACTCGGCCGGCGGCAATCTCGTCCTGGCTCTGCTCCGCTACATCAACGAGGAGAGGAACCCAGCAGCACTTCCGTTACCTCGCTGTGCAATTCTGTCGTCTCCGTGGGTCGATCTGCGCGCGAATGCCATTGACAAGGTGCCCCGGAACCGCAATTATCACTCTGACTATGTCAAACATAATTTCCTGGCCTGGGGCCGGGAGGCCTTCACCCCGGAAGGATGGGAGAGCAATCATCCCTGGATCACATTTCTCAGAAACGAGACGCAGCTGGGGATCCCGGTCTTGGTCAATACAGGGACATCGGAAGTACTGTATGATGGGATCATGCAGTTTGCGGAGAATTTGAGGCAGAAAGGGAATGAGGTGGAAGTACTCGAAAGTCTGAACGCGGCCCATATTCCTTATCAGCTTGGTAAGGATTGGGATTTGGAAGAAGTTCAGGCGGTTTGCTTGGCGACTATGACGAGATATCTTGAGAAATCTGGTTGTTAGTGGGCGCTGTATACATGATACATATACATATATATATACTCTTCTCGAAGTGCTCGAGATAAACCCCATTGAATGATCGGAATTTTATATACACGAGTTGGCAACTTGTGCAACACTTTATGTCTCTAGTATATACGAAAATTATTAATTTTGAAAACCATAGTGCAGTCGTCGAACTGTTCAAGTCTATGCTTTTGAAGTTCCAGAGCCTTGTTCGTCATCTCCGTAGTTTGCCACTAAGTCAGCGACGCTAAGCTCACCATTTTCAGCCTCTCGAAAGAGGACAAAGAGAACTGATCATCACCGAAGACCTTCGATCTTGGACGTATCCACCGGATGAAGACTTACATACTCGGTGATGACTGGGTAGATGAGGTCTTAATATTGAAATTGGCGTAGGTACTGCGTAGTAGATAAGTATATGGGTATAGGTGGCATATAGTTCAGTTCAGGAGGCAAAGGTGAGTATCAAGTGAAGAAATGTAAACGAATTAAAGAAAATGCAGTACGGGCACTAAGTTTAATATATTTCTAAATAAAGCTCGGTGAGCAGATATATCAACTACTAATCTCCCAGTGTGTGGTTTTATGTACGGCTGAGCGGACGACACCTTGTTCACTGCTTCAGTTTACTGCTTAAGTGGAAGTTAGGATACTTGGTTAAGTTACTGGCTGTAATAGTTATATTAATTGCACTCAAAATATCATAAGTCGAAGACTAAACCAACAGATATTTGCAGTACCCTTTCTATCTCTGTAAGGACTAAGGAGGAAAAGGTAGTTACTGTACAACAAAGACAAATCATTAATATATTCACCATCAGATTAATTACTACATACAAAGATAGAGTAGAGTATGCACATATACACACACGAACTAGAAGCGGAAAGCATCACTACCCTTTCCACCCCATCCCATCTTCCCCCATATACACCAACTACAGCAACTGGCATACACTTTCCTCCACTTTAGAGTAGTTATAGATCCCCCCCCCCCAGTATCCCTAGGTAACAGAATATTAATTATAATTCCTATTTATATTATTTCTTTATCAAGACAGAAAATCGTGCGCGACACCCGCTGTGCTAAATACTGTAAATAATAGAATAAATATAATAAACAAACTCATGCTATTAAATATACCTGTAATCAGGTATGAGTAGTTCTTGAAGATATATAGATAATAAGTTCAAAGATAATACTATATAAAAAGGCCGGAGAGGACCCAGCTGAAGATTATATATATTTATAATTAATTATAAAGAATATATTTGGTATACGAAATGAATTATACCATATTAATTTCAGAGATATTGAAGAAGCAGATTTTAGGAATAAATTATTTTCTATGAAAGGCCATAGGTTAGTGGTGTCCTTAAGCAAGAGAACAGGGCATATATACATAATAGAAGATATGGATGGTTTAATTTTCAAACCTTATTCTTTTACTTAGAAATGAGATTTTCAGTATTACAGTACATATTTTGATAGGAATACATTAGCTATGCTGTTATACCCAGTATTTATTCACAATTAAAAATCAGAGACATCTTAATTAGCCAGCGCAGTTCCCTGTTCCGAGGATCCCTTGACTCTTGAGATAATCAGAGTTCCTCCCATGAACTTCTGGGCTTTGTGTGGTCTATTACCGGAGGAAACCCATTAAAGCATTTTTCTACTGGGGAAAGAGACTTGATGATAGTACTGGATTTTAGGGGAGCGTGACAGGCAAGAGTGGATTGTGAGTGGAGAAGCGGGTAAGAAGATAAATATTAATTAAAGTGCAGTTTATTAAGATTGTTTGCTCAGGATACTCAGTCTCCTGCTCACTCTGTGCTCAGTGATTGTCTCAGGCTTGCTCAGGGCGTGCTCAGATGTACTCAGTGAGTAAGAAGCAGCGAGGGGTGAGTACTAAAACGGAAAAAGTGGGCCATCAATCCTCCTAGAAAATCAAGTCTATATGCTATTAAATTAAGTATCGCTATTAGACGGACTCTAAAGGCCCGACAGGATTATTATCACATCATAGTACAGCCCCCTTCATGCAGACTAGCCCAGAATTCATAGGTCCGACTATTTACTGCTCCAGGGTAGAGCATCCGAGAGCCACAAGACCGTTCTACACTGTCGTTAGCCTGACATCATCCCTCCGCAGGAGAAAACTTACCAAGAGGTTGATCTCAGTGCAGCACTGAGGTTCCGACGTGCAGCTGTCGTCGTAGTCCTTGCCTGTATTCTCGTCAGTAACCTGTTATCCAGTTTTCAAGTTATATCTGGGGTCACGTACAAAGAAGACCGATGGACCCAACAATGTTGGAAGCATCGATACCCAGGTCCAAGAGGATAGGGTCGACAAGAGGGTCAAGAGGGGTGGTCAGGGAGCCACAGCACAGAATGGGAGGAACGCATTGCGCCTCCGTGACAGTGCTAATGGTTCCATCAGAGGTGCCCCGCTGAGCGGCCACCTCCTTCACCTGAGACTCAAGAGACGCGGTGCTGTCCTGGGCGGCGGGGACGGCCACGGCGGTGGTGGCAATGGCCAGGATGGCGAGAGCGGTAGTGAACTGCATTGTGATGATAGTGGTGGACTTGCAAAGATGCAGGAGAATGAGCGTTGCTGGTATTGTAGAAGAATGTATTTGAATTCTAGTGTTCAGCTTTCGTCTGGTGTTGGAGGAATTGTAGAGGAAGTCAAGCGTCCTTTATAGGTTTGAGCAGAGGTCAATTACTAAGGATCAAATTCAAATCACGGCATTGAGTTGAACGTCAAAGTTGTATAGTTCCATGGAAATTCCCAATCAGATGCCTGATGGTTATCTCGAGTCGTTCGTTCAGTCACATTCGGTCGAGAGGACCGATGGACATTGCCTCAAAAGCCAGTCGCATCGGAATAGATCGATGCTGGGCAAACTAAGAATTGTGGCCGGTTTCCGGAAGCTGGAGTATGGAAGGGTAAGCCGAAGGATCTCCGGAGAAAGGACGCCCAGTCATAGTCTGTGGCACCTTGGTCCCCTGTAGGTACCGCTGCAAGCGAGGAACCCTGTGGAGAATCGATCGATCATTCCCAATTCTGGGGAAGACCGTACCTGCATAGGAGAGAGTTAGAATCCAATAGTTCGGAATCTGGGGCCAGCTGAAAAGCGCCTGCCTGTCAAGGAACGCCGTCTTATCAGTTGAACCAAAGTAACCCTCATCTGGTGGCGAATCAGACACAACCCTGGCCATCCAAGGACGAGAGGCATGCGCGATAGCCGGACAGAAATTGAGAATAAGCTATAGAAGAACTAGTTGCTTCTCGGAGGTTTAGAAGAGCGTTTCACTGCATCCAGGTCGCATATCCTCAGGTACTAGTGGAGTTCGTAGCTAATAT
The DNA here is from genome assembly GCF_003184835.1 of Aspergillus costaricaensis CBS 115574. Classification (NCBI taxonomy): domain Eukaryota; kingdom Fungi; phylum Ascomycota; class Eurotiomycetes; order Eurotiales; family Aspergillaceae; genus Aspergillus; species Aspergillus costaricensis. The sequence goes on from NW_020291801.1 coordinate 1,242,808, forward strand.
CGCAAGGGAAGGCAGTCTTAGACAGTCTTGATGATACCCTTTCAGCGAACCGAGGATCTATCATGGACAGGGACAGGACCCATATCGAGCCTCAATCCCTGATCGAACACCCCGATCTCAGCTGGATCTCAGAGACATCACTCTCATCCTTGCAGTTGGGGGCACTGATAGACGATCCTTTACGTAAATCCACATTGGGTATAGAGCCAAGCGCTCAGATAGCAGATCCTATTGACATGTTCACCGGATGAAATAGAGTTCGCATGGGATCGGAGATTTAACCGGACTGAGGGATGAGGGGAAGCCAATAGTTAGTTGAGCAATTAGTAAATCCATTGTCGATCTATCAAGTATGCTGTCATGCATTTGATTACATGAGAGATAAGCGGGCATAACTTGAATTTGGATGATGATAAGAGAAAAAGCAATTCCTCTGGGAAACCGTGGATACCGTGCATAACAGATAATGCAAAAATACCTTACTCAGCGCACATGTGATTACTGCATAGCTGTTATTCAGTCACCTGACTGTTATCGTATATGTGGCGGTGCATGCGGCTCATGCCAAGACTTATTGCGCCACAGACTCGCGACACAAAAAGTGCAAAGTCGAAAGTGAAGCCCAAGTCGGTCAATATCCGCCGTCTGCGATCCTCCCCTCTCATCTTCCCCAGACTCTCCCCGCTGGGTTTTTTTCTCTTTCCTTTATAATTTCTATTATCTGAGGGCCATCCCTAAGTCAGACATCATGGCTCCCATCTCTATCGCAGACATCGTCGCCGCTCTGCCGGCCGAAGACACCTGGGGCCCCGCTACCGCCAGCGACAACATGCTGCAGGGCGTCCCCTACGCTCCCTTCTCCAAGGGTGACAAGCTGGGCCGTATGGCTGACTGGACTGCCGAGTCCAAGGACCCTAACCGTGCCGGTCGCCAGGCCTACAACCGCAACTACAGAGGTATACCATTATCCTAATATATCAGCCAAGCCAAGACAAAGTAACTAACTCTGTTTTCCTCCAGACCAGCAAGTCTATGGTGCCGGTTCCTCTAGCCTCTTCGCCGTCCAGGTCGCCGAAGACGAATCCTCCTTCTCCGTTGTCGACAACACCCGCAGCTCCGCTAAGCGTACCTTCGGTCGTGGCGGTGGTACCGTCTTCCGTGGCCGCGCCCAGCGCGGTGGTGCTCAGCGCGGTGGTCGCGCCGGCTTCCAGCGCGTGGGTGCTGGCCGTGGCCAGGGTGGTGACCGCTACTACGACAACCGCTCTGGCGGCCGTGGCAACCGTGGCCGTCGCTTCGGCTGGAAGGACTACGACAAGCCCCAGCGCACCCGTGAGCCCTCGGTCAACGTCCGCCCCGACTGGAACATGCTGGAGGAGGTTGACTTCAGCCGTCTGTCCAAGCTGAACCTCGAGGCCCCCGAGGGTGAGGACGTCGACTCGTACGGTTTCCTCTACCACTACGACCGGTCCTACGACAAGGCCCCCGTCAAGAACGCCGAGCGCCGTCTCCAGTCCCTCGACCGTGCCGCCTACAACGTCACCACCACCCAGGACCCCGTCATCCAGGAATTGGCCGAGAAGAACGAGGCCACCATCTTCGCCACCTCGGACATCCTGTCCATGCTCATGTGCGCCCCCCGCAGTGTCTACTCTTGGGACATTGTTATCGTTCACCAGGGCAACAAGATCTACTTCGACAAGCGCGAAGGCGCCTCCCTGGACCTGGTCACCGTCAACGAGAACGCCGCCGACGCTCCCCTTGAGCTGGCCGACTCCGCCAACAAGCAGGATGCCATCAACACCCCCAGCGCCCTGGCCATGGAGGCCACCTTCATCAACCACAACTTCGCCCTGCAGACCGTCGTCGAGTCCGAGGACAGCAAGGTCTCCCTGGCTCACCCCAACCCCTTCTACAACGCCGCCGAGGAGACCGAGCCCCTCGCCTCCAAGGCCTACAAGTACCGCCGCTTCGACCTGTCCCTGGAGCGCGACGACGAGCCCGTCAACATGATCGTCCGTACCGAGGTCGACGCCCTCATGAAGAACCCCGTCAACGGCGAGGACCAGCAGCTGCTCGTCAAGGCCCTCAACGAGTTCGACAGCAAGGCCCAGGGCTCCGGTGGCGCTCTCGACTGGCGCAGCAAGCTCTGGTCTCAGCGTGGTGCCGTTGTCGCTACCGAGATGAAGAACAACAGCGTCAAGCTCGCCCGCTGGACCACCCAGGCCATCCTCGCCAAGGCTGACGGCATGAAGCTGGGTTTCGTCTCCCGTGCTAACCCCCGCTCTGCCGCTGGCCACGTCGTTCTCGGTGTTGTCGGCTACAAGCCCCGTGATCTGGCTGCCCAGATGAACCTGAACCTCAGCAACGGTTGGGGTATCGTCCGTACTATTGTTGACCGTATCCGTGCCCTCGATGCCGATGAGGATGAGGACAAGGTCACCAAGTACGTCCTTATCAAGGACCCCAACCGTCCTGTGCTGCGTCTGTACAGCGTCCCTGCTACCACCTTTGACGAGGAAGAGGAGGTCGCTGGTGAGGAGCAGGAGGGTGCTGAGGAGGAGGCTGATGAGTAAACGGAAGCCACGTTATGATCTTATCTTCTTCTATCTCATGTGCATATTGGTTGTCCTTGCTTTCAAAAGTTAGTTACGAACGACGTCTCAACATAGAGTTTGTCCATTATGTTCTACAGATTATAATTCAATCGCACGACGCACGCAGTCCAGTAGATTTCTACATCACTATCTACCTTGCAGTCACGTAAAGCAGACATTAAGTAGTAGATTCACACAAGCAAACTATAAGTAAACTACAAGTGGAATAATTACGCAACAATTCGCATTCTCGCCCCTATCCATCCCAAATACAACCGTATGTGGATGGACTCAGTAATATGTCATGAATAAGGAGCATATTTACAGTCCCTTCAAAGCATTGAATAATTCTACAATATTTCACAGCATACCATCTCCACAACAATATACTCGTATTCCAAACAACTCCCCCAATCTAACCCTAACATCCATCCTCATCCTCCACAACTACTTTACAATCTCATCTCCCTTCCCCTCCACCACCAATCATATTCACAAATTCCTCCCAAAAAACCCCTCAATCCTCTCCCACGGAATCAACTCCACACGATCATACAAATCAACATGCCCAGCCCCAGGCACCCACAACAACTCCTTCGGCTCACTAGCCCCCCTATACGCATTCTCACTAAACTCCCTCGAATGGGCCTGATCCCCGGAAATAAACAGCACAGGTCTAGGCGCAATGACATCCAAATCCTCGAGGGGATAAAAGTTCATGAACTTCAAGCTGCTCGTCACCGTCGGATGCGTCGTCAACTCCGGGGTCGAACCCAGCGGCGTAAACTCGCCACGCACCGTGCGGTAGAAGTCATAGAACTCGCGATCCACGGCACTAGCATTAGCCGTAAGGGTGTTCGGCGTACCGCTAGTATATCCAATGGGATTGGTCGCTCCGCCAGGGTGCTCGTACTCAGGCCAGCGCTGCAGCGCGGCGGAGGCAATTACTTCCTGACGCTGGGTGAGGTTCTGCGAGTGGCGCAGACCCTGGCGGCTGACGGTGCCCATGTCGTACATGCTGGCGGTGACGATGGCTTTGATGCGCGGGTCGATTTTGGCCGCGCTGAGAGCGAAGCCTCCGCTGGCGCAGATGCCGATGACGCCGATGCGGTTGCGGTTGATGGTTATGGGGTAGGGGATGGAGGGGATGGTGGTGATGGTGGTGGTGTTGCTGCCCAGGTAGTCGACTGCGGCGCTGAAGGCTTCGGTGTAGAGGTCGGGTGAGACGGCGTTGCGAGGAGTGCCGGTGCTGCTGCCCCAGAAGGGGAGGTCGATGGACAGGGTGATGTAGCCGCGTTCGGCCATTTTGGTGGCGTATAGGTTGGCGGATTGCTCTTTTACGGCGCCCATGGGGTGGCCGACGATGATGGCGGGGGATGGGGTGGAGGTGGTGAGGTTGTTGGGGATGAAGAGGTTGCCGGCGATGAGGGTTTGGTATTGCGTTGGGAAGGTCACTGGTTGGAGGGTTACCAGGTTACTTCGGTAGAAGTTGTCGGCCCCGTAGGAGAGGTTTTGCGCGGTGGTGCATATTGTATGCAGGATTGGGGCGAGGAGGAGTGCTGGGAGTTTCATGGTGATGCAGAAGCTGAGAGTGGCTTTGAGGGTTTGGTTTGGTAGTTGGATGGTTGTGTTGATTTGTGTTTCTTAAAGTAGGTGAGTACATGGCTTTTATAGCCATTGTCTCTGCAATATCGTGATATCTCGTTGCGTGATTGTGATATTCGTCAGGGGCATTGTCATGTCTGGATGGAGTTGAGAAGTAGATCACTTCTGGGCCTCGTCATGCTAATGCGACTTGCTTACTGTGGGGCGTAAGCTACCCACTGCAACGGTTTGATATGGTTGGTTATTGTCTGGAAGTCTTTAGAATGTATTAATGTCTGATCCATGCTACATTTATCCATGGACACCACAGCTTCCCCACTTCGCAAGCACATAAAGGCATCCCCCGATTGTCCTTCTCTTCCGTCTTCCAAGACAACCAACGGACATCTATCCTCTTTCATCATGCCGCCCTACGTACACACTGGCCCAGTCGACTGCTCCCAGGACGCAGACTGCAGCTCCTTGGCGGGCAAAACCGCCATCGTCACAGGCGGTGCCAACGGCCTTGGTGAAGCCTATGTCCGCGCTCTCGTCGCAGCCGGGTATGTCTCTCGCCTCTTCCTTTCTTCACAGCTAATCCAGGCTCAATCACAGCGTCTACGTCTGTATCGGTGACATCGACACACAGAAAGGGCAGAAACTCGAAGCCGAGCTACCAGGGTAAGTCCTTCCTCCCAGTACTACCCATCCTACTCTAACCCACCCAAAGAACCAAATTCATCCCCTGTTCAACCGGCACCTGGACCGACCAAGTCCGCCTATTCGAAGCAGCAATCACCTTCTCCCCAACCAACCGGATCCACTACGTGGTTGCAAACGCCGGCATCCACCGCGTAGATGAAATCTTCCAGCCAGGACCGGACTCCCTCCCCGAACCAGACCTAAGCATCATCGACATCAACATCAAAGGTCCTCTCTACACAGCCAAACTAGCCATGCACCACTTCATCCGCCAGAATGGAACCACACCCACTCCAGAGCAAGAAGATACCTGCCTGATCCTCATCGGCTCTGGCGCGGCGTTCCTCGACGTGCCACGCTCGCCGCAGTACTGTGCCAGTAAGTGGGCGATGCGGGGAATCATGCATTCCCTGCGTCGGACGGCATATTACTACGGGTCCCGAATCAATGTGATTAGCCCGTGGTATGTGCACACTGGGATTTTGTCCGAGGAGGCATTTGCACACTGTAAGCGGGCCGGGGTGGAATTTGCCACAGCGGAGGATGCAGGGCGCTGCTTGTTGAGTATCCTGGCAGATGGGAGGGTTAATGGTCATTCGTTCTTTGTGACGGCTCGGAAGTGGGCGGAGAAGGGGTTCATGGATTTGGACTTGGAGGATTTCGGGGATGATGCGTTGCTGGCAGAGGTGCAGGAAATGCAGATTTGCAGTGCCCCGGTGGAGGCAGGGTTGTTTGTGTAGTTCGGTAGATTGTCGGCAGTTATTGAATATACGATGTTTGGCATTCATCATTCACAATAATCGTATGGAACCATAATTGAGGCCGAGGCCGGAGATAGCATCAACCAGAATTGGTATCCTTCCATGGTTAAGGGTCTAGCTCCATAGCATTCCGGATGGTGATTGATGGATTGGTGAAGAGCGGGTCTGGCTTGGCGTAAGCAAGATGCATTAGTGCCGGATAGCAGCCAAGTTTATCTTCTTCCGCTGTCTGTGTTTGTGTCTCTCACAACTTCTTCATCCAGGGTGTGTCTTCTAGAATGACTTGGAATTTCAGGCAACATTGTTTTGTCAGGCTAGCACTGCCCATGCGATGTCCCAATTGATCTTGGCACGCTTGGCTGAATACACATCCACGCAACACATTCGTCCTTCTCTCTCTCAACTATGCTGTCGACATCATCACGATCTGCATCCGGATGCTGGTTCGAGTCGGATGATTACAAATGTCCCTTATGTGGCAGTGCATCATGAGCTCTGATGGGTGCTGCTTATGGCGGTGGAGTTCTGGCTTACTGGACTGACCTCAGTTCGGATCGTGCGTCGGAGATAGCAGCTTAGCCTCTACTATCTATCTATTGCGAGGATGAGTATTCTGTTGCCTAGATATGATGTGTATAGCCCATTACGATGTTTATGTCTGTGTGTTTACTGGTAGGGTTCTTCATTATGGAGTATATATACGGATCATGAAAGAAGCAGCGCATCATGGGCGGCTTAATATATTCGATCTGCATCGAAGTACAAAGCTGCCATGAGGATCTTCTGTGATGTTCTTTCGGTGGTGTGCACATTCAGTTTAATTCGAAATGTTCTAGGTATGACATGTATTTAACCCTACTAGTGAGAATCATCCTTACATTACTAGGCCATTCGGTTCGAAACCCAGCCACAGAATATGCAGCCCGACTCGAGCAGGTCGTGATTCACCCCCAATCCCGGACTACTTCGGTCAAGGGCCAACTGGACATTACTATAGGGGTTCCTGGACATGGTGGCCCGGTGCGGCTGCAATTGGAACCGAACCGGGATATTCTTGCCCCAGATACTTATATCGAGTATCTGAACGGCACGGAACCCCAATCACTCGATCGAGACAGGGAAAGAGTGTTTCGGGGCGACGTCCTGGTAAATTCTTCCAGCACTGCATGGCATCCGGCAGGACGAGCACGCATATATCTCATCCAGGATGGGACAAGCCCGCTGTTCGACGGAGCCTTCACGCTGTTCGATCAACAATATCACATCAACCTGATCACGCAGTCCAATTCCTCCTATCCGCACATGGAAATCAGCACATCTGGCGATACTATAAGCACACTGTCTCAGAACACAGTCTTCCCCCGCCAATCCACCCAAGACAACACATGCTCCCGGCCCCGGCGAGTCGCTCTGATCGGTCTCGCCACAGATTGTTCCTACCGCGCCGTATACTCATCCACAGATGAGCTCCGCCGAGGACTAATCAGCATGGTGAACACCGCATCAGAAGTCTACGAGAGGACATGGAACATCTCGCTCGCCATCCGCAACATCACCATCAGCGACGAGACATGTCCCGACACACCCCAGCGAGACACCCCATGGAATGTCGACTGCTCCAGTGGGAACCTGGACTGGCGACTCCAGCAGTTTGCCTCATGGCGACGCTGGCATTATGACCCCAATGCGTACTGGACCCTGATGACCAACTGTCCCACCGGGAATGTGGTGGGTGTGTCCATCGTGGGAGGGCTCTGCACGACTTACTCCGGGGCAAATGTAGTGGCGCGGACTTCCAATCAGTGGCAGGTTTTTGCGTAAGTCCTTTTGACCGATCCTACTTTTTGAACCATACTGATTATGTTATATGGGTGTAGCCACGAATCCGGCCACATGTTCGGCGCAACCCATGACTGCGACTCTCAAACCTGCTCCACTTCGAATGGGGATTGCTGCCCCTTGTCTTCGAGCTCTTGCGACGCCGGCGGACAGTATATCATGAACCCATCTTCCACGTCCTATCAGACGTCCTTTTCGCCCTGCACTGTTGGACAAGTGTGCTCCTTGCTTCGCTCTGGCAGGGTAGAAGATGACTGCCTTGTGCACAGTAATGATACCGGACCCACGATCAGTGGTCCAAGTACCCCTGCTGGTGAGTGCGGTAATGGCATTGTCGAGGACGGCGAGGAGTGCGATTGCGGTGAGAACTGCGCGGACAATTCCAATTCCTGCTGCGTTAACTGCCGGTTGGTAAATGGCTCGCAATGCGAAACTGGCAGTGGCCGTTGCCAAGGTGGACGCTGCGAAGGTAGTGAAGATCGCCGTCCGTTAGGAGGATATGAACCGCTGGTTATTGGACTGGCTGCTGGTATAGGAGGGGGGTTGCTTCTTGGGATAGTCATTGCTATTGTGTGGCGCTGTTGTTGTGGGAGGAGAAGAGTGAATAAACAGGACGAGCCTCCTCTCTCTAGAGAAGTCAATAATCATATATACCGATAGTTACACAGCTATGTGTATGGAACAAAATAAGTAGACTTTTAGTGCTTCTAAGTTTCCGGGTTCGAACAAATAATCGCCACAACTATCAATCCCGATCCATGAAAACGAAAGCCCCACCGTCCCAGGCTTATCTATCAGAATAACATTTCCAGATTTCAGCCTAGAAATTAACGTTCAGACCGAAGAATCACCGTTCCCCGAGTGGGTCAACTACTGGTAGACTAGCCCTGCATAAATAAGCCTGCAGCTCCGCCGTGTCAGCAACTTGCATCCACCAATAACCAATCTAACCCACATTATGTCTCGACACGAACCACCACTCCAAATGGATCCGATAGCTCCTACATCATCAACATCAAACACTGTGACGCTCCGGCCGATGCCTCAGCTAGAACATCTCTGGACGTCTGAAGATGATTGGACGGGGGTCAGCGATCGAATCCACCGTCGTCGGCTGCAGAATCGGTTGAATCAACGGGCTTATCGTATGTTTTCCTCCGACACAAGTGTTGGTTATTAATCTGACCATATCAACCAGGCAAGAAACATAAAGCCACTACGGGGGATTCCTCCTCATCTACATCCTCATCCACCACTCAAACCCAAACCCTAATTCCCCATCCCTCCACCACAATTCACCACCACTCCACATCATCCCCATCAACATCCCCATCAAACAAAGCTGCAGCAGCAGCAGCAGCAGAAGAAGAAGATAATCACCACTGCCCCCTCGCCCCCACCAACATCAACATCCCCGACCTCCGCAAAACCCTCACCACCCTAGCCATCCAAAGCTACCTAACCAACAGCCCCCGACTCGAACACCTGCTCAGTCTCTCCCGGCTCAACGTCCACCGAGCTATCAACGACAACATCCGCTTACTGGGCATGACACCCGCTCACCTGCGACCCGACGACGCCCTCTCAATCTTCAACACCAACACCCAATCCCCCATCGATATCTCCACCCTCCCGGAAAGTCTCCGCCCCACGCCCCTCCAACGCCTCATCCCGCACCACCCCTGGCTGGACTTCTTCCCGTTCCCCGAGATGCGAGACCGATTGATTGTCGCGGCTGCGACGGGCTACCTGGATGAGGACGAGCTGTGTCGGGATCTCATGGCGTTTTGGGATACCCGGAACTCGGGGGCGACGTTGGTGGTGTGGGGCGTGCCGTGGGATCCGTGCAATTGGGAGGTCACCGAGGCGTTTTTGAGGAAGTGGAGGTGGGTGGTGCTGGGGTTGGGGGGGTTGAGGAGGAGTACGGATTATTGGAGGGGGAGGAGGGGGGAGGGAAGGTTGGTTTTTTGATAGCATAGCATAGCATAGCATGCTGGGTTGATATCAGTAATGGATGAGTTGGTAGACTAGGGTGTGATGAAAATCAAGGGGAGTTGGGTGGAATGAAGTATACTATTGTGAAAGTAGAAGGTATATACCTTAAAAGGAGAATATGACACATTATTGACTCCCTCCACATACCATGTCCATGTCACCACATTCCATTCCTACATACTACCAACTTAACTACGAATAAAAATTAAAGTTGTAGTTTGACATCTTCACCAAATCCCAACAACAACTGTCATAATACACCAACCTCACACACACACACCATACTAAATACAATAATCAGAAATCAATTCCAAACCAACATTTTTGAACCAATTACATAATTACTACAAATAATTCAATACACTCAAGACACCTCATTCAATCATTATTACTATAACCCATCCAGTAACCAAAGCCACACCACACCACGCCACCAAACCAAACCAAACAAGGTTAGATTACTCATTCCCGTCCATTAATTAACTAGTTAACTAACCCACTAAATTCTAATCATCTAATCCACCTCCAACAATCACTTCCCTACTTACTTCACCACCCACTTCCAAACAAAAGAAACCAAATAACAAACATGCCCACCCCCAAATCCCGCCCAACGGCATCGTGCCTCCCGTGCCGAACCCGAAAAGTCAAGGTAAATCCATCCCCTTTACCCCCCACCCCCAAAACCTCAATTACATCCAATCTAAAAAAGGTGACAGTGCAACCGCCTCCAACCATGCGAAACATGCAGTGCGCGGAACATTGCGCACGAATGTAAATACGCTGTGCCGGATGAGGATAGGCAGGCGATTGCGCAAGCGGAGATGATTGCGGAGTTGAGGGGGGAGGTGAATCGGCTACGACAGCAGATTAATGATCATGAATACTATGAATATGATCATGAACATAATCATGAGAATCATGAGGATTTAATGGGTGAGGGTAATGTGTTAGAGGACGGGGGTTTACTGATTGAGAGATTGGAAAATGGGGAGAGTTTGGGAGAAGAGGAGGATGATGAGTTGGAGAGGGTGTGGAGGGTGTTGAGGGATGGGGAGTGGGAGAGGGTGAGGGAGGTGGTGGGGAGGATTAGAGGTACTACTACTATTTCTGTGTAATTATTATGTTATGTTTTATGTTTATTGTGGGATTGTAGATATATGGTGGGTTGGTGTGTATGTATGTATTATTGGTAGTAGCATCGTGGTTCTCGTGATTATTGATTAGGGTGGTATAGCTTAAATCAACTGGGCAAGATCCAACACTGATAGAAAAGGAAAGAAGAAGACACTCAGAATTAACAAGTTGTATGGCCAGTGCGCTCTGGCGGCTAAACCCCACAGGAAGAAGAGAATCAGAAGAAGAGAATCAGAAGAAAAGAACAGCCTTGCTCCCAGAGCTTTTATATACACCTCGCCCAAAGCAAACCTTGTTAGAACAGTACCCAAACCCAAATAATCACCTCATTAACTCCATCCAGATCGCCCACTTCTGCCGGATCAACTCACTCCGCCAGATCAGCTCCCACCAGATCAATTCACGAATACATCATCTCATCGCCAGGATGGGAAAGGGCGCCCTCGACCTTGGCTCCGAGAACACTGCTCAGGCAGTCCATCAATTCGAAATCTTCCACCACCGCGCCAAAGCCGTAGCAGCGCACTTTGGTGTTCAGCGTCTCGATGATCACTTTGACGTCATCCTTGGTCAGGCTGCGGTAGAGCTCGTGGTTCTTCAAACACTGCAGCGCCATGATAGGCGTGATCTGTCCGTCCGTCACGAGCTGCCGACTGAGGTTGAGAAGGGTCGACAGATTGGCGTGAGGGAGGTCGTAGGTCTTGTGCGGATAAGTCTGTTCATTCGAGGTGGTGGCGATGTAACTGGGCGGCGGGCAGGTCGCCATCAAGGCATGACCCGAGAATGGCATGTCCTCGTCATCGGCTTCCGTGATCGATCGGCGGCAGAGATAGTCGGTATGTTCGCGACACGGCGATTCCAATCTAGACAGCAGTCAGTCATACAATCCTCCGGTAGACAAAGAGTTGGTGGGCGTACGTCAAGATAAAGTCAATCTGCAGCTGGGGGTGCTCCTCAAAGATGCCCGATGGGTGCCTTGGTGCCCGGCTCACCGGCGCGATCTGGTCGAGCGTCGCGAGGGCGTCACACGGGGCGGCCTGATACGGCCCTTGCGGTGGTGACATCTCGCTCGACGACACATCAATCTGCTCGATCCCCGTGGTGATCGGACTCAAGCTTGCGGAGACGGTGGTCGGTGGTGTGGTGTACATGTTGTTCGTCGAGGGATTGGAAGGAGCAACGCCGGTGGGCTGCGATCCCGTGCTACTGCTGGCAAATGGGCTAGACTGATAGCCGATCGTGGGTCGTTCAGCCTTGCGCCGCTCGAGCTCGGGTTCGTAGTTGATGCCATGGGCCGTGAGGATGTCTTTCAGGATGGTGTTCTCGTCCGATAGCGACTGCACCATATCCCGGTGTTGAACCACCGTCAAGTTGGCCGCCGAAATCTCCTGTGTGTATGCCTCTCGCAACCGCGACACCTCCGTTTCCAACGCCCGTATATATTGTTCCTTGCGCTCGCGATGAGTTCTAAACAGTCGTTGGCATCTGTTCCTAGATAAAATGCAGAGACGGGAGAGCCACGTACCTCTGAGCCTGGCGATTCAATTCCTGTCGTCTGGTAAGGGCGGGTTTGCTGTCGGGTTTGGGACCACGTCGTTTGGCCGGTTGACCATCTAGAAGGGGATCGGTTACAACGAGTGCGGACAAGAGAGAACACAGAGTAGTACAAACCTCGAGTAACCTTCTTCTGTGTGCCGCTGAAGAACTTGAAAAAGTCGGCCCCGATTGTCGAGGGTCTGGAATTGGGTTGGCCTGCATGCAGTGTCAGAGCGGACAATTGACGGGATCCTGTCCGCGCAAAGCGATGCAAGACATAACAAGCAACAGAATATCACGAAATGAGGAAAGACATGTAGGTACAGCACATCACGTCATACAACATGCAGGCAGTGCAGATGACAGAATCAAGAAACGGTATGTTACGAGCGAACGGTGCCGACTGCAGCCTTTCCCCCATCCGGGATGCTCTGTGTATCCAACACACATATTCCCCAGAAAAATAAAGAAATGAAATGAAAACGGGCGCCAATCGTATCACCACAGGTATACAAGCAATGCGAGGTCTCCAGGGCAAAGGAAGCCGGGAACTTACTTGGCATAGCCTCTGGTGTCATGGTTTGGCGATTGCCCGCACTCAGGTCCACAGACATCGGACCACCATTTATGGAAGTCATGATGGCTGTGATGAGGTAGAAAGAGGGTGATTGGGAGAAATGCGACCGGCGCGATCAGAAGATGGCCGACGGAGGACACCGACGAAGCGGAGGACGGAGGCGGGAAGAATGAGGGGAAGCGAAGAGAGAGAGAGAGAGAGAGAGAGAGAGAGAGAGAGAGAAAGGATTCGATGGGACTAGACGGTGGAGGAAGAGGAACCGACAGCAGATTAAATGAAAGCGAGATTCATTCAATCAATCAATCAATCAATCTGGACCGTTGTCAGCCTTAAAATGGATTTTGATTTGGTAGTCAAGTGGATTCCTCTATATTTTTTTTCCAGTCCAAGCGTCTTTCACCGTTAGGGAACAAGATATACGCACCGGCAGGGTCGGACGTTTTCCCCGAAAGTGCGCGGCCGATGGAGACCTGAGTTTGGGGGGGGGGGGGGGGAGAGAGGGGGGGGAGGGAGCCACCACACGAGCTCTGGACCAGGGGAAAAGGAGAGATCTGAATGGAGCAGATGGGAAATAGGCTGGCGGGGGTGGAAAAACGGTCAGGCAATAATATTGATTAATTGATTAATTGAAAGGTTTGCCCGGTTGCCCGTTTACCGTCCGTGGGTTCAAAGGTGGATAAATGTATAAGTTAAGTTTGGTATGTTGATTTGTGGTTTCTTGGTAGTGGTAGTGGTAGTAGGTAAGTAAGGTCAGGTAGGAGAGAGGAGAAAGTGGGTGCGGCGGGAGTGTGGTGGGCGGGAGTTGACGGATGGATTGGATGGAAGTATGGGGTGTGTCAGAAAAGGGCGAGTTTCAGTTGAGACTTGAAGCTGCAGGTTGAAAGGGGGGGAGAGATGGTGGAGGAAGAAAAAGAGTAGATAGATAGATAGATAGATAGATAGTATGAGGGTAAGTGGAGAGAGTGTGAGAGGGAGAGGGAGGGAAGAAGTGAGAGGAAGAAGAGGAAAGAGGAAGAAGAGGGAAAAAGAAGAAAGAGACAGAATAATACTCTTGTGGCAAGTCAGTGAAAGAGAGAGAGTGTGTGTGAGAAAAAGAGTGAAAAGAGAAGAGTGAGTGAGTGAGTAAGTGAGTGAGTGAGTGGACACCCACTACTGTCCTGGATAGTCGACTAGTTTCGGTTTTGGATGAATGGAGAGCGACGATAGTCAGTAGTAAGTAAGTATCGACTCGTTCGGGACCCGAAGTTAACTTGGTCATCCGTAGGCGAGCCGGCGTTATATCGACGGGGGAGACCCTGTCAAGCCTTCTAGCGGTCCCGAGCATTATTGGCTCGTTGCGTGCATCTCCCCTTCCCTTTTTTCTTCACGGACCCAGCAGAGACACCCCCCCCCCAGCGGTCGGCGCAAAGGCCAGGCACACGGCGTTAGTTTAGTTAATTACAGTCTAGTAGTAGCAACATCAACTTAGTAGTGGTTGGTGCCTGCCATGCACCCGGGGCGTCCACTAGTAGTCACAATAGATCCAGGCACAGATTTTAATTGGAATTGTACAGGAGGGAAGGGAACGGATTGGTCCGTGACAGAATTGATCAGATCATAAATTTGCAGAATCTTAAAAAGAAATAAAAAAGAAAATCCAATTTGAATAAATGAATAAATGTGATAACCAAGAAGAAAATCAAATAATTATCGACCATGATTATTAATTGTTGAAAAATAAAATAAATACAGCATACAGCATACAGAGATCAAAAGGAATTAAACTTCACAGTAGAAAGGGGAATGGTCGAAAGAATAAATTATAATCATAATAATTATTATCATACCCCAAAAATGCCCATCCAGAGAGAGAGAGAGAGAGAGAGAGAGAGCGAGCGACAGAAGCAGTGCAGAGGGGAGAAAAATAAAAAGAAAAAGAGGTCAGAAAATAAGAGACAGATAGAGAGAGAGAGAGACAGCAAAGAGGGTGGTGTACCTTACAGTTCACACATTCCCCGGCCCGTTTCAGACTAGTGCAGCTTCTCCCTCCCTCCATCTCTCTTCTCTCTTTCTCTCTCTCTCGCCTCTGGCTGTCCCGATCTCGCCTCGGCTTTAGTATTTAGTATTAGTAGTACTACGGCTAATGTAGTACTCGATGGGCTACACAACCAGCTTAACCTTACTGCACTATACTCTCTCTCCATCCCTCTCACACACAAAAACATTACATAAGTGAGAAACCAGATAACTAATGAGTGATCATTCAATTATTCACTATTCGTGTTCCTGTCAAAGAACTCAAGAGGATGAGAAGCAAAGCATCTGCCTGTGTGGAGTGAAGCAACAACTACTACTAACCGGGTGTGATCGGCCAGGCATCCAGTCACTCGGCGGTTATTGGCTATTGGTTTTTTCTTTTTTATCCTCCTCTGAATCGTCGTCGCCCCTCACGTCTGCCTGTCTCTGCTGGCCTCTCCCCCCTCCGAGTAATTGTGAATTGGGATCCTCGCTGCATCGTCAATAATCAATCGTGCTACTACTTCCGTACTCATCATCCTCCTCATCATCGTCACTAAATCCGCGGCAATGGTTCGTCTCTCTGCTATCCGGATCCATCAGGTGCTACTGTAAGTGGTTTTAATATTACCTCTATTATTTTTTACTTGCTCCTTTTTTTTTTTTATTTTTTATACATTCTTCTCCCATTCTACCTCAGTCCTAGCCTCATGCACTCAGAGGATCAGAGGGACGCAAGTCAGAAAATGGAGTGATTAAAAAAGGAGATGGAAAGAAATAAAAGAAAAAGTGCTCACGAATCTGATATATGGCGCATCTCTTTCGCCCGGCGGTTCGATCGATCGTCCCCCCGGCTGTCGTACCAGAAACCATTCTTACCTGTCGCCTGTCGCCCGGTAGTAGTGCTCCGTCAGCCTCCGTGGACCACTTCCACCACCACCCCCCAAAAAAGTCCTGCCTTCCCACCTTTGCCATCCCTCAACTGACATCTCAGAATAGAGGCAGGCGCCGTGTGTAACATTGTTGACTTAATTTCGCTGCGACCCGGACCGATGGGTTGGGGAAAACAGGTTCTCCTTGGTTGATCTACCGTCGAGCCTGTCCCTTTTTGCTTTTTTTTTTCTCTTCTTTTCTTTTTTTGCTCTCCCTCCACCTTCTGACCATCCACAGAATTCCCGTAGACACTGCATGATTCCTTTGAGGGGGTATTGATCCTACTCTGGGCTTAAGTTTCTTCGTTTGCAAACCCACAATCGTTTTTTTGGGGCCTGTCTGGTTCACCAGTCCGTGTTCAACGGGCCCATCAGCCCCACTGCCCACACAGAAGCCTCGGACTAGTCGCCTGGTCCAGGATAGCGCTATACGTTTATTATTCATTAGTGGCAGGCACAGGAAAATCTACTGTCCCCAACGCTCCGGCTGTGCTGCGTCATTAGGAATAAGCATGCGCGAGCTGCCGGGTTGCGAGGTGGTCAAGTGGACACTATCTCGGTGCGGTACCTACATCCGGAGCTTAGTGGATGATTGGATGTATGCACCTTCCTGCTCCTGCCGCGGTGGTTATTCCACTGTAAGGGGGGGAGGGAGAGGAGGCGAAGATGCCACTCGATCCCATCGTGATCGTGCCAGTCGGTCGACGTTTCGTCGCTCTTTGCCCGGACAGGTAAGCAGGTTGCGCGCTCGTTGATCAAGTGTCGGAGTTGCTTCATTGTACCTCATAACTACCGCGTTATTCCCGCATAAGACCTACAGATGGGATAGTGCACACACACACGCGCGCCCTGCAAATCGAGGTGATGTAACTGACCGGGATCGCCCCTTTCCGGGGGTCTCTTTGCTTTTTCTGTCCCTCTTTGTCTGCTGCAGGTTTCGTGAACATTGAATTCCTGGTCCCCGAGGGGTTCTCCCACCATGCTAGCCCATACGTAGTGCACAGAGCACCCCCCCAACCAACACCAAGGGTACTCCGTACTACCCATTGGGTAGTGCACGGTCATTTCTCTGAAGGCTGGAAGACACTCCCGGCCATTGGATAAACACGTTCGAATTAGAGTCAAAATGCCAGGTGGGTAGCGATGATGGTGGCTCGAAGCCTCGAACACCTTGGGTTGGAAAAGATAGATAGCTCGTCAATGGTATAGACTCTAATCGCCATTATTATCACATCACCCAAGATGTGGTCCTGGCACCCTTGAGCATGGCCACTATTCAATTGTCCACGATTATTGTCCCAATCCATCAATGATAAGCCGAGGCTAGGCGCACGACGACGATCACCGAACAGGATCACAAACCAAGATATTTGTAGTTAGCTTACCAACAGACCACGGGCCCAATTGAAATTAAAGACCGAATCATCGCCGACGAAGCTCCCCGAGAAGCCGGGTCAGATCGAGATTAGGGAGGATCTCAAGGGAGGACGAGGTTGAGCAGAGACCCGTCTGAGCTCAGTGAAGAGGAGAAGTTGTTTGGACGGCGCGGAAACTATCGAGCGGATCGGCAGCCTAAGGCCGCCAGTCCACCCAATCGGGATCGCGCCTCAGGCCGCCCTGACTCGTGATCTTCGATGCTTCCGCCTATCATGTGCTTTTCCCCTCTGCACTTTCTCCCCCTCTTGCCTTTACTGTCTATTGTTCTCTCTTTCAACTCCATCCTTCATCTAATCTAGGCTACTATAGTTCCCCTCTGCTCTCAGGGCAAAGGGCACTTTGTCCCGCCTAAACTGAAACGTCTGCACCGATAGTCAAGTGCCCCACCATGTCGGTCCAGGCTCTTTATCTACCTCCCCTCCGATGCCATGCAACAATCCGAAGTGCTCGTCCACATCTCCGCCCCCAGCACCGTGGCCGATGATGCCAGCTACCGCGCTCAAGTCGAAGCGATCCTCGCTTTTCAACCTTTCTCTCGTCAGCTCATAACCTTACGATCTTATGACAGCGAAGCCATCCCCGCTGTAACGGAAGCCGGTCCCTCCTATACCCAGGAAGAACACAATGCCAGCTCTTCTACACTCAAGCCTCCAGACCCTGGAGCAGCTTCACCAGCCCAGCGACCAAGTCAACATGACAAGGACTCGCTCGGAACCCCCCTGAGTGTCATTCCCGATTCTCAGCCTGAGCGAATTCCCCCGGAGCCAGTCGACTTGCAGGAGATTGCCCTTCCCCAACCAAGTCCAACACCTCGTCGCAAATCGACCGATACAAATGGCCTACCTCTTACGAAGCGAAGCCGTCTAGACTCCCTTCCACCAGCCAACGGTACAACACCCCCGGACGAGCATCTCAACAACCTCAGCCCACCAAACAACGACGCCGCCACCAAAGAAGCCGCACCCAAAACACACCAAGACACCACGACCTTACACCTCCCCCTAGAAATCAAACCAAACCCACCTCCCATATCAACAAACCCCTTCACAACCCACATAACCCCGACCTTAAAAATGCTCTCCACCCGCCTCAACCCTTCCCGCACATACACTCCCTTCCAACAAACCCGACCCCTCGACGACCTCGAAAGAGGACACTGGTACCTCCGCCTCAATCTCACCGACACCCTAAACCCAAAGCCACCCTCCAGCACCACCTGGGACATGCCACTCTTCACGCGCTTCTGGACCTTCCTAACGGATTTCATCGCGAAAGAAGGCCGCGCTGGCTGGGGCGTCTGGTGCATTCTGGAGGATGATGGCTCAGATAAACCCGCACCGTCGCCTCAGAATGGACTCGAGGATGGTGGGGTGGAGAAACCAACAAGACCAGTGAGTCTCAAGGTCTACGCATGGGGCGAGATAGCCTCTCATATATACCTGCTTTTATTCCTGGCGAGTGAGCGTCGCGTTCGCAGGATGGGACTGCAGTGGCGTGATAGTGCAGATGATGTCGTCATTCAGATGCCGTAGGAATCATGTTGGGTGGATGCTGTTCCCCAATACCTTTGGGAGGTTCTTTTCGTAGTATATAAACAATACTATACTCATGGAGCATCAGCGATGCGCTATATATGTACATAATCTTTCAAAATTACTGCTGTATCTGGACCTGTCATTCTGTATAGTACTACTTATAATTTCACGCGGAGTAGTACTTCTATAGAAATCGTAAGAGTACTAATTAATGGCTACTACTTTTGCGAATATGAATAAAAGCCCATTCGCTTTATCGAAGGTAGGTTACATCAGTCCAATGCGCTGAGAAAGACAACGAATGCAGGTGTAACTGGCCATATGTCATTGAGCTTATGGTACGAGAATATCGAGCTGATAGATAAGATAGATACTATGGTACAATCCGAGGGACGCCAAGACCAGAAAACGAAACGAAGGAAGCGAGTGAGAGAAAAGGGCATGCAGCTTTGGGTTTCGGCATCCCGGAAATAGTTGAGTAGCAGTCACAGAGCCAACTCGGGGCCGCATGAGGGCACAAGGAAACACGCCATATTCCGTATTGGAAAGAAAATTGGGCACAATCTCAGCCGAGCTCATGTTTCACGTTTGGATAGACGAGAAGCGTCGAGAAGAACGGTGAAAGGAGAAGGAAGAACCAAAGAAATCGGAAATTGATAGGAGACAATTTCGGCTCATGTACGAAAAGATGAAGAAGTATGACAGACACGGATCAATGCACGGCATATGCGGTGAGACATCAAGTATGTAACTGGCTTTGTGAAAATGCAGGAACGACAGACCAGTGAACGCCATTTGCACGGAGGAAATTTCTGTTATAGATGTCTAATAGTTCAACTCCCCGCTGCCAGAGCCACCGACCGCATCGAGATCCTCGTAGCTCTTGAGGCTGCGACCTTGTACGGCTTCGCGCGGACCCATGCCTTGCTGACCGGCACCGGCGTCAACAAAGCCGCTGGCCCCAACCAAGGCGGCGGCAGGGTGTCCAGGGGGGATGTATGGCGGTCCAGAACTGGCCGGCAGGCGACCACCAGATCCATACATGCTGGACATGCCACGGACGGGGCTCAGACGGCCGCTTCCAGTGCCGGGGGCGCCATGCCGATTGCCACGTCTGTCATAAGGACCTGATCGGTTATTATAACGCCCGCCGCCACGGCGCATGACGCCTGGTTGATGCAAACCTGGGCCGTCTGCAGACACCATTCCATTACCACTCCACGAGGGGTTATTAACACCCATAAATCCGGGTACCCCCGACCCTGGCACACTCTGGAAGCTTGGGGGGACATTTCCGCTGCCTGCAAGGTAAGGCGGCATTGACGCTAGGCTGAAACCACGTGGTGTACCGGTCTGGCCCTGACCAGAGTTGAGAGGGAAATGCCCGTTACTATTAGCGTCGGACCGCGAAGGAGCAATCCGAGCAGGGTCGAGAACGTAGGCATTGACCAGAGCGAGCTGTATCATCATGAGTATTCGTCCGCACGGAACACGTTAAAGAAGTATCACTTACATCACTGCGAATGTTCTCAAACCATTCGGTATGACGCTTTTCGACATGCTTACGCCAGAAATGCTCCGCCTTGAACAGCTTGGTGCATTCAGGGACTTTGCAGCGATACTTGGACTCATCCTCCTGCTTCATATACTTTGCGAGCTCTTCCTCCAAGGCGTCGTCAACGGGCTTGCCACCCAGCTTCCCGATATCGACATTCTCTGGCTCAAGGATCTGCAAGAGTTTGTCCTCGAATGTCTTGACCCAGTTGAATGCACGCTGAAGCTGTTGTTCGGTCTTGGAACTGAAACGCTGTGGCCGCTTCTCCTCCGACACAGGCGGCTGCTCCTCGCCCTCTTCACTAGGTTCCTTCTTTTTGACAGGGAACGGCTGCCCAAGAGCGCTAGCCCGGGCCACAGCCTTCGACTGTGTCGTAAGACCGGCCCGGGGTCGACGGAGATGTCCACCAGGGCATTTACGAGCAAGCTCATGCACAGAGTCACTCTCAAAGACACAGAAGAAACAGAAATTGTAAACCCGGCGAAGGTATTCAACCATCAGATCCAACTTCTTCTTCTTGGCCAAGAGCTCCTCATCATCGAGTTCGTCATCTTCCCATCCTTCCTGTTCTTCGCCCTCTTCTGCCTCGCCTTCATCAATATCATCGGCATCGTAGTCGGGCTTCCTCTTTTTGACACTGACAGGCCCCGTGACAGGCGGCTGAAGCCAGCCTTTGCCGCGCAATTCCTCGACTCGCTCTTCGATTTTGGAGAACCCGTCAGCACCTGCTCCCATCTCATCATCGAGCTTCGACACCAGTCTCCTTGCCAGCTCCAGGTCTCGTGAAATCCGCTCTGGCGACGAAAAGAGATCCCACAAGGCCTTCTTACGGGGTTGCGACGGCGGCACATGAACACCCACGTGGCAAACAAAGTCACCATGAACAGGATCATGGATCGTTTTGTCGTTGATTGCTTCAAGCGCCTTCTCGGCAGCAGTCTGTGTCCCCGATCCATTGGCCGCATGATCATGTTCCATTTCCTCACCCTCTTCCTCCCTTCCATCCCCCCTCTCGACGACCTCGACGTCAGGCGCAGGATGGAGCATGATCCATCCCATCCGATGGTATTTCTTCGACGGATTGGGGTCGCTGAGACTAAGCCACTTGAATCCACCATCTTCCTCACCCAAATGCTCCTTACAGAACTCTTCGATCTTCTCGCGGCTAACATTGGGCGCTAGAGTCTTGATCAAGAGAGCAGACTGAGACAGAGCTTCGTCACGCAAGTCACCGCCTCTTGCTGGGAGCAAATCCAGAACACCCAGGGTTTCACCAACCGCGGTGGTTTCGCCCTCTTCCTTCTCAATGACACCGCCTGCCCCGTCACTTTCACTCTTGTAAATGCCTTCAAGCGTGAACTCATCAAAGAGACCACTCTCGAGGTCTCTCTCCCATTGTTGATAGGCGCCCATGCGGAAATCCATCAGTTGACGACGAAGAGGATCCCTGACCTCAGGAACGTAGCGCTCTCTGAACCACTCCTCGTTTCGATGATGCTGGACGAAAGCACGGGCCATCTTCGCTTGAAGGTTCACCTTGTATGAATCGTAAGCCGCCTGGATCTGTGCTCTCTCTCTTTCCCGGTCTTCACGAGCCTCCCGCTCCCCCTTGACGCGATCAGAAGGACGCCGACCGCCGTGCTTGGCGCGTTCCTTTTCTTCTTTGATCGACTGCTCCGCGCGCCACCATTCGGCAAACCAATTGAAGCCCACTTGAAACTCCAGGGTTAAAGGGTTCGGAAGCGGATTGGTGGGAAGAGGGCGCTTGACAGAATCTTGTCCTGGGACATAGCGGTCGATGTTGGCAACGTTCGGCGAAGGCGCACGGCGACGGTCCTCGCGATCACGCCCGGCATGCTCCCGAGAGGCAGCATAATAGTCGTCTCGCGAGGCACGGCGATCAGAAGGTTCGTAGCGGTCGATCATAACGGGTGAGCGAGAACGACCGCGTGCTCGGCGTCGATCCTGAGATACTGCGTACGTACCAGTGGTTAGATTGAATGGCCATGACCAGTCCGAGAGCATCCGGATGGTAGTCTAGAAGCTAGAAACTTACCAGGTGACCTGCGACGGTATGAGTCCAGTGGGACCCGAGAAGCATAGGGATCGCCAGCTTCCCGGCTCCTGCCGGGGGACCCGTAACTCTCATATGAGTCCATGGGGACGAGGTTATGCAAAATCGCGTCGACCGGAGCTCTTGTAGGTTGTAACGGAGAAAATCGGAGCCAGCTACCAGACAATGGCCGAGGGTCGCGCCCAGGACGGTAAGGACAGAAGGCGTAAGCTAAGATCCGAAATGATCAACATTAGAGCAAGTCCTTCACGTGTGTAAAAGTGCCGGGTGGGTTGGACGTTGACGAAGCAGGGTTAGGGGGCGAGTTGGGCAAGAAGAAGATGCAAATGAAGCTGGTTGCCGGGGGCCGGCCATGGAAGAGATAGACAAGGCATGATTCTGGATAACGATGACAAGGGCGAACCCGGAAACTGAGAAGATGAAACGCAAGTGCGCTCGCGAGAGCCAAGAGAAGACGAGAGAAAAGAGAGGGCACAAGGTAGACAATAGAGAGTAGTTAATCAATCAGCACGGAGTGTGGTGCGAGCCAATAATGGCGCGACGATAAAAGGAGGGAGTCCAAGATGAGGTTTTGAGTAAAGAAAAAGAGACGGGATGAAGCACAAGTGAGGCGCGGATCCAAGTGAAT
Source organism: Aspergillus costaricaensis CBS 115574 (assembly GCF_003184835.1). NCBI lineage: Eukaryota > Fungi > Ascomycota > Eurotiomycetes > Eurotiales > Aspergillaceae > Aspergillus > Aspergillus costaricensis. The sequence continues at coordinate 1,265,689 of NW_020291801.1, forward strand.
TGGATGGATGACAGGGGAAGGTTGGACTGAGATAATTGAGCAGGGGCAAGGGGACGATGAGAGACAAGGGCGCTGCAATGGAATTGACTGAACACGATAGAGAGAGAAGAGAGATAATGAGAGAGAGGATTGAATGGCAAGGCAGGCGACCTACAAGAGAAGCCTTAAGAGGAGAGAATTGGAGATCCAACGAGATGCGAAGATGATGGACGGAGTACTAAGTCCAATCCGAGCTGAGCAGATCAGACAATATAGACGGAAACCGCAACAGACCGGGACTAATCACCGGGCAAGGCGTGATGATATATAAAAGGAAGTTTTGTGGGGGAGTCAGAGGGAGAGGAGAGAGAGAGAGAGAGAGAGAGAGAGAGAAGAAGAAGAAGAAGAAGGGAAGGAGGAGAGAAGGCGAGAGAGGGAAGGGAAAGCAGCGAAGGAGAGAGACAGGATTGGGGAGTGAGGCTGGAGCGCCGGAGAAGGGAGTCCCGCCTAGTCCCGACCGGGCATAGCGCCCCCGGGTTGCCTTTTGGTCGCCGCTTCGTCAAATAATCAATAACATTGGAGATACATTTATAAAAGGGTGTGTACGCCTCGTCTCTCATTCCCCCTAAACAGGCTTATAGCAGGCAATTGAAAGAAAGTCATCTCACTCACCTGGCATCTCGGATTCCTGAGTTTCAGGGTAATCAGACTCTTTAGCAATTTGATGCTGGTAAAACCATGCCAACAACGGGTGGCAAATAGAGACGAGGGAAGCCCTCGGCTCAGTCGCAGCTATAGATTGAACCACCAAACTGGGAGAAATGGGAAGATCGAACCAGCATGGATCTGGGGGGGCAGGATTGAGAAGAGGAGCAATACGAAGCCTGCCTTACGATGAATACAGTGCACATCCGTCAGCATCATCTATCTCGGAATTCACTGTACCAATTTCACTCCCCTCTTACTTCATCCGAGGCAAAGTGAAGACTCGCGGCCTGCTAACTCTATTCTACTCAAAGCACTCACACCGTAGGGACCTGCTCTAAGGTCAGGCCACGAGAACAAGGCAAGCACGACTAAGAACGAGTTCGCCAAGTATGTCTTGATATTTGTACACGACTAGTAGGGGAATCATCCGTTGAAGATCAGGGTAATATATCAAACGAGGCATCAAAGGGGGCAACAGAGAAGGGCAGGAGGAAAACAGGTATCGGCTGTGACAGCCCAAGACCACCACAGCCTCGCATGTCAGACCACACTCGTCGATGCAGATTCAAAGAGAGTGGAATCGCATGGGGCCTCGCAGCCGCACCGAAGACGGAAAGATCCCAAGTCACATTCATGCACTACCCCAATGGCACAAACAGTCAATTGGGGTGTTTCATAAAATGCACGGAATGAAGACCGTCGTCGAATTCTCCCGTCGGGAACATTCCATTTCCAAACAACATACCCCAGAGAAAGGCGACCGTCGGACAGTGCCCAGTGTTTCGACTTTTGCTGGGCAAATACGCGACACCGAACCAAGACATGCGTGCACCATCCACCGCCAAGGGATGTAGGCTCTGTCGCCGCGCCACCCAACCTCGGGGTTTAATTTTACCAGCGATGGGCTTCAATCTAATACCAACCAAGGCCCGAAGCACGACGCAAAAGAACGGGTCCGGATCAAAGCGGCGGACTCAGGCACAGGGGAAGAAGGAACACAGTACACCAAAGTTGCCAATGACATTGAGTTGCTTGTCGACAAGGGAGCTTGACGAGAAGACATATAAGAAGGCTGCCGCCAGCTGTGAAAACCACGACCTTCAGGTATTAGAGACCGGGTCATGCAGCATCGACAGTGGGACGAACGTAACAATTCATGAGTTTGAGAATCGTGCACCATCCCGAGAAATGAAAAAGAAAATAACAAAACATAATCATCTCATACATGCAATCCTAACAGGCTGAACATCGTTAGATGAAAGGAAATAGGAAAATAGTAATAATACTTCGTGCCAGCATAACAATATAAACAGACATAAAAGTTTCAAACGGATGAAACGAGGCGTTTCCGACGAAACCAGAGGGAGGTGGGAATAACGTCAATAAGTACGAGAGAAGATGGGGCAGTTGCGCGTCGCTCGCTGCGGGGAGTAAAGGTCAAGGAAGACGGGGGTAAAAGAAATTCCAGACATCCATCCATCATAAAGGGCTATTGTGGGTAAGCAGGATTTTCGCAAGACGATCCTGGAGTAAGGTACCGCTCAACCATCCTCGTCGGACAGCTCAGCAGATTCGTTCTCGCTTTCGTCCGCACTAGTGCTCGGTTTCGCACTGGTTTTCGTCTTTTTAGACGAGTTGATGGTGTCATCGTTGACATCACTTGATTTTCGTTTCTGTGCAGAAGGCGGGTTATCGCCAGGAGGTTTCACCGCATTATCATCAGCGGCTTCAAGCCCAGAGGTCGTAGATCCGGATGCTTGCTTCTTCTCCATAGCTGCCACTTCGTCAGCCGTTAAGAATCGCCCGCCGGGACCACGAGGGCGGCGCATGGCATGGTTGTGACGCGATTCGTGCAGATATGGCTTACGGCCCTTGGACGTGAGCCGCAATTGCTCCTCCAGTTTTTGGCGAGCCACTCGTCGTTTCAGGATGCGATGAAACTGCTTCGCGTTCACGTATAACGGCGATTCCTCAGCGGCGCCAGCGACCATATCCGGCGAAGGTTGGCTCTGCTGGACAGGCGGCTGAGGTGGTGGCGGCATAGATGGGGGCACCGAAGGCCGGCCGGCATGGTTGATAAGTGGTTGGGCATTCTGAACATGTGGGCTACTGACATGGCTCATGCGACGTTGCTGCATCTGGGCGTTCTGGGACATCTGTACCTGGGATCCCATCGATGGCATCTGGCCAGGAATCTGGGGTGGAGAACGAGGATTGCGGTCACTCTTGACCTGCACCCCAGCCATGCGCGGCGATCCGCGGGGACCAGGAGCCATCTGGCCAGCCATCGAATCTTGATGTAGAGGATAGAACTGGCCCGATGCTGCAGCGGTGGCCATTGCAGCCGCTTGCGTAGGGGAGATACCATACGTTTGTGGCATCGCCGTGGTGACTCCATACGACTGAGGGAAGTTCATTTGCTGATGTACAGAGCCCGGGGCATTTTGAGCAGGCTGATAATGAGATTGTGAGGGAACAATTGGTGACGCTTGATGTGTAGCGTGAGCTTGTTGCATGTGCGCTTGAGGGTTGGTGGGAGAAGTCATCGATCCCACCGTGGACCCAGCATTTTGAGGAGCCGTCTGATACGGGGCAGTGATGTGGGAAGAGGCGTGGGGATGCTGGCCATGAGGCTGTTGATACTGCGGCGGGTATTCCATCATGGAGCTGCGACGGGGTTTACCGTCAGACTTCCAATTAGAGTCGTGATTGGAGTACCCTGGCTGTCAGGAACCAGGAGTCTAGGACCAATAATACGGCCAAAGATGGGCCAATCCCAAGGGATTTCACTCGTCTGAGACCGAAGTGGCGAAAATAAGGGAGAATGATAGGTTGTCAACAACACAGTTGCACTTGACAATATCACCGTCGTGCACAAAGGAAAGGCGGTTGTTTACTGATTCGACGAGTGAACTGCGAAAGTCTGCAGGCTCTGGTTCATAGTGTCAGCATGGAGCGCAGCGCCAAACGGTCACTGGATTGCGGGTGGGGGTTGGATGGGAACAGAGGAAGGGCGCTTACACCGGGGGCGCGTACCTCTGTTTTTGTTTTGCCAATACACCCACTCATCAACTTCTGGCGTCAAGAAAATTCGCCCAAAGGTGAACGCTTGTTTGCCGAAATGCTTCAGCCCGCTTTTTCCGGAGGTTCTGCGTCTTTTTGTGGAAATCTTACGTTCGCCTCCAAGTGTAACGTGGTTGGGCTTCGATGCAGGGAACCAGGATGTCCTCGACAAGATGTCGCACTTGATGCGTTGTCAGACAAAGCGCGATCTTCTTGATAATGGCGCTCAAGTCTATCACAGACACAAAGACTACGCAGTATAAGGAGACGACAACTGGCAGGCTACCTGGGTAATGCTGCTCAGTTCCTAAATTCGTCAGGCTGCTTGGCCACGTTCGTATGAGGCGGTGCTAGAGCAACCTGGTGAGTTAGTTCGCCTGGGCCCGGGAGTTTGGAATTATCCTGGTCCGCGGTCTCCCGAACTATAATGCCACTCGACGCTGTCGTCAGGGTACGCCTGAGAGGGGCTTGCACGGCTCAGTGGACTACAAAAGACTATTAGCATCTATCTTTCCCACCATCCCGAAACTTTCGGCTCCTGATTTGTGCGCTGTCACGATTGGAGGAGAGAGGGGGGGGATAGGAACTGTCAATTTGATGGTGGTGGGGGGGGGGGTAAGGTAGGAGGGGGGGAAACATCGTGGCGGTTTAGTCTTTTCAGGGCTGAAGGATGTATGCGTTGGCAAGTGGAATCATGATGCAGCCGGCAACATACCTTGTTCAAAAGCGACGCACTCGCGACCCCAAACAAGGGTAGGCGGAGTTTTGCGCGCGCGCGCAAAAACGACACTTGAAAACAGGGAATCAAACAGCCGTGACGGAGCTATTCTGCAGTCTCCGACCGTAGTAAATCGATGCGCGCCTATTGACAGGTCATGGTGTTAGATAGCTGTCAGAGAAGGGCAAAGGCAAGGATTGACGCGTGGTGATTGGGCCATCATGGGGTGGGGAGTCGGGGTTGCAACTGAAACGCGACAAGAAAACATAACAATGCATAAGCCATAGCAGAAGCTCACAGGGACCGGGGATGATAGGATGAGTCGCAGAGGGTCTTGCGTGCAGTACTTAGAGTACATGCGACACTAAATCTAATGGTTTGATTTGCTTTTGAAGGTGGGTAACGCCAGCCATAACTTTGGGGGGGGAGGAGCAGCAGGAGGGTGGGCAGTAGGGAATCACAGCGCTGTCGCGGTTTGCGGGCCGCGGCCAGAGAGGGAGCCAAGAACAACAACAGGCGGGCTTGCCTCGTGGTTTGAAAAGGTTAATTACCTTTTATCAAGGGTTATTCTCCGCAGGTGGCAGAAAAGCCTCCAATGCAGAGCAACACAGAAAGGCGACTCGTTGTAATGATTTGACGAGGGCTTTCAGTCACGAGGGAAGGAACCTGTGATGATTCGCGGGGCGATGGCAACGCGACGAAGCTCTGCCAACGAGAGAAAGGCGGACAGGCAAAAGGGAAGGTCCGTTTCTTTCACCGCACGGTAGGCTGCCGCTGATGTCAGTCCGGCCCGGGTTGATCCGCGACCGAAGCGGCAAAACAAAATGGGAAATGATAAAAACACAATGACGGAGGGGTATATGGGTATATGGAAAACAGAAGGGCGCATGCATAAGAATAAACCACAGAAATAGAGCGAATAGAATAAACGGGAAATTAAAAATAAAATCAAGAAGTGGAGTGGTTCGGAGAACAAAGCAAAGAATTCAAAAGGAATAATCCAAAAGACCAAAAATAGACTAGAATCAGTGGAGAGGGCTGTAGCTTATGGTCATAGCCACTAGATGTTTGGACAGCAGAAAGCAGATGCACCAGACAAACAATGGAAGTAACAGACAACTGATGGAGCGGGGGTGGGAAAGAAGAGAGTGAGTGAGTGAGTGAGTGAGTGAGAACCTCCAATGAATTGTGAAGATCCGGCCTCGGTACAACAAAGAATACAAATGATTGGGCGCGCGTCAAAATAAAGTATGCAATCACAAAATAGGAAAAAATACAAAGTTGAGCAAGGGGCAGCAGCAGCAGCAGCAGTAGGTAGTAGATAGTATAAGATGGCTAAAAACGTACCTTAGATGATGATTCGACCACAACCGTGGTAATGACAGAAAGGGAGGATGGAAAATGATCAATCACGAGAGTGAAGCGGATGGGGTGGGAAGGAAGGGAAAGGCGGGCAGTGATTGGGTTGGACAAGAGCAGACGGGTTAATCTGAAGCCAGCCCAAGCAAGCAGCGAGTAGGAAAAAAACAAATTGGGAGGAAACCAATGGGCTCTGCGCAGCCAGGACAGTCCGACGTTGTTGACTGGAGGGCACGCAAGGACTGGAGAGGTTGGATGACCAACGAGAGGGAGCAGAGAGAGAAAGCCGCAGCGAGAAGAAGGGGCGAGCGATGGGGCATTTGTACCGGACGCGCTCAGAGGGTAGCTGAGTGGCTCGGCAGCTCGTTAGCGGACAAGGCGGCGAGGATTCAGACCAACAAAGGCCACGACCATACTGTCCGGTATCGACCCCAGGGTTCGCTCCACTTAGCGTCTGCGCTCTTTGCCCTATTGGGTATGGAGTGTATTGTACCCCCGTCTTGTATGGTCATTGTATCATCCGTCTTGTATGGTATCTTTCCACATCCTTTTTTTTTTGAGTACCAGTCTTTTTTTTCAAGGTGAGATAGATGATGATGGGATGGTGGTGGATGGCCGGGAAACTTTGGGGTCGAGGACACACCACACAACTCTCTCTTACAGACTTACTTAGTTCTTCTCTCTCTGTCTCTCCGTGCCGCCGGGCCCAGCTTGCTCAATCTCGGTTCTTCACTCTCTATCACAAAACCAACCTCCACTATTCCCTCCCCCCCCCCCAAATCCCCCTTCCCTCTCTTTCTCTCTCTCTCTCTCTCTCTTTCTCCAATTTCCCAACCCGTTTTTGGGGAAATTGACAATGGGTTGAGTAAGAGTATCACATCTCACCCTCAATTCTCACTCGTGGCCTCAAAATTACATCCCAACCCAGAAAATCAAAAAAAAGAAATATAGCTAAAAAAAAAAAAATCATTTCTTATCTAAGATAACCACCCATCATAACTACTTACTTTACTATGCAAAGCATCCGGCCATCCCGAATTCGTGATGTTCATCATGTGCAACCCAAATCTGGCGAATCGCCCTCGGGAATAAAACCTGTATGACCCAAGGTCAGCTCGACCAGCCACCCCCCATTGGTCCAGCTAGGCTTTCTTTGGTTTTGTTTTGCGAATCATGCTTTTACATTAACCAGATGGCTTATGTGACTGGCTTCGATTTGCAATCGCTGTCTTTCATCATTTCTTCTATTCTTACTTTTTCTCCTACTTGCGTTGTTGTTCCCCCCCACCCTGGACGGGAAAAGCAGTAAGAAAGGCTGTTCTTCTAACGCAGATTTTTGTGCTCGGCCTTACGGAGTAGAAAACGAAAGAATAAGGTGAAACGGCTCAATGCGCAACAAACGCAGATGCCACCTCGAGACGCGAAACATAAAAAAAACAAAACAGGGAACGGGCTGAATGAAGTGGACAGGTAGGATTGGAAGAAACAATAATATAAAATATAATAAAATAAATAAAAAAAAGTTTAAGATGAAATTTAAAATTAAAAGAAAAAAGAAAAGAAAAGGAAGGAAGACAAGCGCCGTGCTATCACACTGACTGACACTTTACTAATGCATAATGCAGTTTCTTGCCATGGGATCACATTGTTGTTTCTACGCAGGAAGCGCGGCTCGATTCTTGCTTTTCTTACGTACGCGTCGAATACCCCCAAACGTCAGCGGAGTCAATCGAAGCCACGGCCAGCCTCGGTTATATGACCAATCTAGGTAAGACTCCCTGGGAATCTCCATTTCCCTTGTGGCAGGTAGATAGCGGGCAAATATCAGCCGGTACGAAATGAGCGACATTGATGTCTTAGGCTCAGCACAGTAATTGTTGATGGTTTCCTGCATAACTTGTAGATGGAGTAAAGTCACAGTGGCCAGTCTGCTCATCTTTCAGAAAAAAGATTAGCCACCTATAATTCATTTCCCGAGATTGCGACCAGTGTGGACTATAAGTATATACTTTTAGCGGGACTAAATAAAGCATCAACTAATGTAGTAGTAGGATGACACGATATATATATTTATAATCGTATCCGACATCCATCACTACTTAACCACCATTGTGCAAATCTCTTGGCTACTGTTTTAGTACTACTAAACCTCAGCTGTTTACTACAAATGTTGAACTAATACAAAAGCTGGAAAATTAACGAAGCGACGCTAGCATCACTCTTCGTAGTGTTTCTTGAGGTCAAGTAGTCAGGATATTCAGTTGTCGCCGGCTGAGGTCAAGTGACTTACAGAGACCTCTCATCAAGTGTTAGCGTTATTAGATTTACACAGTGAAAATGGTATATTACCCAGATGTACGAGTAGCCTACCGCAGATTGAATACTGCGGATTAAGCCGCCTGTTTTCTTTTTTCGGGTTGTAGTGAACTGGTATCCATGTCCCAGTATATTTAAGGTGAATTCGAGGGACTAAGCCATTGAGTCTGCTTAATTTGACGAGAGAAAGGCAGGCGAAGTGGTATTTGACCGTCACAGTAGATTAGATAGTTTAAAATTACCATGGTATTATTTAAGTCATAAGGTGGATGTTGCACAAGAAAAGCCTTATAGACGCTACTAAGACCAAGGGCCTTGCACGTGTCGTAGCCATGACGAATGTCTCTCTTTCTTCTTCCGAGATACGGACTTCTTATCCATCCCTCATAATGGCTGTCAGGAAGTACGTACATATCTAAGCGAAAGGAGGATCTATAGAGTCGTTTACTATCAGAATGAGTTCCCTTCTTGAAGACTGACCGGCACGATGGCAAAGCAGATTGGGCGTCGATCTGTTCCACTCCACGTGTTGAAGCTTGACCGCTTGGGTCTTCGGATGGAGACTCATCAGTCTCACAATTTATCTGTGCACTTTCATGATCTTGCATCAACTAAACCATCACAATATACTTTATGGAATTCTTTTAAAGCCAGAGGAGCAGGTTCCTCAGAATGGCAGGTTATATAGCAGCAACAATATCCTCCAATTGCTTGTCTTGCTTTAATCTCTTGCTCTCTCACCTGAATGGACTGCGCGGAAGGCGGCAAGTACCGGCGTATCTAAATACAGCCCATCGCGTATGCGGACCGTACAAACATACGTGAACGGAAACGCGATTACGGCATGTATATGGAACGTCCGTAATTTGGGTCGGTCGAACTCTCTCAGCACTGACTGTCATGGGGGAAGCTCGAGCCATCTGACGTCAAAGTCAACTAGCCTTTCCCCGCCACACCGCTCCTCGTCGACATTTCAGTATGAATTTAGAAATTCTTTTATTTTCTATCCCCTCCGGCAGGCTCGTTTTGATGTGCAATGTTACAGGAATGCGTCGGCGATCTGATCTAGAAGGATATCCTCGTCTCTGTCGCTCAGAGATGTTGTTTTAGCCTGATCTATACTTTCTTAAATGACCAATTACGTATTTCTTGTGTCAATTCTCTCTCAGATTTTCCGTGAAATTGTAGTTGTATCGGAAGGCAGTGCGGTCCGTGGAAGTACCATGTCACAGCCTAAGGCACTAACAGGCGCCGAGGCTTTGTGAAGGTCCCACTAACCATTCCACCGGGAACTTCTATCTACATATTCATCTACGAATGAACTCGCTTGCCTCCCCTCGATGATGGGGCATCCTTATGGTAACTTATATGTCTTCCGTGTGATGAACACGCTTCAAGCAATATATCCTCTCATCAATTGCTATGTGCTACAAGCTAACCTCTCTCAGTGAACAACTAGGCGGCTGCCTTTTGATGTGTACATCATCCAACCTGGTAAGCGTTGCTTTCGAGTTCCTGCTCCTACGGAGTAAGTATAGCTCGTTTGCCTCATCTCTTCTGGCCTTCTACCTCACTGTCCAACTTAGGTGACTGTATGGCTTGCAGTTAAAGAACGCATGAAGACCGATATCGACCGATTTTCTTCGTGGCTGGAAATTGCCTTCCACATAATTCCTATTGCAACCCCATGCGAGTGAACCCAGTGTTGCACTAAGTGAACCAGGAATATGTATGACCCTTAATCCAGACTTTTCTAGCAGTATCATTCAACCCGGAGGCGCTTGATGTGACAGCTAACGATCTCAAGTGACATAGACTTGGTCAATCACTACTACAAGCTTACTGATCCGTACATGAAACTCATTCTCCTGGCAGCCAAGAGCATCTTGCCACTTTGGTTCTAGGATAAGTGGGAGTGTCCAGAGATTGAGAGACCTAGGGTAGCACTAGGGGCCCCTATACTCACGTATGCGCCATGATCAACTATGGAGAAGCAGATTAACCAACACAACAACAGGGGTGGGTTGCAAGCGCACTTCATCCATGACAATACAAACGGGTTGTTTGGAAAAACAAGCCAAGAAGGTATGGTTATCGACTTTTACTGAAAAGTTGCTGTCATAATGATCACGGGGCATACCTGTGCTCCGCCAGCAGCTAAAGGGCATTACACCCCTTTTGAAATGTCCTGCGACATGCTCTCACAAACGGTTTGTGAACGTCATTTACCTCCGTGGGATACATCTTCTCCAAGACAATCATGTGCAGATCTCATGATATGGCTTGCTCGGCTGTCCTCCGAGGTATAAGAGCATTCTCAGCATTGACCGGCGACTGATCAATCGAATAAAGAACCGAAGATGGGACGCAAGGAGAAGCAGATTCTTCACGGTCTTTGGTTGCGTCGGGGTTGTAAGTATCAAAGTCCGTCGCAAAGCGCGGGGCTTTACGATAGCTGTTGTCCCCTGACCTTACGTTCTGTGCCGTCCCATCCATAAGATCAGCGGCTACGCAGTGGACGACGTGGCTTACGGAGCTTGCCTAGACCAGTTGACGCTATCTGCGGACTGAATACCGGTTACAGGTCCTCGAATGAAACCAATTTTACGCCAACCCAGGTTGTCTCATGTATGCAGTGGAGGCCTCAGAAGCACGGCCTGTGAGCACTCAAAGGGCCCCTTACACATTGCTATCATCAGACCGATGTCATAACATCACACAGCGAATGGCCAGGTTAAACAGCGGTAGCCCTGGCCTTTGCAAGGGGCAAAGGAATGGACAGGAAGATCTCGTCCAGTGCGAGCACCCAATAAGACATCCGTACGCCCTCTCGCTCCTCAATAGGGCAATTTCTCAATGTGACGGATGCTGCTACTGCACCTCGTTAATTGGCTACCGTGGCCTTGATTCAAACCAGGCCATGCAGTCTCGGTCCTTTTGGGGCGTATTCCTGCGTTACGATCTGTCACCACCAGCTCTTCTGGGAACCCCATTAGGCAGCCTGGAAATTGATAGCAATCTGTTTTTCAGATGAAATCCAGTGCGCCAATTTCTTGTCACACGGACGGCCACCTCCTTAAGCGCTGTATTTCGTGATTTTCTCTGAGCTGGCGTTCGGATTTCATGACACTGTTGTCGGAAACCCCGAAATTACAGATTGCTCTAATTCACTCACTAAACAGATTCCTTCGTGACAATTTAATCACTCACCAATCTCGAATACCTGCTGATAACAGGGCAGGCTCCCACTTTTTTGCGTATTGCTCGGTAAGATTCGATAGGTATACGCTCTTTGCGTCCCATGCACAACAGGTATGACGGACAAAGTACCCACGGCTTGGAGAACACAAATCTGTCGCACATTATAGGCTTGACATCAAGCCAGTAACGAGTAATAAACGACACACTAACGTTGAAGTCAAAAAGAGAGCGGGAGAGTCTCCGTCGCTATTCCTACTGCTGGGCCCATCCGGCGGATAAATTAAGAGAAGAAACCATATCAACGATGTAACAAGGAATCTTCCAAAACAGACACTCCGGCCTGGGATAACTTTATCTCATTCAAGAAAAGACTTTAACGGCACTTTTCCTGCGGGACAAGCGAAAGTCTTTTTTAATGTACACTGGCAGTAGTAAGACCGTGGTGGTCCCATCCCCCAAACCCTCCCAGTTGGGCACTTAGGTACCAATGTACCTTCCTACCTATGAGATACATATTCTATGGCCTATGTACACCCGTTAACAAAGAACCGGCACTGATTGGGTACCAACACTGTCTTTCGTCATAAGTTGATTGACACCGACACTTTCCGCTGGCTACATGGCCATGTCTTACAGGTCCATCTTCCGGTCCACCGCAGACTGCCAGTTGTTCGTGCAGTTCTCGACCAAAACCTACCCACCACCATCATCACCCAATATACTAGGCTATCCCGTCGTCCGGTACTCGCTATAAATTGCTCAGCAGTATCAAAATACCTTTTAAAGAGGTTTTGTGGCAGACTATTGTCGGTGATAGTGGGATGCTACATAAACGCAACAATCAACGAAATTCTACAAAACCTCGGCGAGAGAGAAAGGCTAACACTCAATTAACTAGGTTCCCCGACATGCGAACTTCATACAAAACCATGGCTTCACGCGTGACATCCTGAGACAAACGCAAACGCATCCGAACGAAACCGAGCTAAAGTCAGAATCCTATTCCTCCAAAATGGGCGTCGATTTTCCTTGCCAGATACAGTGCGATTAGAGATGTGGCAGTGCTGGGGAATCAACTGGGAATTTCATGGTCGCCTGTGCCATACTACTAAGCGATGTCAGCAGGGTTCCGGGTAGCTGCTCCTCGTGTATGCAGATAGGCCGATTGGGCTCCCATCCACCCTTGAATTTCCAGCAGTGGAAAGTTTATACCGATTAATAATACATGGGTGGTGCCCGAAGAACTTTCGATAATGCGGGGTTATTTGAAACATGGGCTATGCAAACGCGCCTGGTCGGGATGGATATTAGAACTACTGTGTGGGTGTGAGAGAAGGAATTTGGGTAGGTTAATCAAATGGAGAAGAAGTTGTTTCGGTTTAGGAGCTGAACTGGTCTAGAGGCTTCTATGTAGGAAGCAAATGGATCGCTCAATAAAATCCTTGTCTCGTCGTGTGAGAATGGTGGGCAGACAAGAAAATGTGGCTTTTCTCGAGCTCATATTCTTATCTATATGACAGCGGATGTGTACCATGGCTCTGGACGAGGGGAGGCAGACTGTGCTGGAGAGCGGAATAGGCTATAGCCCGGTGCTATGGACACCGGCACCCGCATGTAACCCCGTACTTATATAATCTGTAGCGAAGGAGGACGATAGCCAGCAGAGATGTTCCAGAGTTAATGTTTGGATCTATCAAATCCTATCTAAGAAGTACTAGACTACCAACCTCTGGCCCTGCTAATCAGTGGATGGAATCACTGGGACCGGGCGGAGAAGCTTGCTGCAGAACCATCACCGGGGGACCTATTGCAGAGCCACTGCTTCGTGAATCTCAAGATCGATCAGATACTTTATGTCCTCTGAAGCGAATCAGGAGCTTGAGCAGGCCGATGGAGAAAAGTGTGCCTGCATAACAGTGCAGGGTGAATGATGACCGAGAGAGAGAGAGCATCCACTCAGTGGCAGGAAAGGGACAATGAATGGAAGAGGCTTGATGAGTCCGGAGTAAATACCGGGGCTGCTGATTGGCTGACCCGGGACACGGGACTGATTACGTGATCCGCCTCGAACCCGCCCTTTCGATCCCTCATGTGGCTTTTCCCCGTGCTTGGGGCAAGGAGAGAGCGAGAGCGACCGAGTCGGCCTATCTTCCGCCTCCTCATTTTCAATCCCTTCACCTTCTGCTCGACCCAGACGATCCTGGCAACCCCTTCTAGCGGTCTGGTTGCGCTACAGACGACCGTCAACTCCCACCGCTCCCGTTATCATCGTGATTTCCCCCCTTTAGAGAACGCGCCGGATTGTCCGCCCGCAGAACCCCCCCCCCGATATACATGACGTCTTTGTTGACATCCGTTTCAGACCGTCAATTCGCCAGTAACACTTTACTACAATAACTCAACTAGCATTGATCCAACTGCCGCGAACAAGGAACACATCAGCTTGCACTATCCGATAGAGCGGCGCTCCTCGTAGCGTTCGCGACTCGCGTTTTTCGCTGGTGTCGGTTCACCCCCTTGCGATCCTTCTTTCAAACACGCGGAACCAGGCGATCGGACCCAGGTGTATGGGGAGGAAGCAAACATGGCTGGTGGAGGAAATATCAAGGTGGTGGTGAGAGTGCGGCCTTTCAACAGCAGAGGTGAGTGACTTGTGGCATTGGAAATGCGACCAAGCCCCCCCTCCTAGACTGGACTGACCCCGGTGTCCCGCTTTCTAGAAATCGACCGTGGTGCAAAATGTATTGTTCAAATGAAAGACAACCAAACCGTCCTTTCCACTCCACCGGGTGCCGATGATAAAGCCCGCAAGGCAGGGGGAGGGAAAGGCGGGGATGGAGGACCAAAATCATTCGCCTTCGACAGATCGTATTGGTCTTTCGATAAAAACGCCCCGAATTTTGCGAGCCAGGATAACCTCTTTCTCGACTTGGGTGTACCGCTATTAGACAATGCCTTTCAGGGTTACAACAATTGTATCTTCGCCTACGGTCAGACGGGTTCCGGAAAATCGTATTCCATGATGGGTTACGGCAAAGAATACGGTGTGATTCCGAGAATTTGTCAGGATATGTTCGAGCGCATTCGCACAATCCAGCAAGACAAGAACCTCGGCTGTACGGTGGAAGTCTCGTATCTTGAAATCTACAATGAGAGAGTCCGTGATTTGCTCAACCCTTCGAATAAGGGCAACCTTAAAGTCCGTGAGCATCCGTCGACTGGTCCCTACGTCGAGGATCTGGCCAAGCTTGTAGTGCGCTCTTTTGAGGAGATTGAGAACTTGATGGACGAGGGTAACAAGGCTAGAACCGTTGCTGCCACAAACATGAACGAGACCTCCAGTCGTTCCCACGCCGTGTTTACGTTGACCCTCACACAGAAGCGCCATGATGCGGAAACGTCTATGGATACGGAGAAGGTGTCGCGCATTAGTTTGGTCGATCTTGCAGGTTCGGAAAGAGCAAATTCTACTGGTGCGACCGGTGCGAGACTGAAGGAGGGTGCGGAAATTAACCGTTCGCTGTCGACCCTTGGTCGTGTCATTGCCGCTCTCGCTGACGTGGCGGCTGGCAAAAAGAAGAACGCATCAATGGTTCCGTATCGTGATTCTATATTGACATGGTTGTTGAAGGACTCGTTGGGAGGTAACTCCATGACAGCAATGATTGCTGCGATTTCACCCGCCGACATCAACTTCGAGGAGACTCTCAGTACTCTCCGTTATGCAGACTCGGCGAAGCGAATCAAGAACCATGCCGTTGTGAACGAAGACCCCAACGCACGAATGATCAGAGAGTTAAAGGAGGAGTTGGCCCAACTCCGGTCGAAACTTGGGGGTGGTGCCGCAGGTCCTGGAGCAGGCGGCGCTGCTGGCGCTATACCAGCAGAAGAATATTACCCTCCAGATACTCCTCTAGAGAAGCAACTCGTCTCCATACAACAGCCGGATGGTTCAGTTACGAAAGTCAGCAAGGCAGAAATCGTCGAACAGTTGAACCAGAGCGAGAAGCTTTACAAGGATCTGAATCAAACTTGGGAGGAGAAGTTGGCAAAGACTGAAGAGATTCACAAAGAGCGAGAGTCTGCTCTGGAGGAACTTGGTATCAGCATCGAGAAAGGTTTCATCGGATTGAGCACGCCGAAGAAGATGCCACATTTGGTCAATCTGAGCGACGACCCGCTGCTCGCCGAGTGTCTCGTTTACAACATCAAACCCGGAACCACCATAGTCGGAAACATGGACCAGGGCAGCCATGTCGAAATAAGATTGAACGGCTCGAAAATCTTGGACGATCACTGTAGGTTTGAGAACGTGGACAATGTTGTTACCATTATTCCCACCGAAGGCGCAGCAGTCATGGTGAATGGATTGCGGATCGATAAACCGAAGCGGCTCAAGAGTGGATTCCGCATTATCCTGGGTGATTTTCATATCTTCCGTTTCAACCATCCCCAGGAAGCGCGTGCTGAACGAGTTGAACAGAGCTTGCTGCGTCATTCCGTCACCACAAGTCAACTGGGCTCACCGGCACCGAACAAAACCCATGATCGAACCCTGAGTAAAACAGGCTCCGAGGTGGACGGCGATTCGAGCAGAGCGGATTCTCCGATGCCCTCCCAGCGCGGTAGGGAATCCGATTGGTTTTATGCTCGCCGTGAAGCTGTCAGTGCGGTGCTGGGGCCCGATCAAATCTCCCATATGCCTGACGATGAGCTGGACGCCTTGTTCGAGGATGTACAGAAAGTGCGGGCAACTCGTCGTGGACTAATGGAGAACGAGGAAGACTCCGATTCGCTCAGTTCGTTCCCTGTGCGGGATAAGTACATGTCCAATGGAACGATCGATAATTTCTCGTTGGACACTGCCATCACGATGCCGGGAACTCCGCATCCGAACGACGAAAATGACGGCCAGAATGGGGGCGAGGCTACTCTGCAATCGGTGCGTCAGGATATGCAGCGCCAGTTGGACCGACAGAAAGAAGAGTATCAGGACAAGCTGAGGAATGCTGAGGCCTCTTCAACCCAGGGAGTCGATGACCTACGCTCGGAAAAGGCGCGAATGGAGGAAGCCCTGCGAACTGCAAAGGAAGAATTCGAAGAACAACTGAAAAAGCAGAAGGAAGCTTTTGAGTCGCACATGAAGGACCTAGGCCAACCGGTACCCAGAATCTATGAAAATGGTTTTGCCAAGTTGGACGACAGGGAGCTTGAAGTCGCCAGGACAGTCTTCCGCCACTGGTCTCAGCAAAATTACGTTCGCATGGCCGAGAAAGTGCTCCAGCATGCGTCTCTGTTGAAGGAGGCTCAAGTGATGAGCCACATAATGGACAAGAATGTGGTGTTCCAATTTGCAATCATTGACCACGGGCATAACATGGCCTCGTCCTACGACCTTGTACTGAATGGCATTTCCGGCGACGAGGACGTTGTTCTAGATGAAGCCAAGAAACCTTGTGTCGCAGTTCGTGTGATCGACTTCAAGCAATGTGTCATCCACCTATGGTCTATCGAGAAGCTCCAACGCCGTGTTCAGGCTATGCGACAATTGCACCAGTATATCGACCGGCCAGACTACATCCAACATTTCAAGCTTGAAAACCCCTTCTCGGAGCCGTGTTCGCCTCAATATTCGCTGGTTGGTGACGCAGATATCCCTCTCACGGCGGTCTTTGAGACCAGAGTCCAAGACGTTTCAGTCGAAGTTACCTCGCCATATACACAAAATGTAATAGGCATAATTAGGCTGTCCCTGGAACCCTCTTCGGCTCAGGCGCCTTCGTCTACTCTCAAGTTCAACGTCGTGATGCGTGATATGATTGGCTTTGCTGAATGGGAAGGGTCGGATGTCCACGCGCAATTGTTTGTACCCGGAATTTCTGACGAAGGGGGAGCTACGACCACTCAAATGATCACCGGCTTCGATGAAACACCTGTGCGGTTCGAGAGCGTCCATAGTATGAGTTTGCCACTGTCAAGTCCACGGACGGCCGCGCTGAAGATCTGTGTCTACGCTAAGGTGACACAAATGCACTTGGACAAGCTCCTTAGTTGGGATGACATGCGCGACTCTGCCGAGCCGGCTCCCAAGAAGCGGAAAACACCGCGTATTGCAGAGACCGAATTTTATTCTGAAGAAAGACATGATGTTTTCGCCCGGGCGCAGGTACTCGAATTAGCGGAGTCTGGAGAATATCTCCCAGTTGAGGTTGTCCAGAGCAACAGCCTAGATGCAGGTACTTACCAGCTCCATCAGGGATTACAGCGACGGATCCTGGTGAACCTAACTTACAGCTCGACTGAAAGCCTGCCGTGGGATAATATCACCAATATCCGCGTGGGTTCAGTGCGATTGCTAGACCCCTGGGGCAAGATCCCTGACCAGGACTTGCAGACACCAGACGTTGCGCTGAAGTTCGTCCAGGAGCCGAACGTGAAGGAAAACGCGGATGGGACATCAAATATCACCATCATAGGACAATGGGACTCCAGCTTACACGGGTCTCTCTTGCTTGATCGAGTCACTGCAGACAAGTATCGTGTTCAAGTGACTCTCCGATGGGACTTGTTGTCTTCCCGTCTGCAGGATCCCGTTCCTTTTGAGATAGACCTGACCCTCCAGATTCAAGGCCGAACATACGTTCGGCCTCAATCCATGTTCAAACAATTCTTCAATTCAACGCGTATTGTGCACTCCACAGTTCGCATGTTCTCCCTAGTCGTCCGCCCGGTGTCCGCCAAACGCGCGGCTGATCTCTGGCGGATGAATACACAGAACGATTATGTGAAGGGCGAAGAGCTTCTGGTCACCTGGGCTCCGCGCAAAGTCTCACTTGTCCGGGATTATATAGCCGCCCGCAAACGAAGGCGACGTGTCGCGGAGTTGAATGCAGCTAAAGGGGCTTTGAGTGCCAATAGCCTTGTTGCATCACCTCCACGCAGCGGACGGTCAACTCCCCTGCGTAGCCAGGAGCGTGCCGACCGCAGGGCTAAATTGCTTCAGAAATACGTCGACCTCTGGGGGAAGAAGACCGATCCAATCGAGGCAATTCTGGTCCGAAGCAACACCGAGCCCCCTGTAGGAGGGGCGGCTTTTGCCTCGCGGGCGAAGCAGTCATCTTCAAGCGATGATGGAAGTTCAGTTCAGGACGAGGCGTCATTGAAGCCGCGATTTGTTGCCAGCGTCCAAGCTCTTCCGAAGAACGATTCGTCTCTGAAGTCGGGCTATCTCCTGACTCCAGATGATACCAACAGCCACTGGGTGCGGCGTTTTGTTGAGCTTCGTCGTCCATATCTCCATATCTATTCTGTTCCCGACGGTGATGAGATCAACGCTATCAACCTGCGCAATTCCCGAGTTGACCATGCACCCGACTTCGCACGGCTCCTCGATGGCCCAGGAGCAGCCGGATCTGACCGGGGAACGTCTCCACGGGGTCGTCCGAACGTCTTTGCAGTGTACGGGGCACAGAATACGTTCCTGTTTGCGGCCCGAACCGAGGCCCAGAAAGTGGAATGGATCCTAAAGATCGATGAAAGCTATTTCAGCAGCCCCGGTGCCAGAGCAATGGCAAACCACAATGCATAACTTCATGTGACCCAGCAAGCGCTGACTTTTTCACCTGTCGAACAGGTCTCATGGAGATCCGTGATGTGACGCTACCCCAACCAACCAACCCTTTGCTTCCGCCCTTGCATATAGTACCCTCTCGGTGGCTGTTAGCATTTGATTTTTAACCATACACTTTAGATTCTACGTTTATTTCTTTCTCTCGCGTTTCCCATTGGCAGGCCTGGTGTTCCTTCGTTGAGCCATGACATACATCATTCATCCCTTTCCACTCCACACCCGTTCTTGATTGATTTTGAGATACCCCTGAATAAATTTGCCTCTTACGGCCTCTATCAACTCCCATGTACATACTTTTTTTCTGGAAAAAATTTTCAACTATAGATACAGATACACACACCAGCCTGCATGCATGCTATGATACAAGAAAGGGAGGACCCGGCGTTGTCCGCAGGCGGGCAGTAGGTCATTTGTTTGTTGATGATTGCTCTTGAGAGTGAGTGAGTTAATTGAGAATTATATACAATTGTTTTCGAGTGTCATATTGTGTTAGAACAGTGATATAGCATTTCGAGGCGTGACTGAACATCAGCGGGGTGAGCTGGAGACCAAGCTCTCTTGAGTCTGCTTTTGGCGCTCTATCAATTTCACTCTTCCACCCTCAATCTTTGCATGACCAGCCGATTGACTCTACTATCGGGAAATCATAATCGATTGAGTGGTCAGTACTCTAGAGTGCAGATGGATGGCTTCCAGGTAGAGTCAGATTGGAACTATAGCATCAATAGTATCGGCTTTCGTTGCCATGGCGACAGGGGTTTCAGGACCACCTTGATGTCCCGCCCGATGACTACCCCAGTCCATACATACATTGTCCCTCACACAGGTATCAAATGCAGTAATGCAATTACTACAATGCCAGTCGTCAGGCTTTCGCTTTATAGCCACCGGGGCCGTTCTCTCCCTAATCATAACCACATTTCTTATCTTCGGCACACGATACTCCAATGACGTCGCCAACTATGCTCTGAAGACCTCCCTCAAGTCAGCCCCGCAGACATGCTTGCATACCTCGTCGTCTTCTGAACAAAGTAATGCTACGACATGGGAGTTTATGGTCGAGCGCGATGGCGACAATCACGGACTTTCAGATGAGCAATGTCGCCTCGCGTTTCCGAAGCTGTTTGTCGAGCTGGACAAATCTGCATCGCTGAAGGAAGGTCATCGCATTACGTTCAAGGAATTGGATAGTCTGCAGGTGGAGGATGGAATGGTGCGGGGCATCATTCATCATGGTGAGGTATGTGTGTTTTGGAACCTAAATTCATCTACGATGGTCGATGTGTCTGTCTTCTAACAACGACTTGATGCAATATAGCTGTATGTAGTAGATTTCGGCGCAATGCCCGCGACATTCACACGCGGGAAAGCAACATTACACGCGCTTCATCGTGCGCTTGCCTCGTTTCCGGACCGAGGTAGTCTACCAGATGTTGAATTCGTCCTGACGACGGAGGATTATAGCACTCATGAGGGGCCAGTCTGGTCTTATTCCAAACGGGACGAGCAGGAGAATGCCTGGTTAATGCCCGACTTTGGATACTGGTCGTGGCCGGAGGTCAAGATCGGTCCCTACAAGGATATTCGCCGCCGCATTGCTGCAGTCGACGATGGCGAAGTAACCCTGGATGGGAAGTTCATTCCAGGCTTACCATTCCAGGATAAGAAGAAGCAGCTCGCCTGGAGAGGAAGTGTTGCTACGAACCCGGAGATCCGGGGAAAACTGTTGAAGGCAGCGCAGGGCAGGAGCTGGGCAAGCATCCGGGTGATTGATTGGGACGATGAGAATGATGTCCGGTTCAATCTCCTCCCGATGGAGGATTACTGCCAGTATATGTTCCTGGCACATGCAGAAGGACGGAGCTTTTCAGGCCGCGGAAAGTATCTTCTGAACTGTCGCTCTGTGGTGGTCTCGCATAAGCTGGTCTGGCGCGAGGCACATCATGCTGCCCTCATTGCGTCCGGACCGGAGGCGAATTACGTCGAGGTCGAGCGTGACTTTTCAGATCTTGATCGGAAGATGGAGTTTCTCATTGATCATCCGGAGACTGCGCAACGCATTGCGGAGAATTCGGTGAAGACGTTTCGAGACCGGTATTTGACACCTGCTGCGGAGTCGTGCTACTGGAGGCAATTGATTCGACAGTATGCTGCATCGTGCGAGTTTGAGCCCGTTTTGTATAGGCAGGAGAATGGCAGGAGAGAGCCTCGTGGTGTTCCATTTGAAAGTTGGGTCCTTACAGGGTTCTAGATGTCGGTTCTATGTGCATGTTATGGCGTTGGCGGGTGTAATTATTATGATTCTTAGCGTTTATGAATTATATGAGAAAGACATGGATGTTTGATGATGACAAGAATGACAAATTTGTGTCAAATGTGCTATCATTATACAAGTAGCTGGATTATTGTGGGCGAATCTGCAAATAATCCCTCTGTAGCTGAAAAGGGACTAGGCGCAGCTGACCATCACAACCCCATTCTTCTTCCATCTTCACCTTCTTCACCTCATCCTATGGCATCATTCCGCATGTCGACCCAACAAAGCCCTCAATGGAATACATCTGCCCGACACTTCTCCTGCATCAAAAATTCACGGTAACTCCGGTACGAGGAGGAATCTCAAGCACAACTGGCGTCTTCGTATCCGAGACTACCCGCAGAATCTCACCTCTCACTGGCACCTCCAATATCTGGAGTAAATTACACACTACCCGATGTCGATCTTTTGAAGTCATCGTACATGAAGAAAGACCCTTACTAGCACTAATCGGGCTACCCCACGCTTCCATGAAGAGTTAGTGAGGGATATAGTTTCCTACCATCACGCCCCTCCCGGGATCTGAGACGGCCACGAGAATCTGCCCAAAAGCCGTTTCGCGATAAAAACCCTTCAATCGGGTAATACGTGCGGGGTAAGTCGAGGGGGGTGATTCTTAGGATTCGGTGGAAAGGTAGGATAGGATCTCACGAGGCCCACTTGTTCACCTGATGGGAACACGAGGTAGCCCTGCAGATCTCCCTGTACATCGGGTCTCAAGGGCCCAAGAGGCTCAAGCCTGGGACCAATCAGTGGAATGCCGACCGTCGACTGTTCACCGACTAAGTTGGTTTTCTTGTACATCATGGAAATCATGGAAAGAAACTATTGCCCTAAATGAGGCAGATCATTGATAATCTCATGGAGCATTGTTAGGGTGCCTTTTGCCGGAATAAGCGGTCGAAGGTATCACCTCCTTCAGGCAAGGGGGGAGGCGCAGCGCGGCTGCCATCATATCTGTGATTTCTGGAAAGCCCAATACAAAGCAGTACATGGCATCACTAAGCCCTTGGCTCGATGAAGTTTCTACACGTTGCATGTGAAGGATGATAGTTGGGGTGCTACGTTGAGACCTGCCCGGCCGTTAAAGTTGGGACTTGAAAGAGCACCCGATGTATGCCCTTCCGGCTAAGAAACCTACACAGGCTTGGCGGACGACCAACAAAGGGCACCAGATAATTCATACGGCAGTCAGTTCTCCTGCCATGTGTCTGGTGTCTTCTGGGCAAGTCCACTCGATGGGTTACTCGGCATGAGGTAGGTGAGCGAACGGGAGAAAAGATGGGTCATGCATCACCAAACAACTCCCATGTGCCATGCATTTGAGAGTGAATTGGAGAAAGGAGATGGGGGAGGGTGTGATACTACACCAATTGACCGGTTGACATGAAGACAGAAATTGCACCTGTGCTAAACGCCGCCGGATATGGATTTTGGCCTTGAGTAATCGGCCATGAGAGAGATCTTGTACAAGGTTTGGGATGCCGTGTCCCAAAATTTCGATCTATGGGAATAACTTCGGGAGCGGCTGAAGCCAATAGCTGACTCCACGTCCCTCCCAGGAACAGGAAGATTGAGTCATAGTGATGAGGGGCCGCAGCCATGCATCATGCTGTAAGACCAGGCCAGGGAGAATTATGCAGTCGGTTTAGAATATCCACGGAAAATTGTGTCAGCCTGCTTGAGGCACACCAGTCTACTCCAAGGTCGGTGGCATGATCATACTCTCACCCCTTGATGATCAGTGCTGCCCTTGCGTCTCCGCCTCATCCGACTCTTCTACCAATGTTCCTGGAAGAATTGACTAGTTTAATCACGGTTTATCTGAGCATAATTACCCCATGAAG
Organism: Aspergillus costaricaensis CBS 115574; assembly: GCF_003184835.1. NCBI lineage: Eukaryota > Fungi > Ascomycota > Eurotiomycetes > Eurotiales > Aspergillaceae > Aspergillus > Aspergillus costaricensis. The sequence goes on from NW_020291801.1 coordinate 1,288,827, forward strand.
TGGGTCCATCCCCAGATGATCAAATCAACACTAACGAAGCTAGTAGAATATTCAACGGCCCAATTGTTGCTGCTGCGCCGAGGCAACTGGCCAAGCTACTACTGTTTCCGTCACATCCAATGCCAACCGATATATCGCATTCGCCCGGTTGGGTGAACATGTCACTATGGACTGCCTGTCAAAGCGAGTCATCTCTCGAATTTCAAATGCTCTGTCCTAGTGACCGGGGGCAAATTCAATGGCATCTATTGGCTGGTGAATCAGAGGCAGCCTTGCGGCACTTGCATTTAGATGAGAGCATCCACTTGCCACATCAGTCCTGACGCCAAGTCAATACAATATTGTCCGCTAGCCTACCTGGAAGATCCACTAAATTCCGAATATGCATATAGACGCACTTCGAGTCCATGCTAGCAACTGCCCTAGGCCAAGTTCAGCTGGGCGATGTATCCATCCCGTCCCCCCAGACCAGCAGACCAGATTTCACCCGCAACGCTGGGCATCAAATGATCGATGCTTTTGTACAAAATGGGGAATAGCACTTCATCGATCATTGCAAGCGGTCATCAGCATAGGTGGGCCCTGCTTACTGCCCTGCTCTCGACGCTCAGATATAAAGTAACAGCGAAGCATCCCAGTGTATAGTAGAATTGCATATACATTTCTTCCATCGCACCTGAATATAACAGAAGCAACCCCCCCCCAGCCGGGTCTGCAGACTCCTTACAGCAACACTACTACTACATATCCCATTCCTCAAGACCTAAGAACCTACCTTAACTAAGACACCATGCTGTGGACCCATCATCTCCCAACCCTCTGGGCCCTAAGCCTCACCTTACTCACAACCGTACTATCCTCCCCCATCGCCCTCCGCACCACCGGACCCTGGCTAGCCCTAGACACGGACTTCCCAGACCCGGGCTTCGTCCAAGCCGACGACGGCACCTGGTACGCCTTCGGCACAAACGGCAACAACCGCACCGTCCAAGTAGCCAAGTCGACAGACTTCAAAACATGGACCCTACTGGACAAAGAAGCCCTGCCTACACTAGCAGGCTGGGAGACGCAAATCGACCACTGGGCCCCAGACGTAGTCCGCCGCGTAAACACCCCCCAATCCCTCCCCCCATCCCCTCTCCACCCCCCATCCCAAAACACTAACAAAACCACACACAGAACGACGGCAAATACATCCTCTACTACAGCGGCGAAGCCCAATCCATGCTCCGACACCACTGCATCGGCACCGCCGTCTCCACCACCACGGACCCCAGCGGTCCCTACATCCCCAACCCCACCCCTCTCTCCTGCCGCCTGGACCAAGGCGGCAGCATCGACGCATCAGGCTTCCTCGACAAAGACGGCACGCGGTACGTGGTATTCAAAGTCGATGGCAACAGCATCGGCAACGGCGGGGACTGCAACAACGGGATTGCGCCACTGAAACCCACACCCATCCTACTCCAAAAAGTTGATACCGATGGGTTCACGCCCGTAGGCGACGCAGTGCAAATCCTGGACCGCGATGATAGTGATGGGCCGTTAGTCGAAGCGCCCAATTTGATACTCCATGGCGATACGTACTTTTTGTTCTACTCGACGCATTGCTATACGGATGAGAAGTATGATGTGCGGTGGGCGACGGCGTCGGAGATTACGGGCCCGTATACGAAGACGGGCAAGCAATTGGTAAAATCGGGCGATTATGGGTTGGTTTCGCCCGGGGGTGGCACGGTTTGTGGGTGTGGGGATCGTATGTTGTTTCATGGGTTTTGTGCCGAGGGGGATAGTAGGAGGTGTATGTATGCGGCGGAGGTGAGGATTGAGGGGGTGGAGGTTAGTTTTGTTTAGGAGTGAACTAAGTATTGAAGGGTTGGGGGTTGGTGTTTGGAGTTTTGGGGGGTTTTTGCTATATATCATATACATATACCACGTTCGCTTTTGGGTTTGTTTATATCGCGGACTCTATATGGTTCGGATGAATAGTATCTTCTGTTGTGTGAAGAATACTAGAATTTTGCATGTCACTCATATTAGTATGGGGCTTTCATTAAGAGTAGGGTATCTCTACTATCTATACTCATCATCATCATAACTCTCGAACCTGGACAAAGCTACAAAAAGAACACAAGAAATCTATACCTTTCCCTCCTTAGCCTTCTCCTTCCTCTCCTTCCTTGTCTTCTCTGTCCGCTCCAACCACCCCCCAATCCCAGCAATCGCAGCCTCCGGATCATCCTTATAATTCAACAGGTACCCCTGCACCTCTGCAGCGGTGAACTCCCCAGCCGGAATACCAGCCGCGAAATCCTTCGCCAACTTGAGAATCTTATCCGATACAGGAGGCCGTTCCTCCGTTCCATCACCAATGGTCGTCTTCTTGACTCCATTGGCTTTGCCGTCGTGGCTGGTAATAGCGTTCTTCCTCCTGTTCGGAGACACAGAGCGCAAATCACCCTCAAGCGTGGAATAAATAGACGAGAACAATTCCCGGATATCTTGGGTGTGAGCGTACCCAAAAGTGATGGTCATGTCCACGCGACCGGGACGGAGGAGGGCGGCATCGAGCTTCTCCGGATGGTTCGTAGTCATGATGAGGATGCGGCCTTCGCTTGCTGCGACGCCATCGATTACGTTCAGTAGGCCGGAGAGGGTGATCCCCTTGTTATCGGGGGTCTCCTCGGAGGGCTTCTTGTCTGTGGACGAGCCAGCGGGAGTGTTGGCAGCAGTGTTGGGCGCAGCGGCAGGGTTGGCATTGGCGTTGTTGGGGTCGTTCTTGTTCTTGTCGTCTTGGGTGCTGTTGGCCGCGCGCTTGGAGGTCATTCCGGCGCAGTCGATATCTTCCAGGAGGACGATGCAGCGGCGAGGGAGGTCTTGGAATAGAGACATCAAGTCGTCTTCGTCCAAGCTCTTGGAGCTCAGGTTCAGCAGGTATAGAGGGAGGCCGAGAAGTCCTGATGCTGCGAAGCAGAGACTGGTCTTTCCTGTTCCGGGAGGGCCGTGGAGGAGGTACCCCCGTCGGTAGGGGATGCCTCTGTTGGAGTACCATCTCCTCGTGCGGGGGTGGAGGTATTCCTTGATGTCTTTGATGAAAGACTGCTTCTGGTTCTGGTCTAGCACGACGGTGGAGAGAGGCCTGGGGTGGCGTGCCATGCAGCGTACCCAGTCAGTGTATCCGCCATTCTTCTGGCCGCGGTAGATAACTGTGCTGTTTCCGTCTCTGGCTACCCATGCCCTCTGAGCTTCCGCGAGGAGTTCCTTCAGGATAGTGGGGTCACGACCGAAACATGAGATGAACAGTCGCTCAGGCACGTATCGCATGTAGGAGATGGTGTTGTTGTTTTCCTCTTTGGCACGAGTGAAGGTAAGAAGGCGACCACGGAACCAGAAGTAATGGCTTCCTTCGGCTGGGGTGAAGCGGAGGCGCTTGAACTTGTCTCGTGCGACGGTCTTGGCCCAGTAGTCGTCGAAGTCGGAGACGACATTGCCGTTCTCGTCGTATTCATCTTCGTCATCCAGGTCACCCTCGTCGTCGGAGTCGTAGTACCGTGCGCCGCTGGAGATCTTGGTGCTAGCTACGAACTGAGTGGACTTTTTCGTAGAAGGGTGTTGTGCCATCCAGAACATCAGGTAGTTGTACACTTCATCCTCGAGGCGGATCTCAGCAGTTGAGACACAATACTCGGTTAATAGCTCATGTGAACGGGAGAACACATATCGCAGCGAAGCAACAAAGGCGACAGCCGTCAAAATCATGGGAATATATTGAGAGAGGTCGATGTGTAAATATGATATTAGGAACCGGGATATGAAGGAGTACCCCGGAATGAACATATCCAGCATCGCGCTGTCCGATGGATTCATATACTGTGAGGAAGATGTTGCGTTCATGATTGGAGTGTTGTTGATGGTGTTGCTGAGAAAGGCGCTTGAAGCCATGATGAGGGTTTCGTAACCGTAGGGTTTTGATATACTATATAGAAATCCAGCAATGCTAACAATGCCGTGGGCGCGGAGTTGACCTTGGAATTAAGTGATCTGTAGCGGCAAATAACAACGATATGCAATTATCCGGCAGCTCTATAAGAGAAAAATGGAAATTAACGCTGAAGAAAAGTTGCAACTAATTGGCATGGAAGGCTCCTATTGAGGAGAATGAGCTCTTCTTTTATAATTCTATCCCAGCCATGATGCGCCAGGCAAGAAGGCTGACAAGCCGTGGCATCGTGGGGTTGGTAGGCATCCATCTGCGCCGAGCGGTAGGAGCAGGATCTAGAGCGAGCCTCTGACCCATCGTGTAGGCCAATGTGTAACTGACGAACGGCGCCCAACGAAGGAAGTGACTGGCGCAGTGGAATGCGCAGCTGACGGGGAGCCACTTGAGTCATATTCCGAAGCAGGCGGGCGCCAATCCCGGCAACTCAGCCGGCGATCCTGTGGATTCTTCCTTTTCAGCCGCATCCCCATCTTCCTCGAGGGCATCTCCCTGCGAACCAATAATGCCTTGCTTGTTTTCAATCCTAGTCTGTAAAAATCCAAATGTGGGTATCTTGATTATGACGTATTAATGGGTTATTGGCCCCCCGTCTTAAGAAAAAGCTGCGCCTCGCAAAAACAACCAACAGTAAGACCACCAGAAAACCAACAAGCAAAGAAAACAATGTCACAGCCACTCGTTCTATGTCTATGATCACGATCCGGTGAAGTTATCTTTCACGGTGTCGAATATGTCGGTCGCCCACTCCTTCGCTTCCTGGAGTTTGTCCCAAAGGGTCCCCCACCAGGTAGGACCCTTCTCATCCTCGCTTTCCGGGTCAGGCTCGGGCTGAGCTTCAGGCGCCGTTTCCGTCGGGGACGCAGAAGAGGTAATCTCTGCCGACGGCATCATCGTTGGCGTCATAGTGGCGGTCGTGCTAGAAACCGGAGGGTCTGGAACACTGGCCAGCGTGGGCGTGTCTTCGTCAGAGTGAAGGCCTATCGTCTTGAGAGGCAGACGCATGGTCCCATTGTTCGGGTGGGCGGTGATGCCGAGTGAGTCGCAAATAATGTTGTACACATTGATGTTTTCTGCCTTGGTTAGCTCAAATCCAACTCCGCGCGACAAAGGGTCGAGGATGACTCACGAAATGCTTCCAAGCGACTGTTTGGTTCATGGGGGAATGCGGGTCCCCTGGCGATAAAGATTGCCCGCATCAAGGGGTGCTCGTGGTCATATCCATGAATGCCTCTGGGGTGGTAGATCTCCCCATTCTCCAAGGCCTTCTGGGCATCAAAGTCGGCACGCTCGACGACTGCCCACCCTGTCTTTGGAATTACCCACAGAGGGGCGATGCGATCATTGTTTTGGAAGTGATAGCGTTCAGGCATGCCCTCACGTGTGTAGATCTCGACCGCATGCGAATAGTTCGCGGCCACGCTCTCCAGCTGATCCTGGAGGATTTGGAGATGCTCTGGCCGTTTGGGACGCAGCCCGCGTAACGGCCAGCCGTCGATGCGCTGGACTAGATCAAGATCGACCAGGTCCTCCAACTGAACCAATCGCTCGGTCGCGGTTGTCGCCATGCCATGGTCGGAGACAATCACGATGTTCACGACATCTGTTAAATTACGTGCTTCGATACCGGAGAATAGGCTGCCAAGCATGTCGTCCACCTTAGCGATTGTGTTGCGAGTTTCAGTGCTGTTGGGGCCATAGTTATGTCCATCTGCATCAACGTTCGGGACATAAGCAGCGATAAACTGAGGCCTTTGGGGCGCAATGTCTGACTCCGCTTCTACTCCTGGCATATCCAACAGTCCCAAGATGCGTTCCACTTTCGAGGAAAGCTTTTCGGACCCGTTGTATTCGTCTAGGTAGGTTGGATCTACGCCTCCGATATGTGCCTCGGAGCCCGGCCACATATGAACAGCGGTCCTCACGCCCTGATTCTCGGCCGTCATCCAGAGGGGCTCCGCGTTCCACCATTTCGGCTGCATGCTGACGGTAGGGTGGGTATAGTAGAACTCTTCCTGCAGCTCCGGGTCCCAGAAGGTATTTCCAACGATTCCGTGGCTCTCGGGATATAGTCCCGTAACAAGTGTAAAATGATTCGGGAAGGTCACGCTCGGGAAACTGGGTAGCATGTACTGCGGCGAGACGCCATTTGCAATGAATGAGCGGAGGGTTGGTGTCAAGCCACGAGTGAGAAAGTCCGCTCGGAAGCCATCTAGAGAGATCAAGATCGTCGTGGGGGCGAACAACGCAGTGCCATTAGATAGAAGCTGGCTCGAGAAATGAGGGGCTCGATACTTTATAGATGCTTTATATGCGCCCAGTAAGAAGATGAGGAGAAGGATAAAGATAGCGGAGAATACGAGGGCGAGTCTGCGCCATGGAACGCGCCGTGGCTGGTTACCATAAATCAGTATCGGAGCTCCCGCAAAACCAATGAGAGGTTATTGTGTGACATCCATACCTGCATAAAAGCATATTCCTTGACCCGTGTGTCGAAGTCGGACGAAGATGCGCTCAGGAGAGAGTGCTCATCGTCCCGGTGACCCTCTTCCATCTCGAACATTATCTCTCCGGATCCACGCGCCTTCTTACGACGCTCTTTGCGGGCCTCTCTTCGGGCCTGTTGGCGTTGTCGCCTGCGTTCCTGCTTTCCGATTCGAACACTACTACTGCTGGGGCTGAAGATGCGGCGAAGGCCATGAGTTGGACCGGTTCGGGTGAGCAGTTTCTCTGTTTCTTCTTCCTCTTCCAGTACTGTGCGATCGTGCTCGGCAAGCTCTAATGTAGTGCGTGATCTCCGAAGAAACTCGTCGTCCTCCGAGTCAGAGTCCTGCTCTGACGGGGAACGTAGCGACTCGGCATCTTCGTCATAGTCGCCGGGAGACAGCAGGGCGGAGGTGGGAATGTTGCGTCGGAGAGGCATGGGTGACGGATGGTGGCATGAGGCCGGAGTGCAGAGGCACGGAGGAGGAACCGACCGACCTTGAAGCCGGTATAGCGACACGTATGAAGGGTTGGTAAGGGAAATAGTAAGGGTCTTGAGGGATGATAAAGGATGGCGGAATCATGGATTAATTGACCTCGAGGGGGCGGCGATCGGCGGATCTCCGGGCCGGTGCCGAATGAGAACCACTGGTCCGGCTTATGTCTGTCCTTCCCCCACACCATGGATATGCTCGAGTTTGTATAACTATCAAGACTTACCTCTTGAGTTGACGGAAGATTTTGTCCATGTATGAAGCTTGATCTACATTAAACTTTAACCACCTCCTATTCATCTGGTTTGAGGGATGTTTACATTTCGTCTATACCTCGCCGCTCAGCCAAAGGGGTCCTGGGGATAGTGATCAGTGGCCTCCATACTTGAAGCTTCACAAAGAAGTCATCCTTCAAGGCATTGGCATCTGTCTTGAAAACAACTGGCTAACTGAGTGCTAAAGCCATCATGTCTGGATTATGTCTCCCCTCCTCTGATGGGATGACAGCTTGTATTTGAGAACCAGACACAGAACAGAACTACAAAGGAGCTATCGAGCATTCAGAGAGACGGACAAACAATGCAAGGCTGGCTAGCATAAGCAGGAGCCTTGAACGAGAACGCTGTTGTTGAAGAGTCTTTAGTGCCTGTCTGTCGCTAAGTCCCAGCATTGGTAGTACTGAAAGCTGCAGTCGCAACGATGTTCCCAACAATCGACAACTTGCGCTTTGAATGACTAACATGACTAACGAAAGACGACCAAGTCACAAGTTGAGATACAACAGAAATCGCTAGATTGAGCTACTAATCGATCGACATTTAGGTGTGAAACCTCCAGTGGCACATTGCTTGCGAAACATGCCACAGTCGAGACTGCAACGTGGTGAGGTTGACGTTGCAGCATCCTGGGGATGCTTCCGTCTATTGAGAGGTTGCTGCATCCTCATTGCACTTCCTAAATGCGTTCAAAGATGCTGTTCTCTTCGCAGGGCTACAGATCGTCGAGGAATGGATCAACATTCCTCAGGCTGGCTGATTCCGGCCACTCGACTTCCCTTTTAGGAAGCCCTGGGGTGGGAGCTTCAAGTCACATGACACTGGGAAGAGCCCCAGTTGGATCTGCTACCAGCAGGAGTAGTTTATCTAGATCCGGGCGCCTGTCAATGCTTTGGGTTGCAGCTGTGCTATTTTGAGATCCAATCTGTTCGATCTAATCCGGAAGCAGTGCCTAGCTTCCCACGTTCGTTCCCACACTACGGCATCCGGATCCCTCAACCTCTTGCGATTCGTGGATAACACCATGAAGAAGCACTTGTACCAGAGTTTAAACCGACTGTCAAGCAAAGATGGTAGTACCGGAACGGTACATCAAGGAAAGCTATAAAGAACCTCAAGATCCAGCTCGATCCGTCAGCGTTGTCATGCTTCATTCTCTACCTTCCAATCCTTCTTGACGCTCAGTTTTGCTGCTTGTACCGCGATAGATCTCTTTCTTCTTTCTCTCCCAGGTCTCTTCCATTCACAATGCGTTACTCAACCCACGTTGTGACCGCTCTGGCCTTCGCTGCCGGCACTGTCCACGCAGCCCAGTCCGCTAGTGACGACGGCAAAGTGACAACAGTGACCGCCCAAAGTACCGTCGAAGCCACCGCTGTCGTCACCGCGGAGCCCAGCAGTGCTGCAACTGAATCCGCCGTTCAGCACCCCCCTCCCATTGCCGCATCCAGTGCCCCAGCTTCTGCCTCCTCCGAGACAAGCGTCCCAGTCATCAAGTCCAGCGCTACCGAGTCTCAGCCCGCTGTCACCGAATCCAGCGCTCCAGTAGCCACCAACACCGAGCCCGCCGCTGCTGGCTCCAGCGCTCCGGCTACCCAGGTGATTGGCACCGCCGCTCAAACGAGCGTCCCGCTCATCAAGACCTCCGGAGGGGAGACACAGGCCGCTCAAACGAGCGCTCCAGCTGCTGCCAGCGTTCCACCAGTACCGATCGAATCGAACCCCGCCGTGACCAGTGCTCCTCCTGCCAGCATCCCCCCGGCCGCTAGCGGCAACGCCAGCACCACTTCATCGCAGCGGTTCTCCAACTCGACTACCTCTTCAGGGTCCTTCTCTACCGGCACCTCTGGAGGCGGTGGCGGTGGCGGCGGCGCTGCTACTGTTCCTGCTGCACCTACCTCCACGGGATTCATCTCGTCCAGCTCCGGTGCCAAGATGGTTCTTCCCGGCCTTGCTCTTGTCGGAAGCATCGCCATGGGCTTGCTTGTCTTGGCTTAGATCAGCGCTACTTTGCCTTGAGCCTAAATATTGTCTTTCTTCTGAGATTATTCCTTCGATATCATGCATCACTAGATTGCCTGATGACAAGACGACTGCCCCCGAAACCAATACAGAAAAAAAAGACAATACAGCGAAATGGGGCAGACCTTTTTCTTTCACCCCCAGAAACTCTTATAAAAAGACTAATAATCATTGACGAGAAGTGGATCGCTTCGCTCACTTATGATACATCTATTTCTGGCTTGCTTGTTAATTCCAGGTGTTTGTCCTTCACAATACAAATAATATATACTATGCTCTTGTAGAATTCCGATATTGTACTCTGGATGAGAATACCAGATAGTCAATCTGTTGGATTTATATTATAGAGGTATATACGGCGTTTTTTTTATCATCATGTTTTCATTTCTTACTTCGGTTTCTGGAGTACTCAGATTTCATGGATTGTGTATTAGACTTTGGTGAAATTCGTTCAATCCAATATGGACATGCATCCAGCAAAACAGTAGTCTATTTCAAGATGTGCGGGAAAAAAAACATCTATTTTATTCATACCTGTGCATCTATATTATACTGCATGCATCTTATCATATTCGAGTCATTACTCCCCATAGCAATGCAACCATGCGTTATATGCAATCACCATTCAGAACACAATCAAAAGTTAACAAATCATTTTATCTTTTTTTTCCCTTCCATCCTACGAATTCGATACCCAATTCGCCCACTTACAAGAACACCCCCCACTCCCACCATCAACACCCCCATAATCCCCCGTCGCATCCGTCGACGAATTCCCATATAGATCGAAAATCCCCGGGGCCGGATTAACCAGCGTGCCACCGTACGATCGATCCTCGAGCTGCAACTTGACTTCCGTCGAGTTGATCTGCTCGCCGCTCTCCATGCCATAACAATAGACCATTTTCTTCATCGCGTCCCCGCCATGGCGGTCTAGAGTTATGGTGACGGGGTAAGGAAAGGATCCGGGGCGGGTCCAGTCATTCGCGGAGGAAGGTGTGGTCGTTTCTGTTGCTGTTGATGTGGATGCGGTTGCAGATGCTGTGGACGTGGAGGTTGAGTTCTGCAAGAGGGTGTCGTTGGAGCGGGTCCAGATTTGAACGAGGAAGCGGGTTTGTGACCATGTGCAGCGGACGCGGGCGTCGGATTCGTTAGATCCGCCGTTTTGGTCATTGGGGTTTGTGTCGGTTGTGTTGCCGTCGAGGGGGGCGAGGGAGGAGAGGAAGATGGAGCGGTCGAAGTAGGTGTAGAAGCCGTAGTGTTCTGTGTTGAGGCCGCGGTTGTAGAGGCGGACTGGTTGGGAAGAGGGTAATGGGTATATGTCTGCGGCGGCGGCGGTTCCGTCGGAGTCTTCGTCTGGGGATGGGATTATTGTTGCGAGATTGGGGAAGGAGCTGTCGGAGGATCTTCGCGCCAGGCGAAGGGTGGATGTCGATGTTAGGGTGCTGGCGGAGAGGAAGGTCATGTAGAAGGGGGTTTCTTCGCCAGCGTACGGGACGGTGTTGTTGTCTGTTGTGTTGCCGAGGAAGGTCTGGTCTTTCATGCTCGGTGGGGATGGCGATGGGCTGTAGGGGTTGTCGGAGCTCCGCGAGGAGAGGGTCTTGCTGGATCTTGTGGCAATCGTGGTGCTGTTAGGGTAGGTACCGTTGCGGAATCGGATTTCCACACGGAAGTTCGGCTCGTTGGCTGCGTAGGGCTCGTTGGCGGATTGTTCCTCTGGTGGTAGAGCACAGCTCCAGAGCGTGGATGGAGTTATACATCCTGATTGCTGGACCTGAGGCTTTGGTCCGGCAATCGTTGCGATACCGGTGGGCATCGGTGGATAGCCGGTGAGATTGAGCCACTGTGACTCCACAGGAGTTGAGTCGCCTTTTCCTGTTAAGGTCATTACTAGGAGGAGGATGATCGCTATGATGATGAGGAAGGATGTGAGGATAGCCAGGTACCACCGACGTTTGACCTTCTTCTCCTTCTTGTCTTTCCTACCGAAACAGCCATTCTTGTGAGACCGGTCACCACCGCAACAGCAACAGCAGAACAACAAGCCAAACTTCTTTTTCTTTTTCTTCTTGTCTTCTGTCTCTAACGTTTTCCGTCGAATTTCAATTATCTCTCTCTCTGTCGTGGTATGTGACACTTCCTCTCGTGAGAGTGGATGAGGCTCCATGCGATGTATAGAGGAGCTAGTGTAGTGAGAAGTATATGTAGGCACTGGTGTAGATGAGCTGTTGTGATTGGACGTGTATGCAGGCGCCGGAGTGGTATGCATGTCGGATAACGGGATTGACCCAGCCCTCTCGGTGGCTTGCTGAAGGCCAGGAGACGTAGGGTTCGGCGGCTGCGGCTCAGCCTGCTGTTCCTGAGGGAATGCTGGATGCTGGTGTCCATTTGGTGCTATGAGAATTGGCGATGGGACAGTAGCGGGATGGACATGAATAGTCTGAGCTGGAGGCGCGGGTTGTGCAACCGGTTGGGGAGCTTGCACTATTATGGGTTGAATGGCTGGCTGGGGCGCTGGCTGAGGAGCTGGTTGGACCACTGGTTGGATGATTGGCTGAAAGATTGGCCAAGATGTTTTCCTTTCATATTGACTGTCTGGAGGCGGGGCTAATTCTCCTGTTTCTCCTCCGGCATGCGGCGTTGGAAATGCTTCTTGAGGCAACCCCCGCGACACTTCATCAGAAATGGGCTGATTTGGAGTGTTGCCAAGAGGTCCTCCAGCCGAAGGGTGTTCACTCGGAGGATGTTCGCTGGGAGGATGCTCACCGGGAGGGTGCTGACTAGGAGGATGCTCGATTGGGGGATGCTCGCTCGAAGGATACTCGCTCGAAGGATACTCGCTCAGAGGAAGCAGGGTTGGAGGAGGTTGGATTGTCGGATGCTCAGACAGAGGTATCCCCCTTGAGCTGGCTTTCCCAATTGGATCATTGTCCTGAAGATTGTCAAGGGCGGCCTCTACTCCCTTATCCATAACACTCGGTTCATACACAGTGCGTGCCTCTGAGGCAGTGGGAACAGCTGTCGAGCCAGTACATTTATCTTGTGGCATGTCTCCCACGTCGATCAGGAGATCCCTACTGTCTGTGGAGCTCACAGCTGTACCCTCAGTATAGCCGGGGATCTTGTCTTTGGGTGTTATAGAGCAGACGTGGTTGACGCATTCGAAGTACGGCCGTCCGCTGAACAATTCGTGGGCACAAGCTTGGTAGTATTCAGCTGCAGAGCCCTGGATTGGCCTTCCCGGGAACATGAAGGATGTCGCATCTCTCGCTCGTTCGACAGGTTGGTTTTGATCACTCAGTCTTTTCTCGTCAAAGGGATTCAGACCAGCGTCTGGCCAATCGGGTGTCAATTCCTTATGGTGAGGTATTATGGCTTCTGGCGTGTCGGGCGAAAAGCTGGATACTTCCTTTTCCCACCACTCATCACTCGATGCCCTTGACTCCGTTGCGATACTGGGAACTGGTGGTCTAGCAGTCTCAGTTGGGGTGGTGGGACCCATGGCTGTGCTGTAGCGACTCAACAAAGGTGAAAGCAAGTAGGTCCACCAACCCTGGGATTGATGCCTGTTTGTTTCAGTGTTGATGCTTAATCTATCCGGAATTTTTCTGGTATTCCCGCTAGAAAATGACCGAGACCGGCTCTCCCGTCGCACATCATCTTCTTCAAACAGAGTGCCAGTTGAGAGCGAGCGCTGTCTCCCTGTTGCAAATACAGATTGCCTTCGTGTCGGTTCAGTGTTCATGTTCATGCTCGGATTCTCATTCTGCTCCAAGAAGGCAAGATTCGGGATAGCAGGCACAGGCGGAATGTTAATATCACTGTCATTGTCATCGGGGTACGGCGTTGGTTGAGAGTAAATGCTAGACGCTATCCTAGGACGAGGATGAGTCGTGTCAAGGCCTGCCCAGAATGTGTCTTCCTTGGCCGGAGTCACAATTATGGACGGGGTCAGTGCCGCTCGTTGGGCATGTCCAGTGTTTACTGTTAGCCCTCTTCCTTGAGTGCTTAGCGATTCATCAGATGGCATGCTTAGTCCAATCATAATCGGCCGATCGGATGGCGACAGATCGTCATTTCCCTTCTTTTTTCGCCTGATGTTGAAGTAAGACAGTCGTTTGCTGTCGAATACGGACGGTTTCACGGACGATTGGTCATAGTCCTGACCGGGAACTTTCTTCAATATTCCTTTCAAAGTATGTGTGTTCCTTTCCTGTTCTCGCACCTCAGAGAGAGCTTTTAGGTCATTCAAATCCATTAAAGTTGGCACTGATCCATCTTCAGGCGCATTTGACGTAGAACGAGAGAAGTCAGTTACCAAACTCAACCCGACAGGCCGTTCCGAGCTCTTTCCCGTGTAGAGTCCAAGATTGCTTAGGTCCTCTTGGTTCGGATTCGTCTGATAAGAGACCCCCGTCCCGGCCACTGCTTCCTGTGACTGTGTGTGCTTGTCATAACTTCCCTCGCGTATAAAAGGATTATTCCTGCGCGTTGTCTTATTCAGAAAAGCAAAAGGTCGATTTCTTTCCATGTCATGATCTTCTGGAGAGGATGGCACCGGGCTCGGAATCTCCTCTGTGATAGGAGACGACAAAGGGAAAGTCGGAGCTGCAGGAATTCGTAGTCCTGCCGTCGAATTCTGCATCTCGGGGGCCGTATGGCCTGCGAGGCCCAAAATTTGCCTTATACTAGACCAGATCATCAGTTGGCTGGTTTCAGTAACACACCATTCAGGGGGTTGGAGTAGGCCAAGTTACCGTAGACGGACTGGTGTAGCAGATGAAGGTCGTTTCGGGTATAGATCAAGCAAGCCAGCTGCGAGATTGTGAAGCCTTTCCTTGTTTAGATCGACAGTCTTTGATCGTGCAAGTGCAAAACAAAGGACGCTTGGGTTGGTATTGTTGTGATCAAAGCATCCAGGTGAGACAATCGCAAACCAGATGAAACAATGACCTTCAGAGCACAAAGCAGCCTCAACACAACAACGCAACAACGCCGGCTGTTATTCACACATTCCACTATTATGGAGAAAGGGATACAAAGAGCACAAAGAAAAGCGAATAGGTCCGAACCCGTAATCTAGGTGGACAATTCAAACACGACCGGCTGAAGTGGGAGAAGTAGCACATGGACAAGCAAGGCAACAGAGAGAAGAGGAGAAACGATGGAAGAATCATTCCACGACCGGCTGATGCCAGGAAAAAGTCCAAGCACCCGGTGGGTGCTAGGAATGAATGGGAGAGCTCATGCATATCATGCAACACCCATCCTTGACCTGGACACTTTGCGGACCCGCATGGTCCTGGCTACTATTTGTGCCGAGTGCCAAATCCTCCGGCCTCAGACCGTCGAGCCGGACGGGTTGACACCATTGGTCACGGTTGCTTGGATCGACTCTGCAAGATGATGTTTGGCAGGTAGCTCCAGGGGTGGATTGGCTCCTGAAGAAGCCGTGGGAGCTCTGTAGCCGCCGATGGGGGGCACGCGGCGCTAACAGAAGCATATCTACGACGCCGGTGAGGTTGCAGAACATCGCCGGGCACCAATCAGCAGCCACGACGCCCAGGGACAAAAATAGCCTGCATCAACACGGCAGTCCACCAGATGCCCCCCCCAAAGCCAAAGTAGCTCTGACCTCCTAACTAACAGTATCAACAATCAACGGCGGTTTGAAGCTACAAATGTCATGAGACTCTCCGCTTAGTCGACTCAATTCGGAAATTACCAGGACGGAAACTGAGGTGAAATAGGTTCTCGATCGACATCCGTGTCGACCGGTATCAACCGATGCTTCAACATTTGATTTCCAGGTATCTGTAGAGCAAAATACACATAATAAACAAACCATGGGGATATCAAAACAATGCCACACATACACACACACTCCTTTTTCCAAACAATTGTTGTTCGTGTTTCCTTTTTGACCTTCTTCCGTGCATTCACGGTACCTTTAACAAACACCGACAATACATGATGAAGGGCGAATAAACACAGACCCCACGCCCTCAAGTTTCCATTTCTTGGGGAGGAGTAAAAAGGAGAAGAAAAACGGGTAGGGGTGAAATGACTTTGGGGAGGTGGAAGCCACCTTGACCCCGAGATGTTATGTAACGGGACATGACCAGGGGAGTAATGCGGGAGAGGTAAGAAATATAGAGAAACAGGATGAGGTATCGGTTCCCCGCCATAGGCTAGCCAAGAATCGCTGTCATGCCGACCAGAATGATGGGTAGGATGATGAAATAGTCAAGCAGATGGACGCTCGAAAGGACGATAGCCACCCAAAACAAATCTACAAGCCAGAGAAAGAGAAGTCGGATATCACGTCTAGAGCGCGGGGTGATGTGGACCGTGTCAAGTAAAGCAACCGTCACCAATGCATTCATCATGGGCTATATCATGGGTGAAACGATCGGTGGCCCTCGATTAGCTACCGCCGTTCGTCGGTGTATTGCACGCCTTGCATTGGAGCAACCGTCCCGTTCATGAGAGGAGGAAGCGTTCGCGGTTGCTCTTGTGGCATCGCAGTTCCAGGAGCATAACCGGAAAACATAGCGCCATGCACTTGCCCATTTGGCTGCGGCGCTGTTATGGGATGATGCTCGAAGATCGACGGCTGTCGAGATTGGCCATTGGCTTGCTGCTGACTGAGTTGCGCGCGCATCTCGTCAAGTTCGCTCCTCAACACGTCATTTTCTCTGCGAGTAGTAGTAACCATCTTCTCAAGATGTGAGATGTATTCAATAGCTACAAGTATGTTAGCACAAGAAACAACAACTAGGGCTGTGGTTGTGATGGTTTAAATTACCTCTTGTGAGAGTCTCCCATTTACTCGATTTATTGTTCTGACTTTGTGGGAGGCGGACACGTAAAGCTTCGAAGCAATCCTTCATCTCACTGCGGCGCTTACGCTCCGCCAACTTGTGTGTTACTCTCAGCTCGGGGGTCCTGCTGTAAGGCGTGCTACCGCTATGTGCGTCTGCTTCTCCAATGAGACCGCGGACTTGTTTGTGCTGTAAGGAATGGTGATGCACATTTTGAGGGAGTTCTAAAGAAATGT
The DNA here is from genome assembly GCF_003184835.1 of Aspergillus costaricaensis CBS 115574. Taxonomy (NCBI): domain Eukaryota; kingdom Fungi; phylum Ascomycota; class Eurotiomycetes; order Eurotiales; family Aspergillaceae; genus Aspergillus; species Aspergillus costaricensis. The sequence goes on from NW_020291801.1 coordinate 1,305,159, forward strand.
CAGGAACGGTGGTTCGTATATCTTAGGGACTTAGAAAGACATACCATGCTGTCCACGAGGCAACCGTGCATCAGAGAAGACGCTACTGGCAAGCGACTCAGCTGTACTTCCTTTGCGGGAGAATTGATTGGTTGACTTCTCGGTGGTAGAAGAGACAGAGTTGGATCGCGCAACGTCGGGATCGGGGAAAGCGTATGCAAGACCAGCGGTAGGTGCCTCCGCATTGTAGATCTCGGAGCGAGGATTCGATGAGATGGCAGGTGCAGTGCGACCAGCTGCAAATCCGCGATGTTCGCTAGCCCGCGGGCCAAGTGGGGAGAGTGGTTGGCCCCCAGAGTATCGAGGGCCGCGATAGGAATTGTTCATATTCACGTCCATGGAGATACCGCGCTCTCGTTGAAGACCCGAAACAATCGACGTTTGCGAAGCATTCGTGCTATGGTAAGGAGATGCGGGGTTAATAGCAAGCGAGCTGATTCCTTGGTTCATCCTGCTATCCACACTGCTCCGTCGAGACTCAGGGGGCTCCACCATACTGCCTCGTTGAGAAGGCGCATCGTAGTTCTGGTTGATCGAAGGTAGGGTGGTGTTCGGCTGAGTCGAGCCGAAATTCGGAGAAGGCTGCGCTCCCGCAGATGAAGGCGTGTTGGTGTTAGAGTGGTCGTTGGGGTAAGGGGACCGATCCGAGACGTAGGATGCGCGATTGGGAGAAGGTTGGGATGTGAGGAAGGAGAGAGAGGGATAGTTGCCTGTCGCATTTGTCGTGGTTGAGTAGGTAGACGACCCTAGGGGACAATCAGCCTCCGCAGGTGGGAATGAATAGGACGAAGCCTTACTGGTACTCTGAGGCATGGACCAATTCCCCGAATCACGCTCTATCGTATTTAAAGAGGCATTTCCCGGTGACTTCTCGGCCTGAGTAGGCATGCCACCGGCCATACTTGCTGTCAAGGTCGAGATAGACGGGAGAGTCTGAGTAGACGACACTGGAGGGGTTTGCGGTCCCGTGGTAGCGGGCTCCCAAGGTCGATGAGCAAGAGTAGTCTCCATGACAATCTGTTGACTGGTGTACCAGCACTCTAGAAAGGTACAAAGGAAATGGATCTCAGGGGAGAAAAGGCGTTAGAAGAGGCAATATCGCAAGGAGTGTTCTGAAGTGTTTCGAGAGCAGATGGTGTAAAAGTCAGGGTCTCTCCGCTATCTCATGTTCGGATATCGGCACAACACGTAGTAAGACAGTGAACGTTTCAACGTTGACTGGCAGACCGATTTTATGTAGTATAAATTTAACCAATCGTATGTGTTCCAATGGCGAATCCGTGGAGTGCGCGCAAGTATGACTATCCGAAAACCGAGGTAACAGCCTGGCGCGTTGATGGGATCTCGATGGGGGGGTGGGGGCAAATCGCTAATCCAACTGATTCTGAAAGACCTCCGATTCTGGTGGAAATAAATGCAAAGTGACAGAATCCAGCAGAGTGATAGAAATCTGTCTCCACTTGACAGTCAACACCGGGGTGTATAACCAAGAGGGTGGTATGCGTCAACGAACCGTCTTCGCACGGTATTGGCGAATCGGCAGACACGGAGTCAGAGGCAAGGGCGAAAAATGCTATGCGAAAATCGTGAAGGGCGCAGTGACGTCCAGGTCGCAAAGGTATGCCCGGAAGAGGGAAAATGGAAAAACTGCCGGAGAGGAGAGGAGGGCGGGAGGAGCCGTCGTGGTGAAAGCGAGCGGAAGACGGAGAGTGAGAAGGATAGGAAAGAGAGGCGGATGGGAGAGAGGTGTTAAGTGACGATTAACTGGGATCGGCGAAGGAGAGAAGGTGTATGATGAAAATCGACTTTTTTTTTTTCCCCCCAAACAAGAAAAAGTAGAGGAAGAGTAAGGTAGGAGAAGAAAAAAGGGAACACTAAATGTTAAGTAAAGGAACAAATCGTGTCAGCTTCGGCCACATGGGGGGCTGACGGAAATTATGTACGGGAGGGCCAATGGTTCCGGGGCATAGGTTTGCGGTGCAGGACTGGATGGAGCTTACCAGATGGCGAAGGTGCAAAACGCTCGGGCGGCGCAGCGGAACGTGGCACGAGATTAAAACGACGAACAATTGGGCAGGAAGCTGTGTTAGGGCAAGGTCCCCGACCGATAGCCAGCAGAACCTTAACGTGACCGGCTAGAACGAAGGCTTGCGGGGAATGAGAGTAGTAGGAGTAGTAGTGGTGGTAGTAAGTAAGTACTAAGTAAGTAGTAAGAGGGAGGGGAGGGAGGGAGGGGGGTGGGTGGGAGAGAGGGGGCAAATGATGAGCCGGCAAAAAATGAGAGGAGCAGAGAGAAAAGAGAAGAAGGACTAGAAGGGCACTTGACTGAGGAAGGCAAGTCGTGGGACGGGCGGGCTGAGAAGTAAGAAAATCGGAGCAGAAGGGGGGAGGCAGAGAGAGGGAGGAGAGGAGGGGGGGGGGCCGCGGTTTGAAGAATGGATGAGAGCGGGTAACAGTAGAAGTGAAAAATAATAATAAAAAAAAAAAGTGGTGAGTAGTAAAGTAGTAGTAGTAAAAGTAAGCCAGCTCGTCAGTTAACTGCAAGCTCTTTCTGCTTTTCCCTCCTCAACTAACACCAGATAGGTGAAAGCAGTAATAATAATAGTAGTAACCAGTCAACGCCGTCTCTTCTCGTCTAGTTCGCAGGAACCAGACTGTGGCACTGGTGTCTCGTCGTTTTGGAAACCTCGATGGATCGGGCGGGAAAATGTTAAGGGAGATGGGAACTTTGCTCTTAGTTGCGGGAGCTATTCGGACTAGTTTGGAGAAAGTTGGAGCGGGTCTGGATGAGAGACCCAAAAGAGTCTTTAGAAGAAAATGAAATAGTAAGAGAATGTATGTGTCGTTTTCTTCTAAGCAAGAAGGGAAGGAAAGTCAGATATTGAGATCAGTTCGGATTTTGACGGTGGAAAAGGCCGATTATGGGATGGACCAGGAAAACCAAGGCTCGAGAGAGAGAGAGAGAGAGAGAGAGAGAGAGAGGGGAAGAGGAGAAGATTAGAAGAATAAGCACTACTACTTCTTGGTTGAAGATGTTCCCTCCTCACCTTGGGGTAAAAGGGTCAGAATGGAGTAAAAGAACAAGCAGTCTGTAAGTAATAGTACCGGGCGGCCCTGAAGCGCAAGGCAAAGGTACCGATGCTGCATAGCAAGCAAATAGAAAATGACGAGATCGAGTGACAGATGCAGTTTACCTAACGCCAAAATAGAATCGAATTAAGGGCTGGATGAGAAAATAATAATAATACAAAATAAATAAATAAAAAATAATGATAATTCTCATGTAAAGCAAAAATCGAGGTGAGACTCGGCGACTGAAGGACAATCCAGAAAGGGAAAAAAGAGAAACTGATTTTCTTTATTTTATTTTTTCATATTACTATTCCCGAAAGAAAAAAGCAAATAAATAAAATAAAATAGAATAAGAAGGTTAAGAACAAAGTGGTGCCGCCGCCAACTTCCATTTCATCCCTTCCTTCCTTCCTGCAGCCTCCCTGGTAGTAGTACATGTAATAGGAGTGGGAGAAAGGGCAATAAATCTATCGATGCTGATTCAACACTTGCATCCAAGATCTCTCTCTCCCAAATCATTTCGATCTTCTTACAATATGCCTATTACCTGTTTGCTCTAATTCCATTGTCAAAGTAGATGATCATAGCATACATTTCATGGCTGGCTGTATTGAAATGAAGATAACTCTTTGGGTCTTGTCTCTTTCTGCCTCTCTCTTAGCCACATGAGACAACCACTTCTATACGAAAGCAAAATATTCCTCGATGGGTATAAGAGAGATGACAAGTACAGTCCTGTATGAAAGTAAGAGAGACATGAGCGATAAAAGGTCGCTTGGCGCTGCGTACTTGAACCGTACGTGGTCAGCAGTGGCTGCCAGCAATTGGATAGGAATTGAAGCCATCCCAACAGGATCAGCCACTAAAGACAACCATTTTCTCCGTGGCTCAAAACATAGTACAGACTATTCAATTTTCCATATGACAGATAGCCTCAGAGGCGCACCGCAAGTTCGGGGACAAAAAGAGAGGAAAGCCGGCTAACATAGGTCATAAGTAGAAGGGGAAGGCCGCCCGGAAAGCAGCCAAGCATTAGAAAAGGAAGGAAAATAAAATAGTAAAAACAGATAATAAAATGTCGAGTAAATGGAATAAGAAAATTAAATTAAATTGACCAGAAAGGAAGGGGAGCAAATTAGTCATACTAAAGACTGCGACTAACTTAACTAACCCAACTGAAATAAAAATAGTTAATACGACATCCTAAAGCGATTGAGTCCACCGCCACGAGGCGGCCATTTCGCTGAGGGTCCAGCTGCTCCTCATTCCGTGGGTTGCAGTTCTGCCGCATTTTTAGGAGGCGACCGAAGAATGGTCGATTATTATCATCAGACTTTTCCATCATGGCTTTTATTTTCTTTTCGTGTCTCACAAACTCTGACTCTGACGGCGAAGGTCCAGCCCAGTCATATTATCAGTCGGCTAGCGATCAGTGTAAGTGTAAATGTCAGGTACCAAACTTGAAGTTGCTTAGTCCTCCACTAGCGATTTAGCGCATCGGATAGCTCTGCTGGAGTCGAGAAGAAGGAAATCTGCTCCTCTTTCCCTTTTGTCGGCAGGATCAGAGCCACGTTTGACAGTTCCCCGGCCATCGCAGGGAATTATTGGTCCTGATGGCGCCTGGTGTCCACCCTTCCACCCATGTCCGTGTATCAATATTGCAGCTTATCAACCGGTCGCTTCTCCCGGGCCCTGGCTCATGATACGTATACGATTAATATCTGGCAAATCATGCCGATGGGGATTATGTGGTGCGTACTTCTGCCGGTCGTTCATGATCGGACTTGGACATCTCCCGGAAACGAGCAGAGATCCGTCGTTCTTTTTTGGATCCTGGATCGTATCCGCGAAGGAAAGCTCGAATGAGCCTTGTCCGGGTTGGGTAATCATCGTTGAACCTAACTGGGGCAAATTTGACGCAGATCGGGACCGAGGTTGCCTCACACATCAGACGCCCCATTTATTTTACTCCCTCCCAGTCCCGTGAGGTATCTCTGGAGTAAAAATCTCCTTTCGAAAATACATTCATCCGACTATCGGGGAGAATCTTGGTAATGTTAATGGTCCAGGACGCCTAAGAGCATTTCCTTATTCATACTGTAGGTGCAAGTCTTTTTTTTTTTTTTTTTTTTTTTTTTCCTTTCATGGGTTATATCTAAATATCTTCGGTTTGGGAGTACTACTAGTAGTACTATCCGGGTAGGATAACGAAGAAACAAGACTGTCATCGACCGCCCCACTGGTCGAGTCAAGCGGGAGCGCCTAGGCAAGTGGGATCCATAACTTTCCCATCCAGCGGGAAAACTTTGTGTCTGCCTGTTGGTAACGACTCATAACTCATATCTACTTACTGTAGTAGTAGTGAGACGCGATGGCCCAACAGGGACAAACTGCTTTAAACCTCCACCTGGTTGCTCTCTATCTACCCCTTTGGGCGCTAAGCTAAACCAGGTTGGGGAAAATTGTAGTTCAGACCAGCCGGGAAGTGGGGCCCAGAATGGATGGGGAGTCGATCCCAGCGCGGGTGGGCGAATCAGCATTGGGGCCGCTGGCATGGCGAATGCATCCTCCACGCCTGCAAAATGTCCCGTGGGCTGAAGAATTCCCGGCCTTACTTAGCACTCGAACCATGACGGGAGAACACGTTGTTGAACGCCTGTCCCAGGCAAATCCGCGGGGGGAAGGGGCCGCTATCATGCCAGGAATATTTAACACAGTACCAGGGGTCTTTTCGGAGCAATGAGTTGCAGCTGGGCCATTACATCACGAACCAGAGTCTCTGCATCATTGCTATTCAACGCCTGTCATCCCCATCGGTCGCATGGCCTTGTCATGGCTTACACCTTCAAAAAACGAAAATTGAAAAATCTTCAGGTAAAATTTTAGAAACTGAGTATCTACGCTTTTTGGAAGGTAAAACGGCGGTTACTCCAAATTCTTGGTCTAAACTGGATTTAGCAGCCGGGTCTCTGACTTTCTGAATCGGATAAGCTTTGTCGTCAATTTTCATGGTTTTCACCTGACTCGCCTTTACTCAATAGTACCCGTCTACAACAGCATATGAATCTGCCCACCGGTAGTTCATCCTGCCAGACATTTTGAGCTTGCACTGATTGGGATTGCATATCCGTTCACATCCGATACCTGAGACTCAAGGTGAGAGTGGGACAAATGGCAATGGTGTACTGGATGGGCCATCCCACGAAAGACAGGCGGTGCATCCAGATCATCCGCCTGATCCTTTAAACAAAGCAGAGGCCATCCTCGGTCGGCAACGATCTCGATGCGAACTGCCTTCACGTGGCTGCACTGGACGATCGGCCTCAGGGGTCCCACGACCGGCGAACTGCCGTAAGCGGCGTAAGCGTACCGTATTGGGCTTCCAGTGAAGGCTCCATCCACCCACGGTACCATTCCGTTCGCGCCAGAGCAGTTGGCACTTAGCCTTTTTGCTTGCATCGTCCTCCCTTGCAGACATTGGTTCAGCTTGAGATCAGGGTGAGGGCGGCAAATGCGACAGATTTCATGCTCGCTTTTATCCACAATCTATCTACAGGTGAGGAGGTTCTGAGCTCGAGTGGCCAGGTGCATGGGTCTGCTGTAGACCCCCTTTTAACAAAAGCCCCGCGGCGTGTTATGTCAGTTTAACCTTCAAAGCCCATAGGAGGAAGCATTAGGACCGTCGTCCAAGCTCCGTAGCCACGATTACTAGTCTTACTACGTGGTGCACAAGCCTAAGTGGCTGCAGCTGTTGGTTGGGACATGGTAGCAGGGGGGGAATGGTTGTCGGTAATGGCCAACAATACCTGCCCGACATCTAGTTCACAACACCTACCACATGGCCTGATTCCAGCAAAACTATGCCATTGATTGATAGGAAACGAAAAAGATGTTTCGAAGCAAGGGCAGCAACAAATTCAATTTACAATAAGATACAAGAAGAACCGGATATGTCGTCACACTTCGGAGTAGTATCATATTCCAGTTCGCTCACAGTGTCAGCGCGAAGTCTAAGTCTAACGCCCAATAAGGCCTAACGCACAACTCATTTGGCTTTCCAGCGCCCGACACATGGCAACCATGGTGGAATGATCGCCGCTAAAGAGGGGGGAGGGGGGTTCTGGACATGCGACGGTTGAGACTGGTTCAGCCACACGACGCCAAGCGTCCATGGTGTCCCCAATACACCTCGGAGGACCTCATCCTGGAAAGCACCAGAAGGGGGCAGTCGGGTCATGAGTGGTGAAGTCAGACAGCATGATAACAGCCACTGCAACATGGGTCCTGGCTGTCTGTAGCCAAAGAGCGACCACACCCATACACCAATTCTCTTAGATGCAGGGAGGCACCAATAATCAGACACTCAATACTTGGTTTTGCTCTTGGGGGATTGGGAAGGCCTGCACGCAGTATGTATTCCCCCCGCTCCGGTGGAATGTGACCAGCCGACATGCGCATCAAGGTACATGTGGACAATGTGCAGCATCCGCGAATAGCAGCAGCGCTAAAGCACTACGTAAGTAGCATGCACAGTTGTATCTCATGTATGATCTGCTTGGCCTTTTTCTTTCTTTCTTCCTGCCCTTGCCTGCCAAGTGCTGTATGTCGATCGCCCTCCGTGCGTTGTCTGATATGATCCCCTTTTAAGTAATCGCCATGGCCAGTGAGCTGGCTGGACGAGTCAGTCTCCCCGGAGTTGAGGTACTTTGCCAATTCCACCAGCCAGATTTATCCCTTCCTTGTCACCCACACCTTTCTGCAGCATGTCAAACTGCCTTCCACACATGGAACATGAAAGAATGTGGCGTCTATTTTGAGTGCCTGAAGCTTCACCGCAGACCTAGAATTGGTGTCACTCGAAACCCTTGCTGCTTCTGTCTTTATTTTGTGTTTTGTACTTGGACAATACCGCTGTTCTGTATTTTTGGCCCTTTGGGGGTGTTTTATCTCCATGATCAACTGTACTCGACGGGATCTCCACCCCAAGAACCACCACGCTCGATACCAAGTCAATTAGCCGAGAATAAATATCGTCGCCTTTGCTCGCTAAGACGATGGAGGAGACAGGCACTAGTGGGCAATTAATCTGGTTGGCAGGGCGATTTTCAAGCCCCAAACATAACGGTCGATCTTATCACCGGAAGCTCCCACCCATTCTGTTCGAAGGATGAAATGGAACCTGGCCGTAATGGACTATTTGGTGACGGTACAAGAAATGGGTCTGGGGCCATCCATGACGGACACAAGCAGCTGTGAGGAGAACAACACTACGTACGATGATTACCATAACCTTCTTTTTCTTCTCCTTACTCTCAAAGTTCACAACCTCCCCAGATTGCCCCATTGCAGATCTGGCAACAGCATTTTGCCGTTAGCGTGACCTGGGAGCAATGAAGCTAGTATGTGATGTTTGGAGCGCCAAGCTGGGGTGTATCAACCAATATCAAGGCCACCTCTCTGAATGTGTCAAACCCCAACGATGACGGCATGAACTTTCTTCCTACCCCCCTCGACACTCGCCCGATTGTTTCTGTAACCCAAAACAGAGCAGGGTTCAAGCCCGGGTGACACCAGCAACAACGGACTCTAGATACTTTTCCCACTAAGACAGGCACCTTTGTCACAGTGCCCATCAGAAGGCAGGCCAATGACAATCCATGCCGCCCAGCAGCTCCGCTTTTGCAGGACGACTAGAAGGCGCACTAAAACGGACGGCTTCAGCATCGAGCCAACCGTCAAGGGTTGGAGAGTGGAGGGCGCACGCGAGCGCCAAAGTTAGCACAGCCGGAGTCGGAGGCGGAGTCGGAGTCGGATCTGGACCGGATGGGGACTGGATGAATCCTGGCCCATGCAATGACCCGCTTCAGATGGTTTTGTTATGGTCGTTGCTATTATCATTACTATCATCGTCGTTGTGATGACCGGAGCTGTTAATTCGCACTCATTTTCTTGGTGTCTTTAAAATGTGATGTTATTTTTTGATTTTTAATTATTTTTTTTTTCTTTTCCCTCTTGGAGTCTCTCATCCCTCCATTAGTTCTGACTGGCTTGCTCCCTCCGTCCCTTCCCCTTCTGACCAGTTGTCCCGTGGTTACGAGGACAGCCCAATATATTCATATCCATCATAAGCATTCCGGGCAAAAGACAAGGTCCTTGACTGAACTCTCTTTAACAGCGTCAAATCTGATCGGGGATTAACTGACTGACCATCTCAACGGCTGATGAGAGATGACACACAGCGCCGCCCAGAGTTTTGATCTGATTAGTCGATACTGACAGACAGTACGGTCCTCTAATTTTCCTCCAATCTCACTAGTACTGAGAACTATTGCTACTCGATACCTGAGTAGGGACAAAGTACCTACAGTACTCTTTCTACCGGTCTAGCGCCCTTCAAGCCTGGCTAGATAGATATTCATCTACTACCAGTCTACCACTGCCGCTACTTGCCCCCGTCAGCCATATTCGACCCGCTTCCTGCAGCGTGTGCAGTGCTGGGCCGATGTGACAGGACAGGGGTCTTGTCTCCCCCATCGGGTGGAGCCGGACGCCCAACTAATCACCGGGTCTCGTTTAGGTAACACGAAGCCAAAAGAATCCTTGTATCACCGCCCCGGCCACGAGACTAATTCTAACCATCACTACACCATGCATCTCAATTCTGCTAGTTGACAGGGATGCATTGGGCCTGACCGGGGTTGCTCGTGCAGTATTGGGCCATGTGCTTTCATTTACCTGACACCGGCGGCCCCCTTTAGCACCTGCCTGTCCCGGTATAGATCCGGTGGTGTCCCCATCCATCACGGCCAGACTTGGGGCCTTGGACGCGGCCATCTCGTTCGCCTGGAGCATGGGCCATGAAGCGATCTTTCTTCACCCCGGCGCCAACTAATCTCGATCAAGAAGTTCAATCACAGTTCACCCTCCTTCTATCTATCTAGCCCCATGCCTGACGAAAGCCGCCCCTGCAGCTGCTGAATGATGATGGCCTCCCCGATTGCTGTCTGCCTCGACTAATCCTGCCGCTCGTGGGCTAGACCTTGGGAAAGCTGCACCGTGCTCACTCGATTAGATTAATCCCCCGCTGACATCTCAATCATGATAACAGTAAGCCCGGACGGTTACATTGGTCTTGCTCGAAACCCGTGTCAGGCTGTCAGCACCTAGTGTTGAATATCTCTCCATGCAAGGCTCCTGCTTGCCCCGTCAAACTCTTGCCCACTGGTAAGGTGAATTCCTGACAGCTCCCTGTCTATACCGTGGCCTACTATATGCACATCCTTTTGCCACATCTGGACTAGCTATTCTGGCATTGGTTCAATGATAGAGTACTGAGTAGAGGCCTAGGCATGACGGTAAGCCAGTCCCAACCGCTGGATCCCAACATGCTCGGGCTGAACCTGCCCCATGGCACACAGCCTGGGCGTCCATGTCCCATGCAGATGACTGGACCCCACGGCTAAAGTGCGTCGTGCATACATTAATATATTAAAAGGCAACACACGCGCCTCAGCACTGGTGTCCCGCCGCCCATGAGGATTATGTCAGCTCAAGTTAGCGTCGCGTGTCAGGGAGGGAAAGGACGAGGCAGAAGAATGCCGTGACTACGGACTTCTCCGATCAGCTTCGTCTCCATCTATCATCGAATTCCTTGGTTAAAAAGTAATTTATCCTCACCAATGACACATCCCACTCAATATTGGAAAAGGGTGATAACAGACCGAGGCATCCTTCGAGGGACACCAACTCCCTCCGTTTCTAAATGGACACCGGACAATGAACTAGTCGCCACGGCCGTCTTTTTGGGCCGCCGGCGCATCCTTCAGCACACTAAGCACAGAAATCGATCGATCCACAGGCCCAATAAGCTCTACAGCCCGAGGCTAAGTCCCCAACTCGGTTTTGTCGCCTCAATAAGCATGGTTATTGAGCTTACTCTATCTTCGGAGAGACAAACGGAACTTGTCCGGTTGCCTCATTTGCAAGCGAAGGGTCGAGTTTGAACCACGCCCGCTGAACTTGATACAGCGCCGCCTGCAGTAGAGTATCCTCGACTGAGAAGCCATGAGAAGGGCTGAGCTGGATCAAACCACCGATTTGCACTGCGCGGGCAAGAGAGACCAATTAGGACGGGATGTATCAATCATCGCCCGCGCAAAAGCAGGGGGTGGGCTTGACGCCCATGCATAGAGGGCACCTGTCACAATCTCCGACCCCAACACCAGGCTGAGTGGGAGGGGCCGGCGACGCTTTCGAACGTCCAACGCACACCACACACACACACTCACACTCAACCCCTCCCTCGCAAAAGAAAAAAAGCAGGTTATATTTCCAATCGAACTAATCCTCCCGTCCACAGCCTCACGGAATGTGTCGACAAGTAATCCGATGCGTCCACTCTCACGCACAGAGAACCAGGTTCCTGACCTCCGAGTATACGCGGGCCAGAACCACGTGGGGTGGCCCCCAATGCTTCAGCCATTCCAATTCCTTCCCACCCCTTAGCCCTACGGAGCACGGCTTCCAGTGTCTTATTAAGGCAAGTAGGGAGTAGTTATTGCGGAAATGTCACTGATTGGCAGACTCAGCCTCGTCCATGAACCCCAAACCCGGACTCCGTTGAACATTCCGTTTCAAGCAAGAAAGCACGTCCCACCCCGCAATCCTGCGAGACGTTAACCCTTCCTCATCAACTAGGGAAATGTTGCCAAGATAGGACAAAGTATGTGAGCCCCAAAAGCCGGAATTTGACACCCAAAAAACCATGGACCAAGGTGAGGCTCTCCGGTGATAGGGTCTCATCTCAGCTGGGATCCGCAGTTTGTGCCTCGAAATAAGGCACAGGCTGGATCTCTGAAACGCCTCCTGGTTACAGCAATCCACCAATCAGGTGCCAATGTAGCCCTACGGAGTCGTATTCAGCACATCTTTTTCAAAGCCCGATGCATGCTAAATTGAATAGTTGGGATTGAATGAGGAGTCTTAAATTTGGGACCGTTCATCACAAATCTGCGGCATAAGTATAAGTCGGCTCGAATTTGAAATTTTTCTCACGATTGATTGGTGGTCACCAAGTAAATAGTTACTTCCCAAGTGACAAATGAACTATGCAATATGGCTTACAGTATGGCTTGCTCCAAGCAAATGCAAAATCTAGATTCCAAAAGTCCAATGCCCGGGCTTGGGAATCAGAAACAAAAAGAAAAAAAAAAGGTTTAAATAGCTCCTGTGACGGATGGCCAATCAATCTGCAGCGGACTTGATTCCGCGGGTGATTTGTTAGGAGGAAAAAGTATAAGTGTATAAAGAGGAATAAGCAAGTATACTTTAGTTGGAATAAATCAATCAGGGATAGAAAGAAAATTGGGGAAGTGGGAGTGGTCTCATGATCGTGACTTATTTGTGATGTGTATCATCGGTAGTTTTATGGGTTCTTTTGTGTATATTCTTGTGCTGGGAATATATACATACACTCCTTATACGAGGTTAAATTCTTATTATTTTGACTGTGTTTATTTCCTTTTGTCCAGACTTCATTAGATATAAGATAGTAAATTGTAGATCGGAAAAGTAGCTACAATTGCAATGAAATACTCACAAACCCACACTATCAAGAAACCCCTTCTCAGCATCGCAATACAGTAGAATTATAGACTTACTTACTCTTCCTTACATTCACTATGAGGATAAAGCACCAAAGATCCTTCCCTACTCAATTACTGTTCAGTACTATATCCAGCCAAGTGACATAATAGCCTGAAAAAACTACACCACAATAATACTAATCTATACAAACTACAAATATATATTGTAAGAAGGAAAGCTTCAAACAAACATACACAAGCATCTTGATCAATCTAGTATTTGTTAGATACAATTTGACAATAATACTGCCAGACATGAACTATGAACTATCCATCTATCCCCTGCATCAATTTTCCCCCTCCCCCTTCTAGTTTCCAAAAATATCATCCACCGACACTACCTGTCTAACAATATCACAATAACCAAGTTTACTAGACTACTGTATACTAAATATATATACCCTGCGCAAATCACCGCAGGATCGGATCGTCTCTAAGCAGTTAATAGTACTAACTACTTTAATACCCCCACCTAGTACCTACTTACCAAATATTATAATAGTATATGACGAGTCCACAAAACAAATAAATATTGAGTGTGTGTGTGCACTACTCCACCAGGGAGATGTAATGCCATTTCCAGGGTACTCTCGTAGAAAGGCATCGAATCATTCCTTTTTTTCCAAAGTAAGTGGGGTGTCGGGCGTTCGTTGTTCGTAAGTATGTTTTTCGAAGGATCGATTGCTGGGGTGGCGGTGCGAAACAACTAGGTTACTTACGAGGATCGTATATCGTACAGAGTATGTGATTAAGGTTTAGGGATTGATCCTGCGGTGTTTTGGGTATATTTCGTTGCTGCCTATCTACTACTTGTGGTGTCATTGTTGATTGGATTGAATTCGGTGTGTGGGATGCGATATAGGTGGCTGTGTGTTTCGGGGCGTTTACTGTAGGCAGAAAGGAGTAGATCCTACGTAGGAGATGATTGTATCTATTTTTGTGTGTAAATATTTGTTTGGGGTTCATCATGTTGCGTAGTATGTACAATAGGGGAAAATATAGGACTTTTTTTTCCTGTTTCGGGAAGATGTTTCGTTCATTCATCCTCCTCTTCTTCAACGTCATCATCATCCACATCCTCATCGTCTTCATCTTCGTCATCGTTATCCTCAAACTCCACCCCCAGGTTACCCGTGATATCCCAACGGTCGCCCTTGGCAGCCTCGCTGACATACTTGACGAACTTCAGGGTACCGCTGTCCCGCAACACAATGCTGAGTCGGTTCCATCCGGCGGCAGTGCTGAAGAGAATGCCGTCATCGTCATCGTCGGCGCCTGCGGACCGGTAGATCGCTGCATCGCCCTCATCTTCGTCGTCGCCGGCCATGTAGATCTCGTATCCACCCACCGAAGGCTCCTCGGCGTCGCCGTTGGCGACGGCTCCTTCATCCTTCTTCTTCTTCGGCTTGACCGCCTTCTTCTGCTGCTCCTCCGATGAGCCCTCGCCCATCTCCTGATCCTGATCCTGATCCTCCTCCTCCTCGTCGTCGTCCTCCTTCTCCCAGCCCGGAGTGGGCGTCAAGCAAAGCGACAGCTCCAAACGGGGCTGTTCTCCATCATAGCCACTGGCCAGGGTGTAATCCTGGCCTCTGCGGAAGCGACGCGCCAGGTAGTCGTAGCTGGTAATACGGTCCGCACCGGTGATCAGAGCGAGCCACTTGCGGAATGCCCGGGAAGGGAAAAGGTCGTCGAGGAGTTCCTGGATCGGAGATTTCTGGTCCTGGGTCGCGGTGCCATGTTGCTGGAACAGGTAGCGCTGCTTGTGGGGAGGACGGGCGACCGTCCATCCGGTCTGGGCGAGAATCTCATCGGAGGAACTGGGCAGGCCCTTCTTCTCCTGCTCTTCAATGTAGGTCCGAACACGGGTCGCAAACTTCTCCGAAAGGAATCGTTCCAGACTGAGACACGACTCGTTTTGGAAGGTCTCGGACATTTCCTCGGCGATGTCGGGGGTGAGGTAGGATGGGGCGATGTATTGAATCAAGAAGGCGAGGTCGGATTCTGTGAATTCGGGCGTGGGCTCCTCTTCCACTTTCGCCTTGCCCTTGCCTTTACCTCCTTCCTCGGGTTGTTGCTCGTCCTCGTTCTCGCAGTCGACGGTCTTGGGCTGGGGGAGGTCGTAGATGTCGCCGCGGCCCTGGAGCTGGGCCAGACTACTGCGCTCGGCGAGCTTCTCTTCCAGACCGGCTTCGTAGCCGTCCTCGCCTTCCTGCGGGATGTGGAACCAGCCGCTGATGGCCATGCGCACGCGCTTCTTGGACTTGTCTTCGTTGTCTTTCGGGTGGTAGACTTCTTCGACGTCGTGGAAGCTCTCTCCGGGCTGGACGGTGAAGAAGCTGAGCTGGTTGAAGGCGGGAGGGATGCTGAGGGAGTAGTCGGGGCTGGGGATCAGGACGTCGTCGCCGTTGGCATCCTTCTTGGTTGTCGTGGGGTACAGACGCAGTGCGCCACCCCATTCGGCCTGCCAGGGTTGGTCGGGGTCGGTGAGGTAGAGAATGTAGGACAGACGTCTGCTTCCGATGACATCGTCGTGGCAGAGCAAGTGGCAGCCCTCGTTGTAGACGTTGATGGCCATGTCGGTTTTTTGTCCGCTCAGCTTGCCAGAGCCGGTGACCTTCGAGAGGAATTCACGGAAGCGGGCAGAGTACATGGCGTCGCGCAGCTTGAGGATGGAGGGCAATTTCGCAAGAGAGGCATCGTCGAGACCGTCCAGGTTGGCCAGGTCGCCGGATTGGAAGATTTTGTAGATGTCGGTTTCCTTCTCGGTGAACTGCACCTGGGCCTGGATTTCGTCGCGGACGGCGCGCAAGAGGGAGGGCTCGATGAGGGGGTGGATGACACCATGCTTGTACCTTTAGTCTTGGGGTTAGCATCGCTCATGTTATCTGCCAGTCAGAATGTATGATGGGCAGCATACGGAGCAGACTGGGCATATTGCTCGGTATAGTCCTTCAGGACCGACGGCTCGAACAAGCCGTCACGGAAGCGCGCAGCGGCTTCTTCGCTCGACAAAGCGCGCTTCTTGGACTCGGGCTGGTCTTTGCCGCCGAGGGATTCTCTTCCATCAGTCTTGCGCTTCATTGTGAGAAAAAGGGAAAGGAATGCGAGATTGAATAGACTCTGGAGAGGGTTCAATCTTTAAAGGAATGCGAATTTTGCCTTTAATTTTTCGAATAAATTTGGCGGTGAAAAATCTGCAGGCATCAATCAGGCCACCAGATCAGGCCATATGATTTCCTAAAATAGACACATTCACTTGAATGGATTCATTTAACTGTTTATTTATTTACTTCCTTATTGTCTGCTGCTGAACAGAGATTCACTGGTTGTTCATTGAGAAATATACAAGAATAGTCGATACAATAAATGTATTGTGGAGATGCACTTTCCAACCAACTGCCATCAGCATGCATTTCCCAGCCACCAACAAGCAAAGTGACTGGGGTTGATTGACTCCGCACTGGAGCCCCGATAATCGCCTTCGATAAGCGCATCCAGCACCTTCCATCGCTCTTCTGACTCAAGCATCGCCTCGTCCAACATGAACTGTCATTGACTGTCTCATACGAGCAGTAATCTTGACTTGTCACTTTCATCAGACTTGCTTCCTGACCGTCACCGCTATTGCCATCCCTTAAATCTCTCAGTTGCAGGCACAGACGTCATTGCCGTCGATCATCGCATCGATCCAGCCAGCAACCCGTTGGATCAGGTTATCCTTCTGTTCCTACCACGTATCATTCCTCAACAACCCCTCCGGTTCCTGCTCTCTTCAACTTTGCGCAATGCAGCCTTCGCAGGAGAACCAAAGCAATCAGCCTGATCGGCCAGGTACTCCGCCGCGCCCGCCTTACTCGCCCGTGACTCCCGTCTTTGCCCATCTTGTGCCTGTCACGAACGCCGCCGCGGGGAACGGCGCTCCTCACCCTATTGTTCCTCCTGCTGCGTCACCTTCGCCAACAACAAGAGTGCCCCCGTATGGTTCATCAGCGGACTTTACCCCGCCGGCTGCAGCCCCCGTGTTTGCGCCCGAGCCGGCCGCCGTCCCGATCTCGGAGAGCGAGAACCCAGATGCCATTGCTCTGCGATCCGCGATCTCTATCCTTCAGCTCCAGAAGCAGCAAAGCATGCGGGATATTCAGACGCTAGAAAAGTTCAAGAAGGCCGCAGCAGAGGATCCAGAAGGGTTCGCCCGCGAACTGGCAGCGGGAAATCTGTCGGCTAAGGATACAGGGGCTTTCATCAACTTCACTCATGACAAAGACTCGGGGGACGAGGAGGTAGAGAGTCCGAAGAGAGGCGTTTATTCTGGGCTAGGGACCCTGCCCACGCCGCAGAATGTTGTCCGCATGCCTCCCATCAACTGGAACAAGTACCAGATCGTGGGCGAACCGTTGGATAAGATGCACGAGGAGCAGCGGAGGCGGCCGTCGTCCGGTGAACCCAGACGCGACGATAGTTCTCAAAGAGCGCCGGAGCATGTTCTGGCTTCGCCGTATCGGCCTCTAGTAGACAAACTAGAGAGTCCGGGAAAGGCTAAAGGCACCAACAGAAACAAGAAAACTTGATAATCAGTGATTATTGGAAAAGCTAGTTACAAGAACCGTCCAGTGAACCGTCAAGCTTTGGTACATGAGTGGACATTCATCTTACTATGTAATTCAAAGAGACAGAATCAGAGGGTACGTCAGCCGCCTACTGACATGTGCCGGCAAAACTGACGGTGTGACAGGGAATTGCTACCACAGCAGAATCTCATGCGCAAACACCTCAGGTTCACCCATCGCCTTTCGAAGTCTGTCATGAGCTGTCAAGATTCTTTCCCAAGGGGTAGCCTCATTTTCTTGGTTTTCTTTCCCATCATCCATCACTTGCGCGGACCCCTTGGCCGCCTTCTGCAGACCAAGATTCCTCTGGTACATGTTATGGAGCGCCTTCTTTCTCAGATTCTCACGTCCATAGTGCCTCACGATCACATTAGCACGCATGAATCTGCTCATCTCATGGCTCTTCAACCACGCCTGTGCCTTGGGACAGTGGCCCTTGGTTTTCCAGAGGATACTTGCGATGACGTCGTAAGAAAGAGGAGGGTTCTTATCAGTGATTCCATTTGGAGGGAATTCCGAGGATGCAGCTTCTTGGTCCACCTACTGCCCGTCAATGGTTCGCCCCTTCACAACAGATTTCACATCCATATCCTATCTTACCTCATCACGTTGCCAAACCTCGATCACCTCTGGATAGCTTGGCAGTGGCCCGAACGGCCTGGAGAGCTGTTGTTCTCTCACGGTCCAGTAGTTCTTCCACAGTGCCTGTCCCTGCCGTTCCAGCCACTCATCCTTTTCTTTGCGTCTCTTCTCAATGTAAGCGGCCATGGCGGGATCAACTTTGGAAATGCTATCAGCCGTGATGGGTCCGCCCCCAGGGACGCTGTCAGCAGTAGTGGGTTCAACTTTAGGCACGCTGTCAGAAGTGCTAGGATCGACCTCAAGCACGCTGCCAACATCATCAGTGCTGGGATCCAGTTCATCATCCGCCTTGCGTTTTCTGCTCTCCATGTTGAAATCAAGCTGTATCTAATATAAAGATTTAGCAAACTTTGTAATGAAAACCGAAGATAAAGATAAGTTAGAATACCTAGTTACACTTGTAGATACTATGAAGTCAACAACGAGATAATAACTAAACGATGTAGTAAGCGTGATTGCACGCCAAACCGGCCATTAAGAATCTTGTATAAGTCTCACTTCGCGAGGGCAAGGCCCCATCCCAGCGCAGTGAATTGAAGTTCACTAAAGAAGGCAAGCAAGCGAGCCATCATGCTGTGTTTATGAAACAAAAGTGCGTGAAGTGAGTGTGGCGGAGTATGTATCTAGTTCACCTTGAGCTCACTGTGTTGTGATATGTTACTGAGAATGAGGTTAGGGAATGGAGTTTGGTGTATGCAGTGGGCTGTCTTGGAGTAGATAGAATGTTAGAGAATGTTACAAGAAGACTCCGAGGTGAGTACTATTTGTATTAGGTATTCTCTCTTTAAATATAGGTTGGTGGAGATAGTATAGGAAGTCGAAGTGATTGATGTGAAACAGCTATGAAGGAATTAAAGGGACTTTGCCATTCTCTCTCTCTCTCTCTCACACGAGTATCTGAAGTCCCTGGTAATATAAGTTCATCACTTATAGTAGTATTTTCTTAGCTGTTGCCTTTCTAGGGAACATGTCTCACATAGTATAGTATTTCTCATCGGCTGTGGTCAGCCTTGTAGATTCAATATATGTCAACCTGTGACTAGAACAAGTAGTAACTCCAGTCTCTATGAAAAGTTACTACCACCATTCCCATCATCTCATGTTCTATATAGAGCCTTAGTATAAATCATCTATATATCTAGTACGCCACATGCAATAAAACATCACAACTTCGCCCCCTTCCTCCCCTCCCAAACCTCCACACTCTTCCTCCCAACATCCTCCATCTCGCCCTTCCTCTCCTCCACCCTCTCCCTCCACTCCAAATTCCCCGAATGATCATCCACCACCCCCAACAACCTCCGATACATCTCCTCCTTCATGACCCCATAAATCTCCGTCTTGGGCATCAACACCAACTTCCTCTCCTTCACGAATTTCACCGTCTCCTCCACACCTCCCAGACCATCCACAATGCCCACGCGCAGCGCCTCCGGCCCAGGAAACCTCTTCGCCTCGAGCACAACATCCCGACACACATTCGGCGTCAACTTCTCCCGGAAGACATGCATCATAGGCGCTTGCAACGGAACCCCGAATTCGAGCTCGTTGATGCACAGAAAACCCTTACTCGGGTTCTGGATCCGGTAGTCGTGGTACATGGCGAGCATGAAGCCGCCGGCGAAGGCGTGGCCGTTTAGGAGGGAGATGGTGGGCATGGGGTAGCTGTATTCCACATATAGATATATATTAGTACGGTTCATGTTTGTTAGTGGTAAAATTGAAGAACATACGTTAACAGTCGACGAAACAACTTCCACAGCCATTTATCCAGAAACCCCTCTGTGGATTGCGCAAGTTCGAGATCTAGTCCATTGCTGTAGAACTTGGGGATCCCGCTGGTGGTGATTAACACACCCTTTTGGTAGCGGTGTTCGATGATGTCGAGGGCCAGGAGAAAGGTGTCGATGAAGGTCGGGGTGAGGCGGTTATCTGGGGGCGAGGTGAAGGTGAGGAGGTAGATCGTTGGTTGATCGGGGGATGGGTTGGTGCAGGTGATGGAGCCGGAGGTGGACGGGATGGGGAGCGTGAAGAGTGGAGATGTGGTGGTGGACATGGTGGTGGTACAGTGAGCAAGGGTTGCTGCTCGTTACTCGTTGGTGACTGTGTACGTGTGTGACATGAAGCGGGGATGGTAGAGAAGATGCAATGGTGGTCTTGTATACTTTGAGGATTGGTTGTGATCAGTAATCGTTAAATTGTATTGTTTATTAGATTTGGGGAAACAAAAATAGGGAGTGATTCCCGCGGTATCACATGCGCTTGAAGTATGTCCCGATTAAATTTATTGCATGTGGCTTATGTTCTGGATAAATACGTACTTGCTTTTGATAGAACTCAGATGATCGCTCTAATAGCCCCATTTTTATTAGCCCTCTCTACTGAATTTTATTCCAACGGCATAAGCCCATCCCAGCTGCATCCGTCCTCCCCGCATACCCTCATCATCCATCCATCGACCAGTTACTGTGAGGCATCCTTTTCGCTGTCTACCATATTTGACATCTTCAATTCCACTAACCGCTTCCATTACATGATAACAGATTGATTGTTTGATCCTGCAGTTCTATAATGCAATCTCCAACCCAGCCAGATGGGAATATGACAGCTAACGGCCAAGCAACAGACCACTAGCAGATCCCCTAGCGAAATCATCAATTTCTTAATCACCTCCAGCGCGAACAATACCACTAACTCCATAGAATAAAACAGTCCATGCAGTTCATAGAACCTATCTACACTATCTACTCAAGAACCAACTATTCTTCACAACTCCAAAATTGACATCACATCATCACTGACGTCATCCCCTCACAGCTCCCTTATTCTTATAGTAACCATCACCACCATCACCGCATCCCAACTCCTCCATCCCAACCTTCTACACTCAGACAACAACATCCATCATCTCTAATAAATCACTGCAATACCAATCTACAACCCCCAACCAACCAACAATGCAATCATCCCACCAACAACAACCCCCCCAACCCCCCAAACAAGAGGCCTACAACCAACCCACCAACCCAGTAACCCACACACCCTCCGAGCAACGCACTTCCCAATCCTCATCCCAGAATCCATCGCAATACGACCACCTCCCCCGACACCGCGGCGACGCCCTCTCCCCCATAACCCGCAACGCATCCTCCCAGCCCTCCAATTCCAACTCCAACCCCAACACCGCCAAACACCAAGAATCCATGCGCAACGCCGCCTCCACTCTCGACACCGAATACGGAGTCGAGCAGCAGCCCGCAGAAGGGGACATCGCGCGGGCCGTGCAGGGCAAGTCGGCGGATGCGCGAGCCAGAGCACAAGCGGGGGCGCATGCGGGCGCGGTAGGCAGTGCCGAGGGGCCAGGGGCGCCGGGGTACGAGAAGGGGGAAATGGCGGATTTGGATCAGAAGAGGGAGATGCATGATAGGATGTTGGGGGATCGGGTGGGACAGAGTCCGGCGGAGCCGGAGGGGGAGGGGGAGGAGGTGAGGAGGAGGAAGTTGAGGCAGGATGAGGAGGTGGATGTGGTGGGGGCGGCGAGTAGGGGGTCTAAGGGGAGGGTTGTTTGATTGTTTTATTATTATTTAGTGTGGTTTTTGGTAGATTATAGGGAGGGAATAGGATAGGATAGGATAGGATGTATAGGTTAATGGTATGGAATGGAATGGTATGTAATGGGGTATCAGAAATCGATCAATAGCTATTAGCGTACAGACATATGGGTAAGGTGTTTGATTAGCCATCAGCATCATCGCCCTCGCCGATAGACACCTTCTTCAGTGATAGATCTTGTTTCAGATCGTGGATGCGCTTGGCCAGTTTGCCCTTCAGAATGGCGTTCTGCATCTTCTCCCACTTCGCCGTCTCGGCCCGGATCAGTGCCTCCAGTTCGGCAATCTCCTCGCGTTGCTGCTGCATCTGCCGCTGTTGCTCGAGTTGCTCATCGTCCAGCTCGTCTTCCGGTTCGTCGCCATCGTCGGATCCGTCACTCTCGTCACCGGATGATTCTGGCGCTGGCGTGGACGGCTTCGTTGCCATCGGTGTGCCCGCTTGGTATACCCCAGCATCTGATGGTGGCTCGGCTCCAGGTGCCGCGGCCGCAGCGCCTGCCTCGCCTTCGTCACCGGCAGCCAAGGCAGCCTCCATCTCGGCAGCGAGAGTGTCTTCAAAGTCATCGAACAGACCGCCGTCTTCCATGCCTTCCTCCATCTCACCCTCGGCATCCTGCTCATCATCGTATTCGTCTTCGTAGTCGTAATCTCCACTCTGGACCAGTCCCTCAGCCCGGTTCAATGCTGTCTTATCAACCAGCTCGTAGCGGATAGGTGCCACGGCAGCCTCGTCCTGGGCGATGAGATCCTCGACGGCCTTCTCGACCTGCTCGATAGTCCGCGTGCTGATCCGTTCCCGGAAACGGCGCTTTCTCACCCATCGCAACGGTGGTGTGAGACCATGTGGGTATTGCAGTGTCTTGTCATCTGGGTGTAGAATGTCCGAGGGGAGTGGGTAGTCCATGGCCTCTTGTTCATTGGCAACCGGGCCAAGGATTAGAAGCATCTGGCAGATATCCGCAGATTTGTACCACCCACGCCGGTCCCAACTCTTCATACCTTCGATGATACATGGCAAGTCGACCAGCGCTGCGGCGTATTGATGATCGCGGATCTTGAAGATGGCGCGTCGTCCCTCACGGGTGAGTGGCTTGAAAGAAATCTCCGAACGGTCGAATCGGCGTTCAGCAATGGCACGTTGTAGATATTCGCAATCCTCTCCGGGCAGCATGCGCAGAATGAATTGTTCTTCGATCGAGGGGTCGATTTCCGTGTCGGACGCCTCTGAGTCGTAGCCAACGCCCACCGGTCGGTTGGGGACCAGCCCCTTGTTCTTGATACGGAGCGACTGGACCCCGGGCTTCTTCGATGGGTTTAACTTCAGGCGTTTGGGTCCAGACGGTTGGGCTGTCGCGACCGTGGTAGATGGTTCCTGCAACGCGGGTCCCTCTGCTGGGCGCTTCTTCGAAGTCTTCTTCTTTTTCTTGAGTTTGTCATCCTCGGGCGGCGCTTCTGGTGCTGGTCTACGGGCGATCTTCAGCGTGAGTTTGCGTTGAGGAGTCTCTGTTGGCGGAGGGGGTGCAGCAGGCTGTCTCTGGGGTGTTTCCTCGGGCGCCTTCTTTTTCCCGAAGGTGAGCTTGAGGGATGGACGAGGTGTGTCCGACATGGCGAGAGGTGACCACCAAGTCGGTGGAGATGCGATGTAGAAGTGAGCGAAATAAGGTCAAAGCAGAGATGGTAGGAGGCTGGCAGATGGATGGGGTGAAGTGAAGCTTGCTGTGTTACAGCGGAGACGAAGACTCGAGGGCGGAGCCAGAAGGCGGAAGACCCCGAAAAGGCAGTAAGAGGCCCATCCATTCAGCCATTGATCCTCTCTTTGCTTCCTATTCATCTCCTAACACTCGACCTCAATAATAGCGACGCAGTGAGCCGCTCATATTCTTAGCTATATAATCCTCGTCTGCGAGCTGGAAAGCTCTTCTTGACGTCTCTATCGTTGTTCTTCATCTACAACCCCTACGCCAACATGTCTGGCTCCAATCTACACAACGCTCTTCTCCGCCCGCCAATAATCCAGATCCTGCGCGCAGCAGGCTTTCATGCGACGCGACCGTCCGTTTTAGACACCCTCGCTGACCTTACCGCTCAATACATCATGATCCTTGCTTCATCTACGACTGCCCATGCTGCAAACGCTCATCCACATGACCCTGTTCCGGTCCTCGAAGATATCTACCAAGCGCTGCAAGACGCAGGCGCGCTACGACCCCAGCTGCGAGAATGGGAGGAGGACTGGCAGGGAGAAGAAGATATGCGAGGCTTGGAAGGCTTTCTGTCGTGGTTCACTGGGCCGGCCAACCGGGAGATTCGACGGATTGCTGGATTTGTGCCTAGTGAGGGCGACATGGTCGATGCGGACGCTCTCGAGAAAGAAGACTTTTTGACGGCATTGAAGAAGAAACACAGCAAAACAGGCGAAGAGTCGAGATATGCGGGAACTGTACTTGGCAAGAGTGCCGACGAGCATCCTATTATCATCGAGGGTGGCGCGCCCAGTCTCCAAGACTGGGGTTCACAGATGCGGTCGCGGGCGCCGTACATGGCTGACAGCGATTCGTCTGGTGTCAGTAGTGCGCCGAGCAACTTGTCCGATGGGGAAGGCATGGATGTGTGATGAAACAGCAGACAGGTCGTTTGAAAGCGAGACCACTTCACAATACACTGCAACCAGGCTGTCGGTCGTCTGCAGCCCGACAAGCCAGACTCAAGACGCCTAGCTGCAACACAACGCCTACACCGTATCTGGCATTGGGACAGCTGGCCGGCCCAGCTTGATCACAATGACCAGCAGATCGTCCACCAGCTTGGGAGTATCAGCATATCACTTGCTATTACTACAGACGGGTTGTCACAATTCAGGGCCAGAGCAGGCTGGATTTATCATTATCCACCGAGTCAGAAAACAGCATCTACGCCTTGAAACATGTGCGAAGAAGGCAATCGGGACGAATGAGACATGGAAAGCCATCCTGCAAGCGAAATCATGTATCTACAGCATAACAGCGTATAAAGCCACATGAGTTAATGAGTTCGGCCAATAGGCCCGAATTGACCCCGACGTGCTTTTCCCGTAGGTTCCAATGCAAACGAGCTTCTTGGCTGCCGCGGAGATCTTCACCTCCAACTCAACTCCAGCTCTCCCCTTCCTACTCCACTCCAGCTTCAACACCCCAATCACCACCACCATCACCATGGTCTACGCCTTCACACTGCCCTCCACCTCCCACCTTTCCTTCCAGACCTTCCTAACCTCCAGCACCCACCCTTCTCTCCCCCAAGCAGCCACCACCGCCCGCCATGCTCTCCGACAAGCTCTCAAAGCACACAAGCGTTTACCCCGCGGTCCGCAGCAAGACGCCCACCTGCAGACTCTCCTCACCACCATAACCAGCTACCTCCCTTACCTCCTCGCTCTCTCCAACGGCCTCAGCAGCAAACCCGGCGACACATCTCCTACCGAAGAAATTGAAATCACCCTCCGCACCGAGATCACATCCGCCTGGCGCCCGACCCTCACCAACCCCACCACCACGCTCTCCCTCAAACAGCGGCCCACCACCACCCGCATCCAGGGACAGGGTCTCGACTTTGAGATAGCCTTTGTCCTCTCCACCCTCAGCTACGTGCTTAACTCCCTCGCCCGTATCGGCGTCACCCGCACCCTCTACGCATCCACGACCCCGACCCCAGAACAGCGCACCGCCGCCATCCAAACAGCCACCAAACACCTCCTGCAAGCCAGCGCCGTACACTCGCTCCTCGCTTCCTCGCCGTCTTTCGCAACCGCAGCCCATTCCATTTGCAATAACAACAAAAATGGAACCTCTACCCTCCCGGACCTCGACCCCGCCACGCAAGCGGCGCTCTCCTGTCTCGCCCTCGCAGAAGCAACCCTCCTCGCTGTGTTGAAGGACGATTCCTACGTCGCCGCCTGTATTCAGGCGCGCAATCCCAACGACAAGGACTGGATGGTCCGCGCGCCGGAGATCCCCAAGGTCCGCGCGCACCTCTTCGCGAGATTATGTATCCGGGCTGCGGAGTACGCGGAGCAAGCTGCTGCGGGGCTGGGATCTGTCCGGTCAGAGGGGCGGATGGGAATCGATGACGATCTATTAGGGTATACGCGGGTGCTGGGACGGGTTGCGCGGGCGAGAGCCTGTCGATTTTTCGGCGTGGATGCGGAGTTGTCCGGGAAGATCGGGGAGGGAATTGCATGGTTGAGAGCAGCGAAGGGGGCATTGGGGGTTAGGGGAGCTGGGACAGGTGGAGCGGAAGCGAAGGAGACGAGTACGAAGAGCCGGACCGGGTTGTCGAGGCTGAAGCAGGGTTGGATGGAGCGGCGGGAGGAGAGACGGATGGAGAAGGATGCGGGCAGTCGGGATCGGACGGAGAAGGGCGAGCTAGGACCGGGGGATAATGCAGGTCGGGAGGAGGAGAGTCGAGTGATTGAGATGCTGGAGACGAAGTGGGTGCGAATGAATGATACGGTTGGTGATATCCACGTCATTGGTCTAGGAAGAAGTTGCTAACTGCCGAGCACAGATTAATACCCAGCTGATCCCACCTTCTGCGGACCTGCTAGCAAACTTGCCCTCCGGTCGAGATATTCATTCCGCGCCAGCGCCGTACAAGATCCCCTCGCTGGATGAGGAGCAGCTGGTGCGCATGCGTGCGCCGCCGGCGGAGGACGATTTTGGACCGGGGAGTGATGTCGAGGATAGTGATGAAGAGGCGGCCAGTGTAGCGCGTGTGTATACGCCGGGAACAGTACCGGAGCGGAGTGACAGTGCCTATTACTGATCTTGAGCTTGTCTATACAATACCATACCATATGGCCTGCCTATGCACACATAGGTTCTACTCCGCATACATAGCACCAATCCAGACACAGCAACCCACTCACACTTAGCAACCCGTATAAACCAAGAGATAGAGTCCATACCCACCCCATCTCAAAACATATCATACAATCACAACTCCCCACAACCCAAACCCAAACCCAGACGAAGTCATAAGTAAAAGTAGGAAAGAAAAACCACAATGCATATATTGTATATCACATAACATAACACAGAAACCGATTCAACCCGATCCCCCCAACCTCAAATCTAAGCAGACTTATTTCCCTCCCCAGCAAAGTAATTCTTCTCCTGGAACAAGTAACCCTTAATCTTGCGCTCGCCCAGCAACTCAAAGTACTTCTCTGTATCCCCAGAAACAAACACACATTAGCAACCCATCTTCACCATAGCCAACCTCATCCTTTAATTAAAAAGGAAGGAAGGAAAAAGGTATAAACTCACCCCTCAAAACCCCACACTTCTCCAAATGATTCACACCCTCACGAGCATAACACTTGCCCAATTCCTCTCCGACCAGACGAGACATCATACTGCGGACCCATTGTTCACGGATAATGGCGTCGCGGGCGTTGTGGACAGCGACGTTGTCTTCGAAGTCGACGCCCTCGTAGGTGGGCGGCACCGTGGGCTTTTTGGCCAGGAAGGAGGCGGATTCCGGGGTGGGCATTTTCGATTATTTCTCTTCTTTTTGTTGGTTTTGAGATTCGGATAGTAGGTCGGAGGGAGGGAGGGAGAGAGAGGTGATATTCGGAGGTCGAGTTGTATTCAAGTTCGATTCCGGAGGTCGCGAGAGTAACAATTGCGGTGGTTTGATTGGTTGGGGGGTGTGGGCGGTCGGATGTGCTGCATTGGTCACGTGCGATGATGATTATTAGTAAGCGGGTTGTGAGTGGGTGGTTGTGCACTGCGATTACGGTTGTATACTTGTTTGTTAGGGATTATGATTCAGTGAGAGTACAGTAAAAGGTCATAGATGAGCTACTAAGTCTAGGTAACTATCGCTAACACCAAACGCCTCGCCAAGTACACAAATCAGCAAACATCACACCCATCCATACGCCGTCACAGGTCATTATTAGTCCGCATTTTACATGGTCATTGCTCAGACCAGTCATCATCTGCAGTAAACATAAAGCAAATGTCGTATCCAGCAACGGACTATTCAACTTGCTGCTCCTCGCCAGGGAAAAGCTTCTCGTAAAGGCCGTTCAACTTGTCCTTCATCCGCTCCCACCATGTCAGGTTCAGCTGCTTGCTGATCTCACGGTACTGGTACATCTCGGCCCAGCAGTCGCGTCCATACTGGCACCCGGCCATGTTGACCAGGAAGTCTCTTTCATCTTCCTGGTAGTGGACATTCGGATCATTCTCGTCTCCACATGCCCCCTGGGGGTACGAGTTGATATATCGCTGGGGAAGGAAGCCAACGTGGCTGCGAACCCACGGCTGCGTTGCGTAGAGGTACTCCATCGCATCCTGCTCCTTGTGCTCCCATTCCATATGTTTCTGTTCATACATGACTGGGTCCCACCACGCGTCCAGCAGGCGGTCGGCCCAGAGGGAGCGCCGAATGAAGAAAGAGCCGAGGTTGAAGCCCCCACAGTCCTGCGACAATAGCATATGTACCGATGATGGATCCCCGTCTCCGTTTGGCGATCGAGACACCTCGTCCAGATAAGCGTCGTCCGGCGGATGACTGATATTCAACGGGTTGTAGACATTGATGTCCCGGTAGATAATTTCATCCAAGCGGTCGAATATATGGTCCTGTAACGAGTAAGAGTATTCCATAATCCAAGTGCTGAGGTCCAACCACCAAAACCTGCACATGTCAGTGACGCTCATCAAACAAATACTGCAAACATACCATTCAGCATCGGGATGCTTTCGCATTGTCTCCCGAATAAGGTCCACCTTCTCCCAGCTCTCGCGCCATTCGTGCGAATACCGCTTCTTCGCCAACATGTTGACGGTTTCCAATTCGTAGCCCCATCGCTCAACATAATTCTTCTTGTTCCACACGCTGTTGCGCTCGATCGCCCATTCGCGCGCTCCCTTCCACTCCATCACGCCGCCCTCTATGTTAGATTCTAGTATGATCACGAACTTGCGCCCACCGCCTAGCGGAGAGCGACGATACTTCTGAAGAAGTGCTGCAATTGATTAGCCACCTACAGGCTTCATTCCACACGTATGCGATTCACTTACACGCTCCGAAAAACATATAGCCCAACAAAAGAAAGATCAGTGCCACGAGCAAGCGCGATCGTCTGCGCCGCAGAACCGACCTGCCAAATCCCAAGCGCCAGCCCGTAGCTGGGGAGAGCGGCCGCCCCCGGCCAAACTCATCCTTATCAACATAGCCATTCGGAGACCCCGAGCCTAGACGAAAGCGCGGCAGAGTGGCAGAGAGCTGGCGTCTTGAGCGCGAGAAGAACCCGCTGTTCTTCGTCGAGAAAGACGGGTAGCCTCGTACCTCGTCGCTCTTCGCTTTGGCGGCGGCCCAGGAGATGCCGCTGGCACCTATAGGATTTGGCGACAGAAAGCCATTGTGAGGCGTCGTCGAGCCACTGGGCGAGGTGAGTCCAGGACTAGACCATCCTGCTCCCGCGGGGTGGGGAGAGGGTGATCGCGACAACGACATGAGCGGGGAGTCGGGACCGACAGGGATGCCGGCAGGAAGGGCAATGGCGGGCGAGCACGACGGCCCGCGGAGCAGCCACAGGCGGGCGTGATTGGGGAGTTCGTGCTCGGCAGAGGGCCGCGGTGGAGGAGGTCAATGGGATATGTCTTTCTTTGAAACAGGCGCCCGCAACTTGGGGGGAAACAAGAGCGCAGTAGAAAGGAAAAGGATGAGGGTTTGGAGCGGAGGTGTAGGAGATACGTTAGTGAAGTAACAGATCGCTATTGAACCAGAAAAATCAAAGAAAGCTAGAAATTAAAGTAAAATTACTCTTCGGTTCAGGAGTCACCAGCTCGAAACGACGGAAGAGGAATAGTATGACATGGTCGTTGATAAAAACTGGATCACCAAGTCGCCAAAAAAGGCCGAAACAATAATCCAGGAACAGAGGAACCCATCCGCGAACGGGTCTGTCCGCTTTCGTTTGGGGACTTTTCTCTTTGAGGGCCACTTGTCAGGTTAACGGTACAGTTCCAAGGGCGCGCTAGGGGGTGCCCCGGAGAACTGGTTGAAGAATGAAAGGAATGGGAGGGATCCAAGGGTCAACAACCCCCATGAGGCAGCGATGAGGGCGCGCAACTCCCTCCTCTCCCTACTCCCCTTATCATCAAGTAAGACATTCCGCGCGAGGACCATGGATAGAACCCGAGCCCTGGCTATCAGGATGACCACCCAATGCGTCGGACATTGTCATCTCGTGTGTGTGAGAGAATGAGGTGCTCCGAGAGAGCATCATTCGTTGGTGGTGGGGAGGAAGGAGATTAAACTGCAAAAAGCAGATTAATTTAATTAAATCCCAGCAACAGCCCCGCCCCCTCGCTTGAGCTTCTCGCGCAGACGCCGAAACGAACGGTTGAAGCCTGGCAATTTGTTGAGAGGAGCTGCTCATTTCGAAGGTTACTTGCGAGTAGGTTGTGAGTTGGCCACCCTGGCTCGAGAGACGGTTGTCTCACATCCGTCAGACCCCCTAATGCGACAAAGAAGCACCTAACGGTGGAACACATTCAAGCTATGTTCCAGTTCGGAGAAGATGGAAGAACAGCTAGAAATCCGAGAGACCAGACTAGCAGGAAGAAACTAATCTCCAAGATCCACATGGAAAAAGAGTAGGACCCACTCGGTCTTTCAACTTTAGCGGTCAGGGTCACATGTGGTGCTGGTGTTGCTTTGGCTTCCTTCGTGGCTTTTCGACGCATTGGGGAACCTCCCGATTTCATGATTCGTGATCTTTGACACTATCCAGATAATGTGTTTCTTGAACCTGTTGGATCTGCCTGCTTCCGGCGTCGCTTATTCAATGTGAATAGATACCACCTTGCGAACCAGGGAACTGCCCTTCGTATCGTTGCCGAGAGGTACAGACTTTACGGACCCAGTTGATTCCAGACCCTGAGGGTCGCTGCTAGTGTCTTCGCATGTAGTTTCTAAATATTATACGAGCTACAGTCTATAAACAAATGTATTTTGAGAACTTAAAGGCCTGCTGTTTTTGGCTGTCAATTTGCCGCCACTGATGCAAACCCTTGTGTCCATGCTTCCTTCACTCATCTACAAGCAACTAGGCCCTCAGTCACCAATACTAACCTCCAGCGATACCTTACTATAACATATTATCCTGCTGTTTGACAAGGGTGCTGTAAATGACTGCTTTATGAGGTCTTACTATGAATGGATGCTCTCTACACAGAAGCTGTTTATTCGTCTTCTTTTATATCTGCCGTACTTTACATCTAATGATTGAATTTAGATATAATTATTATTGATGGCTTCTTGTTCTGCAAAGAAGATTGCCCTAAAGGTACACTGCTCTCCTCACTCAGATTGAGCAAAACCAGTTCTTGTAAGTTACATTATCTTCTCTTTTCCGGTGAGTTCTCTCTATAATCCAGAGCCGACAGATCCATGGTGTCTTTGGAAGATTCTCGAGGGGAACCCGAATATATCATGATATATCGATTCCGCTTTTCTTCACTTTCTTAGACTAGTTAGTTAGTTACTCAATGTGCAACGCAGTAAAAATCAAAAGATGGCTCCCCGATACTGAATGCAAGAGCCGTTCAAACATCCCCAAGAAAGTATTCACTGACTAATATGTAAGAATAAAACTCTCAAAAAGATTGGGAAGTAAATGATTCGCCAAATAATTCGAGTATAGATGATCCTTTTATCGCCGCATGACTTTACACCCATAGCCATTATGACAGCGTGTGTACTTAGTCGACCATATAGCTAACCTATACCAACCGTGTAAATAGAAAGAGTCCACTCTCGGTGCTACTAAAGATCAAATGTAGGCACAACTCGCCCATTCATAGAACTCACACTATTTTTGCAGCTTTACTACAAATCATCCTCTAACCATCCTAGATCTTAAAGATTGGAATGTTCAAATTGGCTTCCTCCACAATCCTCTGGGCGAGCCACATTGCATTATCATTGAAAATTCACCTTTGAATTTATAAGGAGGTCCAAAGAATATCCAAGTCATACATTACTTCTCATACTCAATCCGACCAGTATCACAAACACGTATATACTCCCCGAAAACATCGTCAACCTTGTGCTTGTTCTCAGCCCACATATATCCCTGCAGGGCCTTCTCTTCTCAGAGCATTTGATGACCAGGTTGACATACAAAGACCAAAATACATACGAATCACAAATCTCTAAGCGAATCCCACTCAAGCCCTTCTCTCCTCATCAATCTCCCTGCCCATAGTGCCTACTGAAGGTTACATGCGCTCGCCAATCGCCCTCCGACGATTCATTTCCTCATTTAGTCTCAGCTGCATCTGCAGATCTTGTTGGTCGGCATCACCACTAGGAGCTGGGAAATGCTCTGGGAATTCCATTTCACACTGCTCGTGGAGACACTGCACTTGGGTGGTGTTACAGCCTTGCGAGTAGAAAAGGCGTGAGATGGCTTCTTTCATCTGCTCGATCTGGGCGATGAAACATGAACACTGTGTATGGGTCCATCCTTGGGAGTACAAGAAGTCGTAGAGTTTCTTATCGTAGGGTGTCAGGTTCGACGGCTCGATGGCGTGAGGCTCATCTGCATTCGATGTTGCGTTGAGAGCAGTGGGGGGGAGTTTGGCTAGTACTAGAGAGAGGAGTCTTTGCATTTGTGTCTGACATGGTTTGGCCGCTTTGTGAACTGTAGGAATTGAACTGAAATAGGATTCAAGTTGGATAGGCTGCCGAAATACTGAGTGATGATCAAGACGATGTATAATGAATGGAGGTGGTGGCGTTGCCTTTATCCGCTCAGATATCCTTGCACTTTACCCTTGCACTAACTAGCACAACGCTTACAGTAATTTACTAGTAGAATTCGTATCGTACGGAGTATGACCACTTGGCTTTGGCAAAGTTATATTTAGAGAAGTATATGGTGTAACACCGAGTACTCTGATTGATGCGCCTTAGCTACATCATATTGCTCTGTCAAGCCCTACAGTAGATGACTATTCCCTGCCCAAGTCTAGGAACAAACAGTAACGGCAGTGAAGACTGAGTGGCTGCAAGCATTATTCGTATGTGTGCACTAGTGATAGCAAAGTCAATTTCCATCAAAGAGTCATTGTAAGAAAAAAAAAAAAAAAAAAAAAGAAAAAGTTCAAGCCTAGATTATACATACCCGGTGTGGATAACAGCTGGTACGGCGTAATACTCCCTTTACACACAAGAAGCAATCCTGAAGAGTAGAAGAGCAAAACTAACCTCCGTATTGCGAGTTAGAACGCTTTTACGGTAACCGCTTCGGTTGCAACTTACGCCAAACTGATAAGTCGGGACTCTGGCATCGCTCTCATCGGTACGAAGGTGAACAGCATTAGACTCTCAACATCTGCTTCTGAAGAGACGCAATCCTGCGGCGCTTCTACTGCTGGTATTGCGGATGCGATGACTGTGGCTGATAGAAATGCGGACACATAAGATAGTTTCATTTTCAATGGAACCGTGGGTATTAACCAAGGAGAATGGGAATTCTCGATCTTTCGGTGACATATGTGATTGCTTCAGGAATAGTTGTTGATAGTCAGTTCATGTGGCCATGTCGTGCCCTTTTATGGTGCCTCTGAGCAGGTGACCGAGACTACCTATTCTCAACCTGTGATTGAACGTAGAATTCATCCTAGCAAGGCGCCATATCTCAGGTGATGGGACCACTGGTGTCAATCCTTGGTGTCTCTACTATAGCTGCATGGAACGTTCTGCATGTGAAAGGTCCTATATACGGAGTGACTGAGAACTTTGAAATGACCTTCCAACTGGAGTATAGATTATTTGCAGCTCAGTGCACCGTCATTGCCGCCCTGATGCTGTTACAAACCTACGTCAACATCTTTTAAAAGCACTGGGTATCTAAAATGTTCGAGATGGGTGAGCTAACGTGCTAAGGCAAGTAGATAGGACGAGGATTGATCAAGTGTAGACCTATCATATAAATGCCATATTAACATATAGATCTACTAGTAGTTGATAAAGGCGCCTCTGAATCTTGACTGGCTACTCATCATGTGAACAATGCGTTATGGAACATTGTCCAGACAAAACAGATATTCAAAGCAGCGTGATACACTAGAGAGCAACCGGAACGGGAATGTCTCACAGGAAGCAATTATCTGGTGTCAGACAGGAAGAAAATAGGCGGGGCTAGGATACGGTGAATCAATCAGAGCCATGTGCTCCAGTCTATTGACTCCCCTAATCCTGGAACAGTACCAGGCGCCACTTCAAACGAATAAACGAATAGCAAGGACTGATATACATTGTCACTTGGGGCCTTCGTTCCTAGTCACTTATCGCCTGGACTCGTTCTCTCTAATAGCTACAACCCATACACAACAAATGAACCTAGCCTCTACCCTATGGATCCATTCTCAAAGAAATGCATTGACTGTCTGATCATCTTGCCACTTTTCACATCCCTCAGCCACCACAGGGCAAGTATCGACCTACCAAAGGTGGCTAGTGGGGTCACAGGGCTTCTTGCAAAATGCCTACATGTAAAGCACTATCATAGTGCCACAAGGTAGCACAATGTCCGCACTCGTTACTGCAGTTAGCGTTGCATTTGTTGATTCAAGCTTTGCCTGAGAAGTAAAATGAACAGGTCTGTAGGTGCCAGGCCATGATCAGGATTAAACCTTGAGGATAGAAGCAATTATCCATGTAGTGTATGACTAGTACATACTTGTCCCACCTAATAACTATACAAAAGTTTGACTCGTGTGACCTGAGCGTACACTCATGTACGTGATTGTAGCGCCGATATAGTAACTCATAGGTCCTGAAAACTAATAAACCTGTTACATATTACTGCAGTCAGAGTGACATTGGATAGATCCAGGCCAGGGTTCAACAAGAATAAGAACTGGTGATTCAGTGCATCTGATCAAGACTTATTTCTCTCTCAAGTTACCCTCATTCAGTGTGCTCCCTTCATACGAATCCACGAAAATCAGGTGCAAAATGAGACTCTGGACGAACAATATCGTTGCCCTTCTGTTCATGGGAGCTGCTGCGGCTACCGGTATTGGACCTTGCTATAACCAGTAGGTGCTCTTTCTGTCTTCATTCCAGACATCTTGTTTGATCACTTCGAAGTGCATCCTAAGTTTGTTGTAGCGCAGATCCTCAACACAATATCGGCAACTACTGTTATTGTCAAGGAGATGGTGTGTCTTTTCACGTCTCTCGCTCTTTACTCTACCATCCCTGGGAGACTCGGCTTAACTTATCTCTTCTATATCACATATCAGGTGTCTGTTACTTCGATGGCATACATAACTCATGCGACCCTCCTGGGAATGCTATTCCTGGCGGTTGTCCAAAGAATATGATACGCAGTGGCCTACGCCTGGGGACAGAAGGATGAGATGGAAAGGCGGATTGGATTTCGCTATTGTGCCTCCTAGGGATAAAGTACAGACTGACTAAAATAAAGAATATCTTAGCCTGGCAGAGTTTGAAGTACATAGCAAAGACCTGTCTCAAATACAAATGCTCTCTTCTAAATATCAGAGCACGCGGGTGCTATCTGATTCTAGCAAAGTAGCAGCAGCTTTTTATTTACAACTTTTCCCTGAGCAAGGGGATAATAATGTACAAAGGTATCATCGACACTGTGTAGGACCATGGCACTATGTTCATGTATTCTATAGTGGTCCGTCTCAGACGTATCCAGGTGAGCGGGTAATAGATCGTGGTATCCATTGATAAATATCCATGCAATTGATGATCGTACATGCGTTGACGAGAGTAGTCTTTTTTCCTTTTTTGTCCCCCTCCAGACCCTATCTTATCCAGATCATTATGTATATGCACAAACGCCAAAATCAATACTGAGCTACCCCATTTGTTCCCCCAAGACCAAACGAAGATGCAACCCATACATAAGAGATACATACAACTCCAAACCACACCAGGGACATTACACCATACCTCATAGCCATTTCCAACTCAGTCAGCGAACCAAGTGCCACCCTATCGACACCTACTTCTTCCCATGCGGTATTTTCCGCGCAGGTTGTCGGTTGGCAGCCTTCTCCTTGGGCATCAAGACTTTGCGCACGGTGAAGCCTTTCTCCTCATCGGGACGTGAGCGAGCACTTTCTCCATAGTAAAATTCGCACGCGAACTTCAAAAACTTGTTCCGATGCTGATAGACGGTAATGACATCGCCGGTATACAGTTTGCCGAAATGGAAGCCTTCTCCGCCATTGTCGTTCTCGGGCCCACGCCGCAGCTCAGTCCCATTGACCCAGATACACTTTCGGGTTTTGGTCGAGAGAATAGCCATCACGCCGGGGACTGTCATCCAATCGTGTCCAGCGGCAATCTTGGTTTCGATGGCTGGTGCCCAAAAGGTAACTTCCAATGCATACGCAGGTACCCGTGTATCCATTGGCTCGGGATAGCATATGGTTGCTTGGGGGCCGCGGCCCCAGGATGTCATCCGAGCTTCCAGCGGAATAGTGAGCTCAAAGATGGACCCGGGGAGCGTGGTCAGCTTTCCAAGGAGGGGGCGTGATGTGCTAAGATGCGTCACGGTATTGAGAATTGGGCCTGGAGTCTGATCGGCCGCAGGCTGTAGGGAAGGCTCACTGTCTTCCCTTTTCGGCAAGTCAGGAAGTCGCTGTCCGGTTTTGGCATCGATAGTATTCGCCAACTCAATGTCGAACACCTCTTCAGGAGCAGCGTCGGGCTCAGCATGCCCATCGTTGGTCTTTCCCGTTGTCGTTTCGGGACTAGAACGCTCACTGGCAGTATCGGGTATGGGGAGTTCAATCCGCCGGTTGAATTTTGAGGCCTTCGGGGTTTCATCATCGATAGTGGTCTGCGGGGGCGCCTCTGGGGCCTTGTCCTTCGGGACTTCTGCGGCCACGCTAATTTGCGGCCCCGGCACCTCGACGTGACGGGGAATGTTGTTCAAGCCAGGGTGCGACGAGTTCATGTTCAGCTGCCCAACAAGGTTCTCAGCTCCCATTAAGCTAGGTGCAGACCCCGCGACGGGGTTTTCCGGCAGGGAGAGGATGGAGTTCAGGCTGTTGCCGTCGCTGATTATCGACTCACCAGTGGAAGAAACGAAGTCATGGAGGCCAAAGTCGTCGCCCTCAAATGCATCAACCTTGTCGCCCAACGCGTGAGAACTGCGAAGTATCGATGGCGTAATCTCACCGAAAAGTCGTTTTGGAGTTGACTGGGAAACTGGTTGAAGAGCCGAGAAACTGTCGAAACTGGGCAGCGATGGATAGCGAATTTCCTCCGGCGGATATTCAAGCTTGATTTTCTTGGCCTGGGCCAATTCGTCGTCCTCCTCAGCCGCGACTTCTGCTGCCGGCTTATCATTCAAAGACAGCTGAGATGCGTCTATTTCGTCCTCGAGATCCTCGCCTATGTCAGAAAGCTCATCCGGGACGCCCAGAAACAAGTCCTCATCATCATAATCGTCAATGTCCGCAACTCCTGCAATCCACGGGTGCCTAAAACATTCTCGTTCGTTCGGGCGAGACTGGGGGTCACGGTTTAAAAGTCGAGCGACAAAATCTATTCCATCCTCTGAGACGCCTGCCTTGCGGAGTTCACTATAATCCGCATCCTCAGTCATGATGATTCGCAGCATCTGAGCACCACGATCATCTCCTCGAGGAGCGAAAGGAGGGACACCCGAAAGAAGATGGAAGAGAACGGCTCCAAGCGACCACATGTCAACAGATTGATCGTAAGGGGATGTTTTTGGAGGCCTAATGGTCAGTATGGTTTCGGCAGGGCATATGTTACCAGGAACTTACGGATCACCCAGCCTGCGCCGTTTCCGAACCTCACCACGTCGGTAAGTGTCATACTCGGGGTAGACTTCCGGGGCGCAGTACAGCAATGTGCCACAAAAGGTCCTCAAAAAGGTCTCTTCCTGAACTACTTTTGAAAGACCAAAGTCTGACAATTTCACTCGGAGGGGATCAAGAGACGAAATCAAGATATTGTCTGGCTTGATATCTCGATGCGTGATCTTCCGTTTATGTAGATAGTGGAGTGCATGCAAAATCTGTCGCGCCATGGTCCTAACCTGGGCCTCTGCGATCCTGCCATGCGACTGCAAGTAAGTGGACAGCTCTCCACCGGGAACATACTCCATGATGATGTATATCCATCTGTCATGCTCGTGATGGTCGACGTATTGAACAATATTGGGCTAAAAGGCATTGTTATAAGTAGGAGCGTCAGAAATTTCATTTGAGGTTACTCACGTGTTTCAGATCTTTCATGATCTGCATTTCATTGTCAACTTTCTTGTCGAGTATGCCATTTTTCATCCAGCGGCGCTTGTCGAGTTCTTTGGCTGCATATACAGAACCATGCTGCTTCGTGGCGAGTTTGTAGACCGTTGCAAAGGCTCCCTTGCCTATTTGCCCCGTCACGTTGTAAATCGATCCTCCAGACCAGTGCATGCCGTACGTATTAGGTGAAGCGATCTGCAGAGCGGGCGCGGGAGTAGTACGAGCTCTGGGTTGCGCTGCACCTGCTCTTTGCGTCTCGATCTTTTCGAAGTAGCGAAGCATATTTTCGGTGTACTGCATGACAAAACCTTCCCGGGACGGCAGGCGCACAATGAATCTGACTTCCTCCGAAGACTGCCCCTCACCATTTGGCACCTGAATGACGGAACCATTGACTAGCATGCGGCTCTTCTCACGTTGAATCTTGCGAAGACGGCAGTTGTCTACGATCGTTCCATTGGTGGAGGTGTCCTCCAGCATTATGATCCCATCTTGCGTAAGATAGATGCGGAAGTGCGTGTTCGAAATACGTTTCGAGTTAGCATCGGCAATGAGAAGATCGCAGCGAGCCCTGTTCCGTCCGAAGCAAAAGCCCGTGTTTGCGTCATACACATCCGATGACAGTCTAAGAGCGAAGTCCAAAGCTGCTGTATCTGAACATTCATATTCTAGCGCATCCCTTTGTAGGATGTGCTGCGGGGCGTGGCGCGCAGTTGCGGCTACAGCATCATGGGCTGCAGGTGAATTTGGGTGTAAGATACAAACAATGTCCGTCAGATCATCCTCGTGGAGGGCCGAATTGTTGTAGCCCATGCGGCGAGGGTCCGTGCATGGCTGAGTGGACTCCTGGGTCGCCTCCATCTGCACGGATATTGATGATGACGTCGAGGGCTGACAGGAACAGTGCGACTGCCGGGAAAGGTATGAATATAGTAGAGAAAGACAGAAAAATGCAAAAGCAGACTATATGACAAGACAAACACTGAAGGGTATATGTGCGGGACTCAAGTAGAGAAATGGGAATAGAACTTTGCGTAGCCAAGGCGATGATCAACAGGACTCCATATCATAGACCTATTGGGGGTATAAGCCTTGCTAGCATTAAAGTTGATTGCTTGTATGCTAGAAAATTTTTGCAGCGATGCAGGAAGGTATGAATGACCTTACCTGGCGAGCAACCAAACGACAGCACCAGCCCGCGCGATGTTCCAACAACCTTAGAGAGCGCACCCCGAGATCACACCCAGCTTATCCAAGGCCTGGTGTATGCGATGATAAACTGGCAGAAACGAGTCCAGTAGATGTACCAAACAAGACTTTATACAGTGTGCCTTCCAGCGATAGGCAGCGAGGTCTCAAAGTATCTCAGTCGTGATGGATAGCTCCAGGCTTGAAAGCCAACCAGATTGGGTCCTAAACTGCTCAGGAATTCGTAGTGTTGGACCATTGAAGCAAGGAGCAAAAAGGGAATCCGTCGAAGGGGTTTTGTGAGGGACACCGGGCGTATTTCTATAGCAGGTTCCTGGTATTAGTCAAGGATGCCCATGTAACTAACAACAGTGCACAGAGAAACGGAAAGTTAGACTCACACAGTTAGCAAAGTCTCCACCAACTATCTACTGCATTGCCAGGCTCAAGAGATGCAATAGAGGGAGCATGAAAGGTGGAGCCAGAGACGGAGACGAGACAAGAGACCGTCCGACAGGAGTCGTCGTCCGAGAAACATGCAGCAGCAAGGCTGGGGTGATAAACCGCAGCTCTTTAATTTGAAAGTCCAGCAGAGCCCCAGGCACCAACAAGGCAGAACCCCGGATGGCCGCACCTGAGCCAATAAGAGTGCGCCTTGCATAGGCGGGCGGGACACACCGCATCTACCGATTCCGTGGATCCAACGCGTGACACTCGACTTCAGATCGATTTACTTCCTAGCAGTACAGATCGTTCTATCCTATATCCACTAGTGCAATTATCCAACGACTTCCTTATAATTTACTTCAGTCAGTACTACGCTCAATTCTCTTGCTCAAAGCTGCCTCAAACACCTGCTCGAGTCGAGAGAGGGACTCCTCGGATACCTCTGCAGTCATGTTAGATCAATGTGGGAGAGTAGTTCGCATGGCAAAGGAATACTTACGGTAGTGGACGACGATGCGACTACCCCCAAGCTTCAAACCCTTTTCACGTCCAATCTCGGCCAGATCGTCAGGCCCCAATCCCGACCCCTCAACGTCCAACCACACCATGTTGGTCTCTACGGGGTGGGATAGCTTGCCTCCCCGGCTAGTCCACATATCGGCAACCTTCTTTGCTCTTTGGTGAGACCCTAGAAGCTTCCCTTGCTGTCCGTTGGGGTCGGGTCCAAATGTCTCCTCAACTGCGACGCGGGCCGCCGCAGAGATGACTCCAGCTTGACGGACACCACCACCGATGGACTTGCGAAACCATCGAGCTTTCTTGATGAACTCGTTCGAGCCAACAATAATACTTCCAATGGGAGCACCTAGGCCCTTCGAGAAACATAGGCTTACGCTGTCGAACAAAGTAGTGTAGTCAGGCAAACTACCGGCACCGGACGCCACTGCTTCCCAAAGTCTCGCACCATCCAGATGGACCTTGATGTTATTTTGATGAGCCCATTCAGTGATGCGCCGAGCCTCAGAAATTGGCATAACCAGTCCATCCAACGTGTTCTCAAGACTGATGAGCTTCGTAGGACAGTAGTGGATGTTATCACTGAGTACCGCATGTTTCTTGATATCCTCCAGAGTAAGGTGGACACCATTCTTCGGGATAATGGGCATGACCGTGGCGCCCGTAAGGGAGCTTACTCCACCAGCCTCGTAGCAGATGATATGGGACCGGTGATCGCAAAGGACAGAATACGGAGGTTCCTTTAGGTGAGTGCGGATGGCAACCTGGTTGCCCATTGTACCGGACATGACTAAGAGAGCGCTCTCATGTCGAGTGCGCTCTGCCACATAAGCTTCAAGATCATTTGTCACTGGATCTTCACCGAAGACATCGTCAAGAAGTGTGGTCTGGCAGATAGCCTCCA
The DNA here is from genome assembly GCF_003184835.1 of Aspergillus costaricaensis CBS 115574. Classification (NCBI taxonomy): domain Eukaryota; kingdom Fungi; phylum Ascomycota; class Eurotiomycetes; order Eurotiales; family Aspergillaceae; genus Aspergillus; species Aspergillus costaricensis. Next base: position 1,346,160 of record NW_020291801.1, read on the forward strand.
GCATTGCCGGAGTTGGCTTGGTCATTGTATCACCTTACGACATATGATTCTCAGCAAAAGTGCACATCACAATGGCAGCATTCTTCTGCTATGAGTCATACTCACTTCTCAGGTCAAACTCAGCTGCACCGGCACCCTGCCACGTGCTGGGTCTGCTCCCATTGGAAGCTGTTGATACGCTAGCCATGGCGATCCTGGAACGGTATGCGAATCTTGAAATTGGGAGGGATGGCCTTAGAGGAAACAAGGATCGAAGAGAATAGCGGGCCAAGGATCCCATCGAGCCTCAAAACTGGAATGATGACAGGGCTGAAGCAAAAGCAAGTAGGCAGCGGCAACAATTTGGCTGTTAATCTAACGGGCATGCGGGGGACATTCCGAGGGGAAGCAAAAAGTGACTAATCACCGATAGGAACAATGGAGGAGATTCTCCGGAATGATGTGATTCGACAATGAGATGGACCCCGGCGGTGCATGGTTTATACTGGATTCGGCCTAGTTTCTTTTTCAGCACATAATTTATTGGAGTATATGCGCTTCTCTAGTAGTAGACTTATAACGTCTTGAGCACCACTACAGCTTGATGGATGCGGCTGGGACTATAAACTTAGATGCTAACAAACATATTGCTCAGCAATTTGCATCGTCCTCCAGTTCTAATATCTCTGACGTCTCCACAAGCAGACCTTACAGTTCCATTCACCCGTTTGCAAACTTCAGTAAAACTTCACCAAGCCATGTTCCACTCCAACATCTTCTGCACAGGCGAAGGATCTTAGAGAGACTTTGATCCATCCACTTAATTCGGGGTGCGATGACATACTACGCGCCCATTGTAGAAGAATCATATGAACTATGACAAGGCTAACCGAAAACCCCGCATATCAAGACTACTACTAGTTTGTTTTCAGCAGGTGAAAAATTTTATAGTTCATACTCTCCTGGAAATTTAACTTCTCCGATGGGGGATGTCCGAGCAAACTTGTGATCTGACCAAGGCGGGGTTAGAAATAACGAGCAGGAGAGGGATAGAAACAAGGAATCGTAAGAGTCAGGATGTGACAGGTGTTTTTGGTAGATATCTGGCAGCCTGCATGTAGGTAGTAGTTAGTTTAGCATTAAGAAATAAACAGGCGTTTTAGTACAGAAGTTGATTGGAAGCCCTGTTTAGAGTCTCACCTGCATATCTGGCTGTAACGGGAGAAAAGGCCAGTGCTCTCCTCCATACACTAAGTCATTAATAGCATAAGGGCATGTATTGAGGTGAACCTATTGCATGATCGAGTTATCAGTCATTGGAGTCTCTGTACATATGATAGAAATGTATATTTGGTAGCAATGTCAAGAGTTTAGACATTGAAGTAGCTGAAGCTATAGTTGGCTGCTCAGGAGAAGCCATCTCGGTAAGTAACATACGTAAAAGATACGCGGAGGGGAGCGGAAGCCGGGCCCAGCCACTGAAGGAGAAACACGGAGGGCCGGGTATGACGACAGTGAAACGCGTGCGGCCCTTATCGATGGCCTAATCGGGAATGGTCGACCCGCCAACGTGTCTCCATTGACGGCTGAGTCAGCAGTCGAGATCCCTCTGGACTTTTGCGGGCAGGTTTGCGCCCTGACTTTGGTTCATCTCGCAACTTCACGCGGGCTCACGGCCATACGCTCTTTCACGGCCTGAGTTCCAACGTGCTTCCCCCTCATGTCCACCGTCATGGATCTCTCTCGGCTTACCCGCCCGGCAATCCTCTGCCAATGCTCGCGATGCTCGAGTTCGCTAGCTGCGCTCGAGAACGAGTGGGCTAAACTCTCGAATTCTTACTCCATAGTGGCTGGGTGGCTGAGCGTCGAGCTGCATCGCATTTCCATCTCCTCGGAGAAGAAGCAAATTCCGCAATCATCAGAGCTGAACACCCTACGAGGCCGGATCCTCCAGGAAATCTCCTGTAAGCTCTGTCAACAGAAGCTGGGCGTGCTATGCTCTCTAGACAATGGGTAAGTGGGCATCATTCTTGTTTCACGCTTCTCAGCTAACACAGAAATAGCCCGAATATCTTCTGGAAGTTATCGAAGGTGTCGTTTAGGGAAATTGTTACCATGCGCACAGTGGAGCCCGTATTTAAGGATGGATCGCTCGAACGCATTCTATGTCCGACTCCCCCCTCCCGACAAGACCGAACCCCAGTCCATGCCGGGGCCCTGGTACCCACTACATCGACGGAGCTAGACCCCTATAACTTGTCTATGGAACAACAGATCCAGCACCAAGGGCTGAGTCTCGATCACATTACAAGTTCCGTCAGCAACCTTCACGATACCATGTCCGAGTTGAAGAACGCATTCACCGCTCTGCGCATCGAATTGAACGGCCCAGGTCGATTCACATCCGATATAGGCACCCCTGCTAGCAAGGACATGATGATCGCAACAGTATTGAAGGAACTCAGATCCAAAGCCGATGAAATCGAAAGACTGAAGCTCGAAAACGAAGCACTGAAGCTGAAGAACCGTTACGCGGAAGAGCAAACCCTCAAACAAGTACAACCGCCACCGCCACAACCCTTATATGCCGACACAACAATACTCGCAGAAGTACGAAGCCCAGGCTTACTACAAGGAAGTCGGAAGCGGCCCTGGCCAGACTCATTTCCGAGCGGACGCACCCAACCGATAGGAGATTCGTTCGACGAAGACTCTTCGGACAGCATCGCAGACTTCTCCTTAGAAGACGCAAGTCTACCTCCAGTCAAAATCCCACTGAAAGACTCCACATCCATGTCCACAACAGACAAAACAACCCACGAACCCACACCATCAGGCTCTCCCAAACTGCACATCGAATTAAACTCGCAACGACAACAACGACAACAACAGCAGCAACAAACCCCTAACCATGATAACGACCTTAACAACCACCACGACAACAGCAACAACCTCGCCACCTCTCACCGAGAAGCCATAGTAAAACGTCCGCGCCTATCCCAGTCAACAGACAAACCCACAACCAGTGGACGAAGACCCGGCCGACCCCCACGCAAATCATTCAGCCAAACCACCAAACCCGACATCACCACCAGCGCCAACAATCAAAGCCCCAAAACCACCCCACTGACCGAGCAAAACGGCAACGCGCACAAAGATTCCCAATTCGACGATTCTAGTCCCAGCGACACCCGCACGACAAAGGAGAACCGACCCGCTCACTCGCGAAGCCTGCGCAGCAGATCTCGGCCACCGTCACGGCGCCAATCCGCAGCAGCCAACGCCGACTCACGTCCATTGGAGCCGGAGGAAACTCCACAGAACGGGTATCAGAATGGAAACGACGTACCGGACCACACTGAACAGCGACAACAACAGCAACAGCCAACGCCCCCCTTACACACGGGCAAAGAAAACTCGCATGGCGGCGCAAACGGCGTACACAAGCCCGATACACGAGAGAAGCGCAAAGCACAGTCCGCAGCGCGAGACATCATGGTACGATTAGCTATGCAGCGTGAAGAAGCAATGGAAACTGAGGATTCGCGATGATAGCGAGTGATGTGGATTTATTGAAACACAAAAGGAAAAAGTCTTCTGTTTTGAATACACAAAAGCAAGCAAGCTAGACTGACCCGCTCACTTTATTTTCCCTTTTCTTCCTTCTATCAATTGTATTATCTATACTCTATCTTTGGGTAATGTGACACCCCCTCTTTTTCTTCTTTCATGTGTTTGTACAAAAAGTGGCCCCTTTTCTCTGGTTTTTCTTTCTACACAGATATCTATAGGATCACCCCGCCACCTTATTCTTTACTAGCTCTTTCATGGCGCCCCTCTTTCTTGATTCAATTCCTCACTAGGCCGAGATTGCCAGTCTAGCTTTTCTGCACAATGATATCCCCACATTGGGTGTGATCCAGCCCAATTCTTATCCAATCAATCCAAAAATGTCCGATTTGATATGGCTCCAGCATATAGATAGAATGTAGATATTAGGCAGTTCAGCAGTAGACGAGTAGTTGTCGATCAGAAGCACGGCTCGAATACCCATAATCTAGAGTTCAAAGCATGGGGAATTTTCGTAAAATGCCTCGAAAGGCATTCGTGACAAGCGAGCCAAACCACCAGGACCTGTATCTTGAACCCGGTCTGCTGCCTGGTCAAAAACACAGTCCCGTACGGAAGAGAAAGAAATAATGGATGAAAGAAAAAGAAGAAAAGAGGTAAGATGCTAATTACTTCACACACATGAACCCGCAGCCTTCTCTGGCTCGTTCACAGGCCTTCTTGAGCGCCTGTTCCTCAGTATCGGTCCATTTGACGGTCAATTCATCCCACGGTTTGCGGGAGTTGAATTCTTCGCGGAAGGTCTTGTGCATGGCTTGGAGGCGGCTGACTTCGCGAGGGTCTCCGGTGCCGGAGTAGACGAGGAATAACGTGCAAGGGGGGAGGGATTGGTAGATTTGGTGGATGTTGGAGACAGTGCGGGAGACGGTGTCGGCGAGATTGCGAGTGGCTTCTTTGGTGGGGGAGACGGCGGCGGATGTCGGAGTCGTTTCTTCAGGAGGGGGAACGAGCGTCGTCGACTCGTTCGCGTTGTTGGGGTCGGGCATCCGATTGCACCAGCCGCGATAAACTTCGAGTTCGCGCAATCTGGCCCAAGTGAAGTCAACACCGCCTCCGGGAATGGAGGGGTTGCTGTCGTCGCCGTTGACTACACTGGAAATGCCATTTACAACGTCGGTGTCGTTGCTGCATCCTATCGATGTAGTCGCCTGCGACCCAAAGCCGCGCTCTGGGTTGCCCCAGTCGACAACAGCTCCGGTGCGGCCTTCGTTGGTGGGCGATTTCCCGGAACGCATGGAGCGTGCCAGGCGCTTGAAGATACTCTCGTTCGATGCTTCACTAGTGCCCCAGCGCTCACCCTTTTCGCACTTCTGCTTCACGAGTTCGAGCACAGCACGCGCATCTTCGATCGAGTCGTGGCCTGTCTGGCCCTTCTGGATCTCTTTCCCGAGATACTTCTGGGTGAGCCATCTCAAACTGCACTTGAGCGGCGGTCCGCGGGGATGGGGGTAGATAAAGGTGGTGTCGACAATGAATGGGTGGGTGAGTTTCAGGGCGTTGAAGTCGGAATTCAGGGAGTGGCCGACGATGATGGTACGAGGAGTAAGGAGAGAGAGAAGCTTTTGCTGGATGTCGGCAAGAGTCGTGGTGACAGGGTCGAGTAACTCTTTAGTGATACCGGAGAAACGAGTCAGATAATCGATGATAGGTCGCTGGGGTTTCACCAGCTCATCTAGTACGACTTCACCATCCCACCGGACCATGCTGATGCGCGTGAGCTCGGATTGGCCACCTTCGGTGATACACATCTCGCAATCCAACGCTAAAACATCCCGGCCTGCGGTCATGCTGCCTTGCTGGATTTCAGAGTCTGGTACCTGTCCAGCCTCCAAGTTCTCGACGTGAGTATCTACCCATCCATCTTCCTTGGAATGTCCGGCACGTTTGCGATTCTCCAACAAAGTCGACTTTTCTTGTTCTGTGGCGAGCAGAGCCGGATGAAGCACATAGTCGTTCTCCCGGAGATCTTCCAAAGAGCTAATAAAAGTGGTGATCGGTGTACGCTGGAAGGCGATACTCTTGTCCACCTTGGGAGGTTTTACTCCTTTCGTGTTACTATCCTTGCCCTTCGGTAGAGCAGATAGAAGTATGGCTTGAAGTGGAGAGTGAATCTTGTTGTACTTGGAATCACCGGGGGCTTTTACCGGCCAGGCGTGAGGGAACATATCCGCTAGCGGCTGTAGGGGTGCCGGAAGGGTATCGCGCGAAAGAGGGCGAGGATTGAACCGATGTGACCGATCTTCCAGCGGCAGACCCTGCTTCCAGCGAGCAAAGTCCTCTGCTTTTGTATCCTCATCCATTGCCTTGTCCGTACCGGCAGGTTCTTCTGTCTCCTTCTCACAGACTGAATCCGCATCCAGAGGAAGTGATCCGTCGAACATGCCCAGTTCCAGACCGGGCACCATCAGCACGACAATCTTCCTAACATGACCAGAGTGCTTGACTGAGATCCACTGCGGCGCGACGCCATCAGCAAAGCAGTAGAGTAGCAGACTCTGAAGATCAGCAATTCGGATGGATGACTGCAATTTGCCTTCGACATAGGTGAGGACTGGGTATTTTGTCTTCTCCCCGTCCACGCGCTTCTTCTTCGAAGCTCTTTCCTTGGGCATATCATCCTGCGCCTTCCCAGGTTCTTCCGAGTCGATACCGTTCTGAGACTTTGTCTTGCCGGAGTTTAGGAGCGAGAGTGTCTGAGCAATGCCAAAGCTATTCGCATCTGAGCTCTTCTTTACCGGATCCTCGTCATCTGAGCACCCAGCCTCTGTGCGCTTGCGCTTGTTTCCTCCCATGATGTTAGGGCGACGACCGGGGCGGCAAAGAACAAATCAAGACAAAATCGGGGGCTCGGAAGGCCTGCTAGCTGCAGAGGAATCGACCAGAATCACCCAATGTGCTTCCGATATCGCAATGACAACTCACACAGTCACAAGCAGGTCTAGGCAAGGATGGGGAATTGGCGTCCAGAAGATCGACAAGAGGTCGCGCGACGCAGAATCCCGCCGACTTTTGAGGCACGTGATGATAATCTATCTGGTTACAATACGGTACGGATAGCATGCAGGGCTGGCCGGCCTATCAACGGAGCAGCATGTTCCTGCGTTCAGAAGCTGCATGAACAATCACCAACCCAATATTGAGTCTACATAGTGGAGTATAGCACATATAGAGTCAACTGCATTAGCTCCAAAGTGACTGCTCCATAGCGCCCATTGCAGCATCTTGTTGCTGACGCAGCCTCGGAGCCACCCAGGCTCCGTCTTACGCCGAAGATCGCAGAAGCAGAAAGCGGGTATGGACCGTGTATTACAAACGGCCCCGATGGTTCGATCTGATAAGCGGCCAAAAATTCGCCATCGGCCAGCCATCCTCCTCTGCTCCTCTCCATCTTCCACTCCATCTCGGCCACACCGTGGGGCACTTTGTGACTCTTTCCCCTCTACCTCTCGTCTTCTTTCCTCCCTGACCCTCCTCCGCTCCCAAGTTTATCTCCCTCTTTTTCAACTCCACTCATCCTTTTTTAGATCTTCTCTCTCCCATCGTCACATCAGACGCCAAGTTTTCCCCGCCGAAACCCCACCTCAGTAACCCAACCGAACTATCATCATGTCCTCCCTCGTCGAAGTCGCCTCTGAGGCCGAATTCCCTAACATCATCTCCTCCATCCCCCCGTCATGCCTGCAGGTTCTCTACTTCCACGCCCCTTGGGCTGCTCCTTGCGCCCAAATGCGCGCCGTCCTCTCCGCCCTCGCCTCTCAGTACCCCGCGACCAACCCTCCCTCCATCGCCTTCCTCAGCGTTAACGCCGAGGAGCTCCCTGATATCTCGGAAGAGTACAATGTCACCGCTGTTCCCTTCGTAGTCCTCGTCCGGGACCACAATATTCTCGAAACCATTAGCGGCAGTGAAGCAATCCAAGTGCGCGATGCCGTTGAGCGCCACGCCGGTGCCGGTGCCGCCGCCTCTGCAGACGGTGCTCCCAAGACCGTCATCCCCCCACCATTGACAGCCGTGCCTCGAGAGAACGTCCCCGCCACCGCTACACAGGCGCCCGCCACGAACGGCAACGCAGCCGCTCCCGCATTGACCCCCGAACAGTCGAAGGAGGCGCTGTTTGCGCGTCTCGCAGAGCTGGTGAAGGCTGCGCCGGTGATGCTGTTCATGAAGGGATCTCCCAGTGCGCCTCAGTGTGGATTCAGTCGGCAGATTGTGGGCATTCTGCGTGAGCGGAGCGTCAAGTACGGATTTTTCAACATTTTGGCCGATGAGGATGTGAGACAGGGCCTGAAGGAGTTTGCGGACTGGCCTACCTTCCCGCAGTTGTGGGTGGAGGGTGAGTTGGTTGGTGGATTGGACATTGTAAGCCCCCTCCGTTCACTATTTATAGTGTACTTGCAGTACTAACAAGATATCTCTGAACAGGTCAAGGAGGAACTCGAGAACGATCCCGATTTCCTGGACCGCTTCTCCGTCAACAAGCCCGCTGCTTAAGCTATAGAACTATAAGTCGAATAATACCACGGCCTTGTCCGTATTGGATAGCTCCCCCTTTTCAACAACATTTCCTATTCACGTTTACCTTTTTTCAACCCTCGATTGTTAGAGCTTGAGATCTAGCGGCGTCTTGCTCCTCTTCCCCTGTGTCCATTATTGACAGGCTGAATTACATAGTACTTGACTGGATGATATCTATACCCATGAGTGAGTGCCATGGGGAGTTCTTGTCGTCGTTTATATAAAATCTACCAAATGAAAAAGACCACTTATGATTATTATACAAATGACCCAGTCAGCACCGCTTAGTATAAGTAGTTATGTATAGTATTCATGTATCAGACCCTCAGGCCACAGCTGTATGCACATATGATACATCTTCCTCTTCGTATATAAATAGCAATGGATATCTACTTCCCCCCCCAACCCCCCTCTCTCTCCACCCCCCAAAATCAACCACTAGTTTAAGAACTAAGGCAATTCATCCGGCTTACCTACCCCCTTCAACAACTTAACATGTTTACTATTCAGACCCTTGCGCTTCAACCTCCACAGATTCGGATACTTATTGGATGACGTCTTAAACTCCGACAACATCGCATCCTCATCGACATACGCACCAGCCAGCCACCTCTCACCCGTATTAGTCTTGAATCCACGACGCGCATGCGCCACACGACGATTCTCGAAAACGACACATTCACCGGGGTTCAGCTTCAGCTCGAACATATACCGTTCGTCCTCGAGCAGAGAGGCGAACTTAGCAAGAGCCTCGTTCTTCTCGCGGAACTTGCGGGGCACAGGAGACCGGACATTCCTGGGGGCCTGGAAAGGCGGGGAGTAATTAACGTGGACGAGACGGGATTTGGAGAAGTTATTTCCTTCGCGGACGCTGTCATCGAAGGTCTGTGTTTCGAAGACGGGCCAAGTGTTCGTGTAGAAGTGATCCGGGTGGTTGTAGTGGTAGGGGATGTGATGATGAAGGAGGCGGGTGTAGTTTGTGTGGTCGTCTTGTTTCATGTCGTATGCGACGCGGAAGGTGTCGACGAAGAGGGATTCGCCGCCCTCGCAGGAGTTCTTGAGGCAGTGGAGGAGTTGGTAGCCGGGCGGGTCGTTCATGTACATCAGGTCCATGTGGAAGCCGAGGAATTGGTCTGTGTAGGCGACGTTGGTGGCTTGGGGGACGCTGCGCACGTCCCAGGTGCGGCCGTAGAAGGTATCGCGGATGGGACCCATGCGGGTGGCGATCTTCTCGACCATTTCGCGTGAGTCTGGGATGTCTTTGATGAAGATGAGGCCGAGTTCGGCGAGGGTGCGCATGGACCAGGCGAAGGAGATGTCGTTGTTGATGAATTGGTCGAAGGTGATCCAGTGCTGCCAGTGTTGCATGCGGCTGTTGTCCCAGTAGGCTCGCCAGCGGTTTTTGCCCGCAGATTCCATTTCCACGGGGGTGAGGATGGGGTGTCGGAGCTGGTGGAGGTCGTATGTGGACTCGTGTTTTGATTCGGCGGGAGCGCCGCGGAGGTCGTTCTTCCATGTTACGTGCAGCTTTCCGTGCTCGATGGTTGGGTTCTCGGAGATTATGTCGGAGGATATGTCGCTCGTGCGGAAGTTGCGTTGCTTGGAGTGAGGGTCCAGGCAGGTAGAGCATTTGCAGGAGTCGCGGAGGATGATGTCTAGGATCTCGATGGGCTTTTTGCGACCTTCTTGGATGATCAGGCCTCCGTCTTTGCGTGTGATTGTGTATTTGCTGTCCTGGAATTCTACTGTCCCGGCGCTTGACTCTGGAGCCTTTCCCTCGTGCTGTTCACCTGCTTCCGGAGGTGAGGGTTGGTTTGGCTGCGATGATGCAGGCTCATTGCTTGCACTTGCTACTTCATGTGATACACTGGGTTCGGCGGTCACATTGCTGGCTGCAGAGGCAATACTGCTAGCTGTGGGAGCAGCATCACTGGATGTGGGAGCCACATTGTTGGCGGGAGGGGTAGCATTAGCTGCTGAGCGACGAACAACAGAGGATGAATAGACACGACGGCTGAGAACGGAGGCCGGAGGGAATGAGGCCCGAGGAAGACGAAGGGCGGTTCGCAACAGACGAGACATGGCGAATACTAGCAGCGAGGAGACCTGCTATGAAGAGTCTGAAGGCGCCCGCATCCAAGGACTTCAGTGTTGGGGAGTGAAGGAGAGCTGGGGAAAGAAGTGGGACGCCAGGAGATCCCCCAGATAATAACTTATGGTCTGATGCGACTTTGTTTGTACCGAGGTTTTTCGGACGGCACCTGATTGGGCACTGACTCGCCGCCGCTTTCAAGTACGAGCTAGGCAGTAAGGCAGTCAGGCAGAGACACCAGGCATCTTCGTCCACCAGGGGATTTGCTTGCCATCCCTTGGGTTGCTTCTTCCAGACGGAGCATAATCGCCCGTCATTAAATCAATAAAAAGTAGTAATTTTGTAGATAAACCCTCATTTCTCCCGGAGTAAAGAGAATCAACAAACTATACCCGGAAGTAAGTCCGGCATTTTGAAGTCTCCGAGACTCCGTCCGCAGGAAAAGAAAAAGAAACCAACAAACGGACACACGTCATACCTCTAGACCGTTAGCATCATTTTTACCCTTTTTTTCTTTGCCCGTTGCCTTCGACAAGGCCTCCAGCGAAACAACCACCTACACACCACCACCACAAAGGAAAACACATCAATGACAACCTTTATATAACGTGCTATCATCCGCGACCATCAATTCCACCTCAAATACCTACTTTTCTTCCACCTTAACTCTCAACCGTCACATGCATGTCGGCCGGGGGAGAACACCTCAAGGATGAGGTACATAACCACCCCAAATCCCCATGCACCAACCATCCCCTCAACAATCACACACACATACACCCCAATCCCTAGCACCATCCATCGACCCTCACTCCCAATGCGCAAGCTAACCAATCCCCTCCAACCACCCAGGGCACACGACGACAAGTCGTCCTAGCAGGCGGCATAGCCGGCCTCGTATCACGGTACGCCCATCCCCCAACCCTCCCCCCTACCAACACAAGCCACCTAATCCTCACACCCAATTACTCCAGATTCTGCGTCGCCCCCCTAGACGTAGTCAAAATCCGCCTCCAGCTCCAAATCCACTCCCTCTCCGACCCTCCCTCCCACCACAATGTAACCGGCCCAATCTACAAGGGGACGCTCTCCACCATGCGCGAAATCATCCGTCAAGAGGGTATAACCGGCCTCTGGAAAGGCAACATCCCGGCGGAACTAATGTATGTCTGCTACGGGGTGATCCAGTTCAGCGCATACCGCACAACCACACAAGCGCTCGCCCAACTCGACACCTATCGACTGCCCCCCTCCGTCGAATCATTCGTCGCGGGCGCCACCGCGGGCGGTCTCGCCACGGCATCTACATACCCGCTGGATTTACTGAGGACGCGGTTCGCCGCGCAGGGTACGGAGCGGGTGTACACGTCGCTGATGTCGTCGGTGCGGGATATCGCGCGGAATGAAGGGTACGCGGGGTTCTTTCGCGGGTGTAGTGCGGCTGTGGGGCAGATTGTGCCGTATATGGGGCTGTTCTTTGCGACGTATGAGGCGTTGAGGCCGCCGTTGGCGCAGTATCAGGATTTGCCGTTTGGGTCGGGGGATGCGGCGGCGGGTGTGATTGCCAGTGTGTCGTCGAAGACGGTGATGTTTCCGTTGGATTTGATACGGAAGAGGTTGCAGGTGCAGGGTCCGACGAGGCAGTTATATATTCATCGCAATATTCCTGAGTATCAGGGTGTGTTTAATACGATGAGGTTGATTCTGCGGACCCAGGGTATCCGCGGACTTTATCGGGGGTTGACGGTCAGCCTGTTCAAGGCTGCCCCTGCCAGTGCGGTGACGATGTGGACCTATGAGACTTCTTTGCGACTTCTCCAGGATATGGAGGTGGCTACGAGCAAGGATGAGTGAGCTTACAGGGTCCCGCGCACTCGCAACACCTGATTGTGTATATTATCTGATAGAATACTAGACTTTTCTCTTTTCCACGTGGAATACACTTTCGCGTCCTTTCAAAAGACCGATGAATTCGTGTGCTCATATTCTCCCGCAGTGCATGTATCAGTTCATTATTAGGTAAGAGCAGGGGAATCAAACAACGCTAGGGACGCATAAACAGAATGAAGGGGGTTGTCGCAAGCATTATGGACGGGGCAGACACAATTTGACCGGCAAAGAAGACAGACACACCAAGAAAAGCGACCAAAGCAGCACAAGCCAACAGGGTGTGAAAGGTATCAGTACTCACCCTCCTCACCCTCCGGCTCCAGACTGTCGTTGGCAACTTCTTCATAGTCCTTCTCCAGCGCAGCCAGGTCCTCACGGGCTTCGGAGAACTCGCCTTCTTCCATACCCTCACCCACGTACCAGTGAACGAAGGCGCGCTTCGAGTACATGAGGTCGAATTTGTGGTCAAGACGACCCCACGCCTCAGAAATGGAGGTTGTGTTGGAGAGCATGCTGACGGAGCGGTCGACGGGAGCGAGCTCGGTGTCGGGAACGCGGACGGGCTTCTGGTAGTTGATTCCCAATTTGAAGCCGGTAGGGCACCATTCGACAAGGTTGAACGAGGCCTTGGCCTTGAGAGAGGCGATGGCCTGAGTGCAGTCACGGGGTACCACGTCACCGCGGTACAGCAGAGCCACTGCCATATACTTGCCCTTGCGAGGATCACACACCACCATCTGATTATTTGGCTCAAAACCTGCAGCCAGCGTTAGCAATTCACCCACACCAATTCCTCGACGACGAGCCACGAAGAGAAGTACATACACTGGAAGGTAAGATCCTGCACCTTGAAGCTCTCGTGGGAGCTGCGGCTGCTCGAGACCACGGGTGCATACGAAATCAGCGGATAGTGGATACGAGGGAATGGCACCAAGTTAGTCTGGAACTCAGTCAAATCGACATTGAGGGCGCCATCGAATCGGAGACTTGAGGTGATGGAGCTGACAACCTGGGCGATTAGACGGTTGAGGTGCTCATAGCCAGGACGTGGGATGTCCAAGTTGCGACGACAGATGTCGTAAACCGCCTCGTTATCCACCAAGAAGGTGCAGTCAGCATTCTCAATAGTGCTGTGGGTGGAGAGAACAGCGTTGTATGGCTCAACGACGGCGGTCGACACACGAGGGGAAGGGTACACCGCAAACTCGAGCTTCGACTTCTTTCCATAATCGGTGGAAAGACGCTCAAGCAGCAGGGCACCAAATCCGGAGCCGGTACCACCGCCGAAGGAGTGGAATACCAAGAATCCCTGCAGAGAGTTGCAGTTATCTAGCGTGTGTAAGCCTAGTCCCGACAGAGTCAGGTTTCAGAGAAATTGTGGTAAACTTACCGGAGACACGGCGAATGCGGTCGGCAACTGATTCAACGAGCTCCTTTCCGATGGTGTAATGTCCGCGGGCATCTGACGAGCATTAGCTTACATGTTCAGGCCGTATTATAAGAGACGTACAGTTATTGGCGGCGTCTTCCTTTCCGCTGATCAACATTTCGGGGTGGAAGAGCTGACGGTACTGGCCGGTGCGGATCTCATCGACGGGCTGCATCCATCAATTCAGCATATACGTTATATGAGAGAAGCCATCCATCTGGAAAGGTCGTACCGAAGGATCAAGATCCACGAAGATAGAACGAGGGACATATTTGCCGCTGTGTGTCTCGGTGAAAAAGGTTTCGAACGAACCACCCGAATTGATTGCGTCTTCAGCCTCAGGATTGAGCTGACCGTCGGCCTTGAGACCATGTTCAAGGAGGTACCTGCCGTGATGGTCACAGGTCAGCATGGGGTCAATGACATCTAGATCGGGGTACAATAAAAAGCGGTGAAGACATACAGCTCCCAAGCACTGTTACCAAGCTGGATACCAGCCTGGCCGATGTGGATGTGGCAGACCTGATGGAAAGCAATAGTTAGAATAGAGCAGTCTTAAGCTTCGATTGGGCAGTTGAACGAGTGTCAGTGCGTGAGATTGTGGAATTGGATGTTTATGGATAAGGGGAGGGGGTGACGGTGCGGGGGTCCAAAGGTAAATAGAACGGGGGGTATACCTCGCCTCGCATGTTGGAGAATGGGGTCGGTTATCGTTGTAAACAGACGCAAGGGATTCGCTCAGCAGTGTCCGGGTGATGGACTGGGATGACAAACAGTAGACTTGCAACCCCAGAGGATGATGGAAGAAGAAGAGGGGGAAGAGATAGAGGATGAGGGAGTTTCTGGATCAATAGGATGGAGGATGGAAGGAGAGAGCATCAGTCGTTCTTGCCGGTCCAATAAACAAGACAAGGCGCCTTGGACCAATCAGCTGCCCTTCTGCTCCCGACCGATCAGTCGATCAGCACGTGAATTTGACTAACTCGGTCTGCTTCCTCCCTCCCAGTATAACGGACACCAAAAGTTTTGGTGCCTCGATACTACACAGGATCAGAGAACTACACTTTATCGACCACGGAGTTCTTTCCTTTCTATTCCATCTCTTTTCCGTCATTGCAGAATCCTCTATACTCCACGTGCCTCCTGCCGTGGAATGCGGGGAAGCAATCCTTGGGATGCGTGATGTGTGACAGCGGTTTGACCTGCACAGACCAGGGGTAGCTGCGATAACCCTACTGGCTTTGCAACACTTAGCTGTATGAGGTACACGGTAGATCTACTCAGAGGGGCGGGTAGGATGCTACGGACATCTGATGGAAAGAGATAGTATGGAAATGTTCACTGTCGATCTTCCCCGCACTCTGCCCCTACCCCATGCCTACTATGCACCCATCTACGCCTACATATTCTTTAGTTGCACGGGCTAACAAGAGCCGGAGAACAGGCAGGCAGGCAGAATGACTAGTCACGAATGACTCGATCACAGAGTTTGGCTTGTATTGCTGGCGGTATGGAACACTTGAACACTGGCAGGTAGATGGAAGTCAATGCGGCCAAGTCGTTGTTGGAACGGCAAACCGTTGTCGATGGATCCCATTTTATGATTTACAAAAGGACTGGGATGGTCCTTGCGCTTCGATGATTTGAACATCGTAAGCATAATTCATAAGCTTCCATTTACGGTTATCATGGCCTTCCCATCTACCGTGCAGATGACCGTGGCGATCTTCAGTGGACATGGCGGGGCAAGACACGTCAACAGCCGGGAGCGGACCTGCCAATGGAATTCGCGTGGTCAACGCAATGATGTAGAGGGCTGATAGCCCAATCGAGATCGACTCTTTGACAATTGTGATGGGTGAGTGGATGTTGCATATAATGGAGGATGGAGGTAAGCAGGAGCATAACTATGCACATACAACTGCCAATTGCACAAGCCTATCAGAATAGCGTTTTGTAACTCCGAATATCATGCTGGGTAGGTATAATATTTCGGCAGGTTAGCCGCGTCCCTCCTTTGTCACCTATCATAAGAGGCGGTCTCGTTCATCCATCTATGACTGAGATGATGAATTGGTTGGTTGCAAAAACACTAGCGTGTAGAAATCAGGTTTTCGAGACGTCAAGACTCAGACGGTGTCTATGGTGGAATCCTCCAGGCTTAGCGCCATATACTAGTGTTGAAGCTATAGACTGCACTGACTCGCGCCTAGCAAACCATAATATCCCTATTAAGATGAATGGCAGCGAAAGAAATCGTGAAGATTTCTGCTAGGACAGTAACCGGACATGACGTACAAATTTCTGTATAGAGTCCAGGTGGAAGACATAGGCAATCTGCGCAGGGGGGGGGCAAAAGATTTCCGAGATTGGTCTCCCACGTACGTAAGTGCTGACCCAAGGATCAATGAAGATGATGACTTATGTGCAAGACTTTGTGCACAGCTGGGAGGACAGCCCGGGAGTGCCTGATGTGGCGTTTCTTGGCGGTGGCCACTTTTTGCCCTTTCCACATTTATTATTGCGTTCAAGACTTCGGAGAATAATCGCCGGAGGAGAGATAACATCATTTTTGGTCTCCCTTTCCAGACTTGACATCTGTCTGGAACCCTCCCACGGTCAGTCAGCAGATTTTGCATCTCCGAAGTGAGGTAGGGGAAAAAAAAAAAAAAAAGAAAAGAAAGAAAGTCTCCTACATAAGATCCGAATAATCTCCCTTATCTGTAAGCCCGCTGCAGGACCAAATCCCGCGAAATGCCAAGCAGCCCCCCCTCTCCCTCTCAGGTAACGCAAGTCTCGCTGTGAGACACCAGACTAAGGCTGCAACGATGGAGGAGCTAACGCAGGTAGTTTGGGTTAGCATGAAGGGTACACTGGGTCCCAGAGTTTTTCTTTGGACCCGTTTGAAGTTTCTAACGTTAGATGACTGGGACCCACTGGGCGCCACTGGGCCAGAACCGATGCTGAGGGCACGCCCACTGAATGGATAGTCTAGGACTGGGATCCATATCGATCGAGGTCTTGGATCGTAGAATGACCGCCACCCGCGGCCACCCTCTGATAAGTTCCGCCCATTGTTAGAGTGCATGGGCTGAGATAGTTCCCAGGGTAGATGGTCAATCGACAACGGGAATTGCCGACTTTGTCCCCTGTAAACAGGCATATAGGATGGTGTTTATAAAATTGGTCTTGAGGAATACTCATGTGCATAACCGAAGTCTGGCTCGACTAGGAATAGAAATGGTCTGGACTTTGCCAAACCTTCAGTCATTGAATCTCCAGTTGGTTTAATTGTCCCGTGCGATCGGCATCTCGCCCGCATCGATCTCCTCCTCCTTCTGCTCTGCTGCTGTCGAATTGTCGAACCAAGGTCCAGTCTCATTTGGTCTGGTACCTTTGTCTTTTTCTTTTCTTTTCACGGGCTCCCCACCCTACACTCTGTCCTATTCCTCTCCTCCTCTTGTCATTACTCTCTTTTCTTCTTCCTTCCTGCATCTCCATCTTCTCCTGCTTGATTCTGTGCATTTTTCCTTTTCCTCCGTCTGCACAATCCTACTAGTGCCCGCTTATCTCCCGTTCCTCTTTGAGCCCACCGGCCAGAGTCAATGCATCATTAGCTTTGTTGGTCTTCGGAAGGAATTCCCACCAGTGTAGGTCAGTCGTCGCCCTTGCTCGTGCTTTTTCTCGCTTGCACCAGACCCTCTTTTATTCTCCAGGGTGTTTCCCTCCATTTTGTCTACTCTTTTTGATTCTCCCATCCTTCACTATGTGTTTGTGGTTAAGCCTTTGCATGGCCTCCTCTTGATCCATATCGGTCTAACTTACCCAGCATCTAGTCGATTCCGGATCAGATCGATCTATAACCTCAAGGCTGGTCAGCCTGTAATCTAGCCTTTCGCTTTCGACTCCTGGCCTGGTGCCAACATGTCGACCTCCATGGGAGATCATCTTGCTCCTGATCATCTGGAAGAGAAGAGCAAGCACAGATTGGACGATGGAACTCCTGACTCGGACGAAGGCACTTACGTCTATGACAGTGCCAGTAACGGAAACCACCTGAGAGTGGACACTTCTTACAATGACTTGGATAGGACCGCCCTGGCCTCTCCGGTCACTGCGAGGGAAGAATCTACGCGTCTCGAAGACGACCTGGCAGTTATGGAAGCTGAACGGATGGTTTCGCGCTCCACGCAAGAGGCAGAGTCGAAAAAGAGTGTTCACGACGGCCGTCCATCCACCTCTCGCTCTCGTTCACGTTCTCGCTCGCGCCCTAACGAACATATCGACGAGTTTGACGAGGCCACCAATCCGCTGCATGAGAAAGCTGCAGTTTACAATCCACCCGAGAATCCTAATACCAACATTGCCAGATTTGTCAAGAAACTCCATGAATCGAGTTTCATCATCCGTTATCTTACCTACATCCTGCCACTTGTGATCATCCTACTCATTCCGTTATTGGTTGGTGCGCTGGCTTATCCCGATGCCAGTGTCGGAGGTGTCCGGCTGGTTTGGTTTTCAGTCTGGCTGGAAATCGTCTGGTTGACCTTGTGGGCTGGAAGAGTGAGTACCCTGTGATATCATTGTCTGTTTACCCATCGCCTCATTGCTAATTCGATTCTGGACAGATCGTCTCCAAGTTGATCCCTATACCTGTGAACGCGCTCGCTAGTATCTTCACCAACAATGCGAAGAAATGGCGTGATCTTGCCAAGCAATTGGAGCTGCATGCAACTCTTTTCTTCTGGTGGTTGGGTGTCGAAATTTCTTTTTTGCCCACAATGAAGAACCATCACGTGGACGGAAACCATACTACGCGCTCCTGGGAAAATACGCTCAACAAGATTATCATTTCCGTCTTCGTCTGGACGATCCTCAACCTGGTGGAGAAATTCATCATTCAGCTTATTGCCATCAGCTTCCACACGCGTACTTATGCCGACCGAATTGAGATCAACAAGTTCCAAATTGGCAGCTTGACCAAATTATACGAATTCTCGCGGAGGAAAATCACTGCCAAGGACAAGGAATTTGAGGAACAAAAACAGCCCGGTTCTAATAACGGCCTTAAGATCCCGTTCCATTACGCTGGTAAAGCGGGACGTCTTGCTAAGGGTGCCTTTACCAAGGTCGGTGATGTGGCCGGCGCAGTTGCAGCGGACTTCACTGGTCGCACAGCCACCAACAGCAACCACCCCTACCAGGTTGTGCTGGCTTTGCTGCGAACCACCAGCGGTTGCCAGGTTTTGGCTCGGCGACTCTACCGGACCCTCGTGCGGGATGGCTTTGAGACCGTTTTCTCCGGCGATCTGAAGGAAGCGTTTGATAACAATGACGAAGCCGAAGCTGCCTTTACTATGTTCGACAAAGACATGAACGGAGATATTTCCATGGAAGAATTGGAGTCTGTGTGCGTGGAGATTGGACGTGAACGCAAAGCAATCACTGCGTCCTTGAAGGATCTTGACTCTGTTGTTGGAAGACTCGATAACATCCTGGAATTCTTCGTGGTTATCATTACCCTGATCGTGTTCTTGACCTTGATTTCCACCTCGGCTGCTGGTGTACTCACGTCTGCAGGCTCCAGTATTCTTGCGTTGTCTTGGCTGTTCTCTGCCACTGCACAGGAGTTCCTTCAGTCGGTCATTTTCGTCTTCATCAAGCACCCGTTTGATGTTGGTGACCGTGTCACAGTATATGGTAACTCTGGTGATGCGGGTCTGGGTGATGACTACTTCGTCAAGCAGATTTCTCTCTTGTATACTGAGTTCAAGAAGATGCAGGGTCACGTTGTGCAAGCCCCGAACAGCTATTTGAACGGTCTCTTCATCCTCAACCAACGCAGATCAGGCGCCCTGGCCGAGGCTGTGCCTATTGTCATCAAGTATGGCACGACACTCGAGCAAATTGATGGCCTTCGTCAACGCTTGTTGGAGTTTGTCCGCAGCGAACGCCGGGAATTCCAGACCAATATCCTTACTGAGATGCGTGAGGTGACCGAAAACTTCTCAGTCACCCTCAATGTTGTTTTCTTCTACAAGTCAAACTGGCAAAATGAGGGCCTGCGTTTGCAACGTCGCAATAAGTTCATTTGCATGCTCATGCTTGCCTTGCAAGAGATTGGCATCGAGGGCCCACGCATGAACCTCCAGGGTGCCCGTGTCGACATTCCTTTCCATGTCGCTGGGTTCCCTTCGCATAACATGGGTGCTCCTCCCGGCAGCAGTGATGGCCGGCCTCCTCCCACCCCTGTCTACCAGCATGACTCGATCCCCGAGAATACTGGCTCCAGCAGCTCTGTCCGCCAGCATTCTATTCTTCGTAGGGGCGCGGACGCTGCCGCTGCCCGGGCCCGCGGTGACTCGATGCTCACGCGGAAGCATGTTGACTTCTCGCTGGGCATGCGCGACGTTTCTTCCGGCGACGTCATGGGCGATGTCTTCGAAGACCGCGGCACTCGTGTGGATGACGTTGTTCGGATGGCCAACCGTGAAACCGCAGAGCGTCGCATCCAGGAAGAAGAGGAAGAGCAAGCCGAGCGGCAGAGCCGTGCATCTGGCTCTCACCGCCGAAGCCACTCCAACACCAGCGCCGCCCCGTCTGCAGCGCGCTCCGGTCGTCAGTCAATGGAATCCCACGGTGGTCACAGTTTGTCCTCCGTCAGTCGTGGCCGATTCTTCCGTCATCGCAACAGCATCAGCAGCCGCGGCCCAGCCGATCTGGAACAAGGGCCAACCCACGGCCAGCAATCGCCTCAGATCCGTGCCGTGTCGCCCGCTATGGACGAGAAATGATTATATTTCAACTAGTGCGGTGTTCATTCTGGAAATGACTGCCCTTGCGCACTTGTTCATCGTCCCTTTACATACTGTTGAGTGATTTGTTTTGATCATATCAGCATAGCTATCTATAGATAATACCTTTCCGTACATACCAAAAGGCGGCATGTTTGTTTCTATTTGCATCATAACTGGTTAGACACGCACCAGTATACATAATGTTCCGGCTGATTGGTTGAAATATCCAATTGGCTAGACTACTAATGTTGTTGTGTGGCTGGTATGATATCAGCTCATCTGGTCAAGTGTCAAATCCTTGTTCATTCTCTGTGGCATATTCCATCGATATATAGAATTCAATAATGATATGCACTGAAATCATTGCTTGGTCCATACGCTCATCTACACACTACTAACTCTTATGAATCTTATATCTTTCAAAACTACCTAGTACACTCCACCCCTCGAACAAGAAGGTCTAAATAATCCATACGATCAAAACTATAATAGAATCTACCATTACCACTTACTACTACTACTACTACTATAACTTAGTATCTCATAACATGTCCCTCCCCCCCTTCCCTACTACTCTCTCGGTTTAGTGGTACTTAGTTGTTGTTTTAAACGCTCATATACTAGGATTATTTCTGGGGATACACATATGTACAATAGTACCGGATTGAATTTGTTGCATGGTTTGTGTGTGTGTGTGTGTGTGTGTGTCATCCGAAGACAGATAAGGCGAGATGGTACTTAGCTTTTGTGCTCGTTATGTAATGTAACTACTTAAGCAAAGTAAGGGGGCGGTCTGGATGGTTTAAGTGCTGTAGCCAGAAAAGATCTTATCTTGTTTTTCTGCATTAGTAATTTACTACTACCGATTAGGGAATCTGTGAGGGGGGTGGGTTTGAGATTGTTTGAATGGAGATCTGATCTCAAGAGGGTTGGTTGGGCTGCAGATCACTATTAGCCTACTATGTGTGATTATGAAAGGTCGAAAGATATCTGATGTAATATGGATAGAAACAGAACTACAGTATATAATATACACCTGGACTGGAATGTTTACTGATGTAAAGCAGCTAGAAGAGAAAAGCTGGACTCTTTTTTTGGGGAGAAATCTGGTACGTATAGGTACACACACAATTTTGCTCTCAAGAAGAGGAAAATTTCAGAACAAAGGAAATGGGATATACGCCTGGATGATGAGACAAGAAGAGAGTAAGTGGAATAATGAGCAAGAAAATGGAAGTTAGAACGAGAAATCGACAAATGAGTGGAACTCAGACAGCCTGGTTGAGACGACAAACACTCCCAAACACCCGCTAGCCTTGAAACGCGTGTGGAAAAGAAAGCAATATGAAAAGGCAGCAAAAGAAGAGGAATGTATTTTAACAGGTGCAAAAAGAACAATATGTCGTAAGCATGGAGTGATA
Organism: Aspergillus costaricaensis CBS 115574; assembly: GCF_003184835.1. Classification (NCBI taxonomy): domain Eukaryota; kingdom Fungi; phylum Ascomycota; class Eurotiomycetes; order Eurotiales; family Aspergillaceae; genus Aspergillus; species Aspergillus costaricensis. Next base: position 1,367,913 of record NW_020291801.1, read on the forward strand.
TAAGTCATATAATCGCACACAATAGTGGACCGTACGTGGACTCTGTCCAACGCATGCCACACTGAATTGCAGTCTTCGCAAGGTCTACCTTGATAGTAAGATGGTGTCGGTTCTTTATAGGTCGGGTTGAGAATGGGTGGAACCCAAGTATGGATGGGGAGAAGGTGTATGTAATGGTCGAGGTGTGGCATCAGCATCCAGATACCGGTCAACATCAGCTTCTGAACCATATTCCGGAGCCAAATTGCCCCCGGTAGTCTTGATGTAGGGGGTTTCCGGGTCGTCTCCTGAGGGTTCTGACTCTCCGTCTTTCGTGAAAACGATAGGGGGTGTAATATGCCCAAGTTTAGGTGTTTCGACGCTGGCCTCCATGGCCTGTGTATCTGAAGCTTCTGTCGTGTACGGTGATGTTGACCGATCTGAGAAGATTGCTGGTATGTCCATTTTCGACCCTAGCTCCACGATGGGCGAATGCTTGGGGCTGCAACCTTCAACGGACCCCGCAATCGCCTCCTCGGGAATTGAAAGGTTCTCAAGACGGCTCTCCAGACTTGGACTGTGCGGAGAGCGAGTGCCAGTGCGTTCCTCGCTGTAGTCACTGGCGCCGCCGGAACCTCCACTGCTCCGTCGCTCCAACGACTCCCGCTCTCTCTTGAGAAGCTCCTCGCTCCCACTGACAACGCTACCCCTGCTATTGGTTCTCATCATCTCTATACCTAGCTTAGAGCCAGGGCGACGAGATCTTTGTTGAGGGCTGCTGGATCGTGTTTGAGAATTTCCGAGTTCTTCATCTTCATCATCGCCAGACTCGGCACACTCGTAGCGCTTGCGTTCCAACGACTCTCTCTTCGCCCGGATCGCTTCACTGGATCGCTGTTTGCGAGGTGTAAGGTTTCCAGACGTATGAACAGTGGCTGGTGCTGAAGACGCGTGAAGTAGGCTTGGGAAAGGCACTGCATCCGAGCCAGATGCGGAACTGCCATCCGTCGCTTCTTGTACACGAGTCACATCTTCGGAAATCCCGAGGCCGCCTCTATCCTGTTCTGGTTCTTCATTGTGATGACTCACGATGACAGGGCCGTCATCTGGTTTGATTGACTCCGTATCGCCAAAGTAACTGCTGACGATAGAGTCCTCTCGACTGGATCCTCTGTAAGAGCTAGAAGGCACATGTGCAAACCCCGACGAAGCTGTTGAACTTGGGCTATGCTCGGCTTGCACAAAAGCCTGGCGTATCGTAGAAGGCGGGACACTCATTGACTGGGAAGGATTGTAGTCCTTTGGAGGCGGCTTCCACTGACAGAACCTACACAGTGCTTCCGTGAATTTTGTCAGGGTTGGAGGCTTCTCAATGAGCGCGTCAAAATGGTGGGTTTCTGGAAGATCCTTAAGGTAGCCTGTAACCGCAATGATTGGAGTATGCCGATTCGCACTACGCGTTTCGCGCACCATACGCGCGACATCGGCCCCAGTTACCTGGGGTAGCTTGAACTCCGTCATGATAATGTCGAACTGCACTTCGCTGAGAGCGTAACGCATCGCTTCGTTACCGTTTACCGCCGTAATGGTACGACATCGCAGTTTCTCAAAGAGGCGTTCCATCACTATGCGAGAGACCGGATGATCTTCACAGATGAGCACATCCAAGGGCCGGAAGAATGGCCCATCGGGGAAATTAATCTGTGACATGCGCCTTGAGCTTTGACGGCGGCGCTGTACTTTAAGCAAGGCTTTTGTGCGCGGATCCTCATTGTCTGATGAGGAGGGCGAGATATCGAATAATTGGCTGCGGCGTTTGTAATGGCCCACGGCATACGTTTCCTTGGCTAGAGATGATGAGAGGTCCCCGTCCTGGGAGCCTATGGTTTGTGATCTTGCTCGTGAGGCGGGAGCACTGCCGTGGCGCTGTCCAGAAGGTGTCTTGTCAGGCGAGTGGGCCGTGGCTCGAGGGGGCTTTATAGGAGACGACGATGCGGAGCCGTGCTTGAGACTTGCCATCCGACCTTGATCGACACTTGCGGGCTGAGAGCTTCCGGCGGACTGCGAGTTATTAGAAGAAGACCCGGACGTTTTTCTGCGCTCGTGATTTTGACCGGTGCTAAATTGAACGAGAAGCGGGGACGAAGGCTGAGAGGGACGACTGGGAGACGAATTCGCCTGGCTCACGCTTGAAGGGGACGAAGGTCGGTTGTTGCCTTTGGTTTGAGACAAAGTCCGCTGTAGGGGCATCGGTAACGGGCTGCCCTCCAAAGTGGGGGGTGCAGGCTGCGTGGGAGCTTGATCCTGGCCACCTTGCGCGTGTCCCTGTTGCTGAGAGCCGGTGGGGGGAACGTGACGTTGCTGTGCCTGCATTGCCTCCTGGCGTAGTTTTTGTATCACGTCCTTGTTGGCCTTCTCGAGCATGGGAAGATTCTTGAAGGCAAAGTTGCCAAAATCATCGGCCATTGTAGGCTCGCTCAGTCTCCTGCTACGTGACTCACGCACGTGAGGTGGAATGTGCAGAGGCATCAACGGTCGCTTCATCGAGTTTACATGAGAGCGGACTTTGAACAAGGCATCATGAGGCCGATCCTGGGGGTATGCGCCAGTGGTTAACGGCGGTTGAGGTGGGCTTGCATCTTCCAGTTCTTCAGCAAAGGCTTGAAGCGTGGCGCCACGAGCGTCGAAGTATTCGGTATCTTCGGGGTTCTCAATGTTGGGTACAAACTGCGCTTTGTCCTCCAGTAAGGTATCCCAGTTGATATCAGAAAACCAAGGGTGGCTCCGGATCTCTGCTCCACCATTTGGGTATTTCTCATCCACATTAGCACCTATCCGTTCACGAGGGTTCATGGTCATGAGCCTGTTCACAAGATCAATAGCTTCGGGGGAAGCGTATTCCTCAGGTTCCTCCGGCCAGTTGATCCTCCGGTGAAGGATGTTGTCAAAGACCTCATCTGGAGTTCCAGCATTGAATGGCGGATAGCCGAAGAGGAACTCAAACATAATACAGCCCAGGGACCACCAATCACTCATTTCATCCTGACCAACACCGTTAATGGTTTCCGGGGCCAGATAATCTGGTGTGCCCACAAACCGCCTGTTATGGTCCTCGGGGTCAAACAGCGCCATTAGGGGAGGCATCATTGACTGCTGTGGCGGAGTACTATAGGAGAAGGAATTGCTCATTGTGGGTTGAAGCGGGTACAAGTGAGGAGACTCACCCGCCTCGCTTTGGCTCTCCTCTTCGGGTAGTTGATGCTGATGGTGGTGTTGGTGGTGGCCCGGGACGGGCACAGGCATAGTGCCAGAAGCTTCACCACCCTCGTTGACAGACAAAGTGCGGAACATGGCATTCAGACTCTCACTGGCGCCGCTATCGCTACGGTAACCGGACGCTCGACGAGAAGTCTGCCGACTGAGCCCGCCCCCTTGGTTGAGGCTGAAGTAAGATGGTTGGGGGATGCTGCTAGCAACATCTGGCGTGATCAATGGTGTGGAGCCTGGGGATCCACTGCCTTGGAAATCGAAAGAGGCCGATCTGGAAGATGTAATTGACGTTGCTCGAGGAAACGAGCCCTGCTTCAGAAGATCGGGTGCTGGCTCATTGTTCATACTCTTGAGGACGCGTTTCTGACGCCCAACAAGGCCCATGCGTGATAGTCCGAAATCAGTCAGCTTAAGATGACCCGTCTGATCGATAAGAAGATTGTCTGGCTTGAGATCACGGTGGACGATACCTCTACCATGGAGATGTTCGACCCCAAGGACTACTTCCGCAATGTACTTTTTCGCCCAGTCCTCGGGCAGTCCACCAAGAACCTTGACGAGCGAAGCGCAGTCGCCGCCGTTGAGATATTCCATTACCAGGTAAAGGTAGTCCTTGCTGGAGAATGTCCAATAGAGCTTAGCAACAAAATCGCTTTCGCCTTGCCACATCATAATCGCACGCTCCGCCTTGACATTGGTGACCTGATTCTTCGCGACCATGTCCGCCTTCTTCAACACCTTGATCGCAAAGTATTCTCCAGTTACTTTTTTCTTGGCCAAGTACACACTTCCAAAGGCACCTTTGCTGATTGGCTTGATGATCTCAAAGTCCTTGATCGACGGCGGTGCTGGTCTCGGTTGCGGCTGGCTGGCCGATGATAAATGCGGTGAAACGGGAGGCTTTACGATATCGGAAGACGTTGCGGACGATTGACGGCGATGATGAGGGTAGTGGATTTGTGCCAGCTCGATCGCATTTGCGGAGGGAGATACTATAGGTGATGGTAGACTATCGGCGCCGCTCGAAAGACGAGCCCGGGGCATTCGCAATGGTGAATGTGGCCCGGATACCCTGGCCGGAGAATGTTGTCTGCGAGGTGAGCTAGAAAGACCGGGAAGGACTAGACTCCTGCGCTTTCTGTCCATACTGCGGTCGGACGACGGCGAGTCGGTTCGCACGGCACCGGGGAAAGCAGAAGAAGGAACGCTGCTGTCACTGTTATCACCAGCATCCAAATCTATCAAAGAGAGACCCCGTCTGGATGGCTGCGATGTCCCTAACACCCCGGCGATACTCTTGTGCGATCGGGGTGTGGGACATTCCATTGGGCTGTTCGACCCAGTCGACACAGCGACTGAGGCTTTGCCTTCGGAGGAGTGGTTGGACTGGAACCGGTCGGGCGAATTGCGCATGGACATGGTTAAAGCGGACATTGCAGGCGGTGCTGTAGATTCGCGCTTCCCTCGTATTATCGGGCTACTTGCAGTCACGGCGGGTTCGTTGTCTTGGGGTGCGTCATCGTCTGAGGCACTTGAGTCACTGAGCTGGCCCGCCGCAATTCGCTCAGCTTTAGTGAGAGCTGCGGTGATGCACTCCTCTACCAGTATTGTGTATTCGATGCGAATCCGCTCGGCATACTCCACAATTCTTCTATGGCGGATAACCGCATCGACTTTTGCCTTGGCGACTTGTTCGGTATCGGTGCACAGGGCCGCGAGTCCTTGCTCCTGCTCTAGTGTATTAGAGCTGGGTGACTGCCACTGGAGAACCTGCGAGATACGAGATTCGGACTGCGGTGACAACGTCCGAAAATCATCACTGTTGTCCGCGCGAGATTCCTTGATTACAGGCATGTTGATTTCCAAGGCAGTGTCACAAAGGTCAAGGATCAATTCAACGACGCGAGCTAGCGGACGCCGCACTGCGAATGATCGAGCGCGAGTATGCCCGATTCCTGAGGCCGAATGATCTCTGGATCGAGGCGGCGTGCCAGGAGCGGAATTAGCACTAGAGACTGATCCGGACGACGGTGCGGAGGCCGCTGGAGATGGCCCAATTGGTAGGCCTTTGTACTCGGGCTGGGGTGTCGGCGGAGGGTTGCTCTCCCCGAGTACCAACGGCCTGCTTTGTCTGGCTTCTAGAGCATCTAGCACTCTGACGATGGCATGACGGTGCTCGTTGAGATTCTCCTGAGCTATCTGAACATCCATCTCGGCCCGATGCTCCTGTAGACAAAGATCCGAATGTTTCTCGAACCACCATGGTGTGATCTGACGTTCACAGATGCGACACAACACCGGATTCGGAGCTGGATGCTTTGAAGGATCAGGCTCACTAGCCGCAGCCTCAGCCAGAGTGGTCAAGTAGTTTGCCAATACTTCCGCTCCAACGCCCAAGGATTCTACTAGCAAAGGCGGAAGGTCGATGGTGACTTCTCTCGGTTCCGTAAACGGTCGCAACATCCACATGGTCTGCCAATGTAGAAAATATTGGTTAGTCTATATCACGTATACCACATCGACTGTTGCAGTGACTTACATGTCCAACTCCGTCGGCAGTCCGATCAAACACCATGATACCTTGTCCTTCCAGATGAAGGAGGTCATGATGGCGGTCCTCCTTCTCTGCGGGGGCTTGTGCTTCTTCTGCAATGTCGGTCGCTTCAGTAGCTTCATGCTCTGGCTCCGCAGGTCGTGGCTCTGGCGAGTACTTCAGGACCGAGTCGGGGCCCATATGGACTGCGAAGCGAATAAACCGACTGCGGGAGTCATCCTCCTTCATGCTCTCTATAGCATCGTGAAAGACGTTCTGGTTACCGACCACGATCTCCGATATCATCCGCCCCTCTATTGACACCGGTGACGTGCCGACGACCTGTTTCCATGATGGACTGACCCATTTGACGCGACCATCGAGATCCAAATCAACAATGACATTCAGGGTTTGTTCCGCCGCTTCCTTGAGATCTTCACGTTCCTGTCGCATGTGATCGACGCTGGGGGAGCGAGTAGGAGAGAATCTCGGATCGATACTCCGAGCTTCCTGCCGCAGGGCAGTCACGGCGGGAGGAGCGAGGTATTGAGCATCATCTGTGCCATTGCCCGCCATGCTGAAAAGGCGGAGCCGACAGGAATACCGAAGACTGCCCCGAGGGGAGGACGAGGGGAAGTCGAATGACTGAGAGGCGTGGGGTGTGAAATCAAGCGAGAGAAATTATACACGTTGAGCAGCTTCCAAGCAGGACCGTCTGCTAGGCAGAGCGGGTGCCCTTTGATTGTTGGTTATGAATGCATCCGCAGTATTAATTGGCCATGGCTGGATAGCGGGGGACGGTGATGACGAGACAGCAAACAACCCTATCGCAACAAAGTAGACGGGGAAGTGCACTTTTTTTTTTCGTTTTTCTGGTGATAGACAGGGAACGAAATATTTCTTTTTTTTTGTAGATAAAGAAAGAAAAAAAAGAGGAGTATCTCGTGATCACGTAAGGACAGAGGAGGAAAGCGAAACGAAGAGGGAAAAGCGGCTATGCGGGGGAATGGCGCGACGGAGCGTCAACGCGAAGCCAGGGTGACGATTGACCGAGTCAACCCCCCGGAACGAGGTCGACTAGAAGCAGGGAATAGTCGGGGTTGGTGAAACCAGACAGCGCTGGAGGAATAGCGACATAGAATAAACAGAGCGGCGGGAGGAAAAGGAAAGCCAAGAGGGAGGGAAATGGCGAGACGAACAAGAATTAAGGGCGAAAAATAGATGGGGAAAAGGCACAGCGAGAGTGAGTGGGAAGACAAGCCAGCAGCCAGCCAGCCAGCAAACCTCAGGAATGGCAGCGTCAGTCCGTCGTACTATTCTTGTATTTCCTGTATGGAGGGAAGAACGTGAGAAACAGCAAGTTTACCAGTCTTTACCCGTTTGGTATCCACTCAGCCAAATCACACGCCGCCAACGGTGACTCCGGGTCTGTGCGGTACCGTTTGGTATGGTAAAATTGGCGGGAAAAGCAGCAGCGCAAGACTTTCGATCAACGATTGACTTTCAGAAGTCCAAACACTTTCTCAGGAAAGAAAGTCTTCGGTTGAATGGACACAATCTGGATGGGGTTTTAGGTTTCCCGCCTGAAACCATCGTAGCTTCAAAAGGCAGGGGAGATGCTGGTCGTCTGCTTCTAACTGCCGATTGAGAGACAGTCAGAAGCCGTTCCAACCGGAAAATAATACTTTGTAGTTACTACGACGGAGTTGATAACATGATTCGCATTGAGATTTATTACCAAAGTTACTCCGTCTTCTCTGCTGTCTAGTACTTTGTAGTATAGCAGTATAGTAGTACATTGCGACTGAAGTTACTTTCATCACTAATACCGGCAGATTCAATTAATCTTTCTTACTTTTTCGCTTCCCTTCTCTTCTTCCCCCCTCCTCTCACCTCACCTTCCCTTCTGACACACGGTGCATCTACTAGTAGTCTTAAAGTCTTTCCGTCCGGGATTTCTTACCGCTGGCTAAGGAGTGGTGGCTCCGTCTGCAAGGTGCATTAGGGTATGGATCACAGTCCATTAGACCTCTCAGAGGAGCCGCGGTGGAGGCCCGGACACACCCGTGGTATAGGCATCTAGTCACTAGCTACATCCACTTAACTGTACCTAGCTGCACAGTTATCTAGGCGCTGCTTCAACATGCGCCAGAACCGCCCATCATCTGCTGGTATCATCGTCGACATTATCCGACGGACAACTTCCATACGTTTGTTATTCGCTGGCCATCCCCCAGCTCCCTCTCCCTCACTCTAGCAACGGGGCAGTGATTCATCCTAGTCCGATGCTGCATCCTCCCCACTCGATTAACAAATCGAATGCTTGGAGAGATATTGAATTAATCCCAACACACGGCTCGTTCCTCAGGACACTCTCCTCTCTCATTTGTTGTGGCCTGACGATTATCGGTCGCCATTAACATCATTGCCGTCATCATCACCCAGGAACCAGCAGTGGCGCCCCCCTCCATTCAGAGACAACGCAGCATTGCCGACCTCGTACTTTCCCGTGGGTGAGATAGCGGAATTGCTTTTCTTCTTTTCTTTCGGTCTCGATCCCTTCTGGAGGGAGGTCAGTCCGAACCACACACGACAGTATCCGCAGCCACGAAGCGCCACTCTAGACCCCGTCTCAACGGTCGGGCCATTTCCATTTGGCGCATCTCTTCGATGGGTTTCTGTTCTCGAATTCCTGTGCAACCGACCGTACTCTCCTCGCCCCTTCTAACACGCAGCCGTCGCAATCTAGAAAACCCTGTAGACTGAACTGGTGCAAATTTTTTGTCACCCCGGAAAGGATCCTTACGAGTGAATGCGACCGAGGGCGTACGTGTGTTGCCTGCAGCGTCCCATTTGCGCCAATGAATACAGAGGGCCGACTACACCAGAACGTCACCGCCCGGCCAAAAGAAGCTGAGAACCATAATGGTTAATAATGGCAAAGAACAAGAGTCTCTCATCTGCTTCCGCTGTACCATGGATCAAGCTCCCCCAGACCCAGCGGATAAGCTGCTCACTTGACTCCCCTTCGCCCCCCCATGAGATACATCATTCGATCCGGGACAGGGGACACTAGAAGCCCGGATTCATCTCCAGCTAAACTGACTGGGGTTCCGCTGGTAAGCGAGGCAGGTTTGTCTGCATGTCTGCAGTTACACACGCAGTCCGGACTGCGGTCGGCCATTGGCCCGTGACAGATCATAGTCTCAGCCCTGGATTCCGCGCATTCGTTCGACTCAGTTGCGGAATCCACTAGAGACCATCTTAGCAGTATCGGTTTGTTATCCCTTCTGCGATTTGGTGGGGATTGACCGGTAGCAGTCAAATCGGTATTGAGGTAGTATTGTTTTTACTCTCATGTCACTCCGGTTATGACCCGAAAATGGTAAACCCAGGCTCGTTCGTCATCAGGACTCCTTCCACGTACTCCCCGATGGAGGATAACACCAATCGGTATATGATAGAAGCTGAGGTGGATGTTTCTGCGGGGTAAACCAGGTGGGGAGGTTCCAAAGCTGATTGACGGCGTGGCTGGAGACCAAATGCCATCCATGACCGCAAACGATCCCTTCTTTTCTTTTTCGGTCCGCCTTTGGTCCTCCTGCTGCTACCTATCAGACCAGTAACGTCCTTCGGCTCTGCTTGACGGCTACGCAATAATATCATGATGATGACAATGATGCGCTGGTGGGCGATCCACCCCGTTTCACCTCCATTGCCTCAAAATCTCGAAAATGGCGCCCTGAGGACCTCCCCAACCCCTGGACATCGCTACAAGCCAATGACGACCGTATCCCTGGTTGTATTCTCGAATTATTCTATCGCCATCAGCCAAACATCCAAATCCCATGGGTCCCAGTCTCTTCCACCCTGCTCAACTGTGAGGATCACCGTCTGCAGGTGGCGTAGGCACGTCCGGCCTCCCGTACATGAAATGCGATGAGAGTTCCTGCACCTCCCACATCCCAGACTGCATTCCACCGTCAATCCTTACCGAAGGGCCCAAGGAGAATGAAAGCAAAGGTGGAACAAGAGCAATGATCGGCCTTTTGTCTGTGGAGGAAACAACTCCCTCCCCACACTCGGCACACAAATTCCTCCCTCGTTTGAACCACTCACAAGCTAACACCATTAAACCCAAAATTGTACTTGCCTGTGGAGATCGTCCAACATGAACAAAGACATGAGAAAGAGGATGACAAAAGTACTACTAACTACCACGATTCTTCCCTTAAACTAACCAACCATATCTCCCATCCCCGCACACAAGACACGCATGGACAGACATTGGCCGATCCCACGAGATCATCTGACAGGGGGTTCCCAACCTAAATACGGACAGAGAAGCATGGGAAAGAAACTCAGTCAGTCACTCCAGTAACAGTAACCTTGCTTACATACCACACCACCCATACAATGTTAATGTGTCAAAACCAAAACCAACAAAGTTAACGTTCAGCCACCTCCGCCTCTAAAACCAAGAATTTCTTCCTAAGGTACCTAGTACTTGCCCAAACTAGCAAGACACCTGGATGAAAATTAGAGAAGCAAAAACATAAAATAAAATAAAAACAAAGTGAAAATGGGTCCACGGAATCGAAGGACCTGGAACCCTACCACCTCATCATTGATTTGCACGGGGAGGAATATATACATACACACGCACCGCACATATTACTATATAGCTCGTTCTCCATTGAAAGCCAGGGGAAATTCCCGAAACCAAGCTTGCTTTTAAAAAACACTTGAATATAGAAAAGACATATACAGGTTTTTCGTCTCATCATGGCGTGATCTTCTCTTCTACGTGAAGGCGAGTGGATGGCCTATTTAGACCTAGACATTTATTTACCAGCATGTCACAAAAACAACTACCATGTGATAAGAATCTGAATTCTTAAATTTACGTTTTAACACAGACATAGACGGCATCTAGACCCCTCCCTAACACCACACCCACAATAAGCCCCCATCCATATACTTCCGTAAGTATCCATCCATACCACAGTACCTAGATAGGTAGGTAAGTTCTAGTAGTTACCATAGCAGCGATCAGCCATTCTCCATCCATCTGTCCACCCATCCGTCCACGCGCACATACACACAGACACACCCTAAGTCGACCTCTACCAATCCATCTATCCTCATAGCCAAAAACTATTCCCTTGTCTCCGGCACATACATGCACACCCAGTATCGAAATCTCCCCTCCCCGAAGTAATTTTCTCTCCAAATCCCAAAGTACATCCATCCTTGTTTCCATTTGTGCATTTTCACATGCATAGTACATACACATACACACAGGCCCATGTATATATTGTATATATGTATGTTTGATTTGCCATCCCCATCCCCATCCCAATCCCAGCCCCCTACATCATACACTTCGCCTCCACCCACCCTATCACGGCATATACATAATACAGCATACATATACATATACATATAATTTAAGCATGGGGGGTAGAGGAGGAAAAAAAAGTAATAGCAGTATAATTAGCCTTGCAAGGGGGCGGGGGCGATGTGGGTGTGATTTGGGGTAGATAGTACGACTTTGAAATGTCTGTATCGAGGATGGCTGGTTCTCATTCTGTAAAGTGATGTACTAAGTATATGAACGGGATGGAACAAGCTAAAGAGTACTTGTGACATGTATGTACTATCTGTGGATTATGATGATACTTCCTTTGGATTCTGTCTCTTTGTATCCGGGGAGGTCAGTGTTTCTGGGGTATATGGCACGGTAGTAAGAGTAAGAAGGTGGAGTTGTTGAAGCATGGTTTCATCATTGGGGTTGCTTATGCGTTTAGTCGATGCATGGTTGGTCCAATGATGTGGTTTGATGCTGGGAGGATCATATGAACATTGCCTTCATTGAGTTTACAGGATGCAGGATATTCTCTCCGCATTAAAATTGTAATAATATTAGCGTGAAAGAAGGTTTATCCTTAACAATAGCAGACTTTCGAATTGCAAGCCTGAGCACGGGTGCGCGTATGGAATGATAGTGACAGAAGTCACTTGTTAAGAATTACATTAATGATAATGACAATCGCAACACGTATCGAACCAATTCAGTCCCAGGATATGATATCAGACGCGATCTTCTCGGCAAGCATGTCTAAGGCTGTCAGCAGCGAATAGGAACCCTGACACTGAAGGCAACTTACAAACTACCGATTGGGGATGTCCCGGAGGCAGAAATGGGAACGCACTGGCATCGACCACTCTCAATCCATCCACACCAAATACTCGTGCCTGGCTGTCAACCACAGCCATTGAGTCATTGCGTACACCCATCTTGCACGTACACGAAGCATGGTAGACTGTCATAAGGGTGTCCTTAATCACTTCTAGAATCTCCGAATCAGTCTGGAACTCCTCCCCGGGAAAGTATTCTTCCCCGTCAATAATCGGTTCCATCCCCGGACTCTGGAAAATCTCGCGATTTCTTCGATAAATCGCAACAGCCACTTCTTCGTCTGTTTTGGTTGCAAGCCAGTTGGGATTTATTATTGGCAGGTCGTCTGTGTCGTCTGAAATGATGGTGACATTCCCGCGGGATGTGGGTGCGACTAATGCTCCGGCGATTGACGCATACTGCGCCCCATCCTGCGGTTGGTGTTTAATAGGATCAGAGAAATCTCCAAGATAGAGTGCCACTGGAATGTACTTCAAGGGTTTACTGTTAGCCATGCTCAAAGACTTCGTGCAGAGAGGATACCTCTATCTCAGGCCAGCCAGGAGGGAACCAGGATAGATCCCGGATCGTCTCATCGGAGAACTGAGACCGAACTTCATCTGGGACCTTCTCAAAAGCCAGGAAATCAATTCCTTGGGATGTCAGTGGACCAGTACGGTTTGCTAAATACTGGATGACTATTTCAGTCAAGTAAAGAAAGTCAGTAGCAATCCTGGTGCTTGTTGGAAGCGCAACTCGGTAGGCAGGCCCGAAGAAAGCATGATCCCACATGTTTTGCCCTACTCCGGGAAGGTCAACAACAACCTCAATACCATGCTCTTTCAGCTCACTAGCTGGACCAATTCCAGATACCATCAGGAGCTGAGGGCTCTGGAATGCCCCGGCTGACACTATGACTTCCCGGGTGGCTCGTAATATATATATCAAGTCCCCAGTCCTTACTTCCACCCCGGTAGCTCGCCTTTCTGTGTTGATGAGTATTCTCTTTGCCATTGTCTTCTTGTACAGTGCAAGAGTCATTAGGCGTGGTATCGGAGAGCTTTTGAAAGCGGCCTCTGAACTACTTCGGATCTTCTTGTGTGGGTCGATGGTTAGAGCACAATATTGAGCGCCCAGTAGGAACCCGCTGTTGAAGTCCTCGATTTCCGGAATGCCTACAGACTCCATACCGCGCTTTATCCAGCTCGAAAACGGTACGGCGAAGTCAGGGTAGGATACTTGCAGAGGCTCGCCCCGTTCATCAAACGCACCCAGGTTGAACGCTGCTGTGGCATTGCTATGCCGTATGTCGTTGTTGGGCGGAGTGAAGTTAGCCGTGCGTTGGAAGAAAGGAAGAATTCGGTCGAAAGTGTAGCTATTGTCGTCCACAAGCTCAGCCCATCTTTGCATTGCCTCTCTATTCGGCCTAGCTCCAATGTCAGTTCTGCCCTCAGTGAACTACCCGGAGATTGATTTCGAACCTTTGATAAACCATCATATTGGATCCTGTCCTGTAGAGGGGTCAAAGGAATCAGCGTTGCCCATATGAAGACGAAGACGAAATTGAGAGACGAAGTTAGCTTACGATCCCCCCAGACATTTGCCTCTGGGGTAATGAAGGTCGCGATAATTGGCTCCCGGAACATTGTAGGCGACAAACCGCCAATCCACGGGTGTCGAGCTGTTCACATCGCTCCCTATGCCTATGATCCCAGCTCCTGGAACTGCAGCTAGGGGATATTTGAGCTCGTAGAAGTCTCCTGCCTCAACCAGAGCTACTCTGTATCTATGTTGTGCGAGACGAGCTGCCAAAGTTAAGCCCCCAGCCCCGGCACCAACAACCACGTAGTCGAAGGAGGCGTCTAGCCCCGGAACGCCTAGCTCGGCATCGTCCAGATAATCTTCCGATATCCCTAAGGCAGTGGTAGCAATGGCCAATAGGACAAATATCCACGTGGTAAGGGAAGACATCCGGCCAAGGCACATATGATGAGAGCAGGCGCTTGGCGAAAGAACGGGCCTTTCAGACATCCGAGGCATGTTCCTGATCGTTAGACCTATCACTGCATCCCACTGAAGCCCACGGAATAAGTATACATGAGATCTCAAAGAATAAGAGCGATGAACGAAATGATTAAGAAGAATGGCGCGGTGCTTTGAGAGAGATGTAGTTGTATCACAGCGGGGGATCTATTGGTTCCTGCCGGATGAGGAAAGAATATACCACTGAATGACCTGTTCCTGCGCCATGCAGTGAACATCCAACAACCAATGAACGGTATCGATCCGGTCAGGTATAGCATGATCATTCCATCCAGCATCTTGCCTGTTATTCAAGAGGCCGATGACACCCATATTTGCAAGGACATAGACAGCCAGCGCATTCTCGGAGCCAAAGAAACCAGACCTGATGCGAACTGCGACTTAAGCACACTGCAGATTGACACCAAAATGTTTCCTTCAAGTTCTCAGATTCCCGTTCAACCTCATCGTTGGTGATGTTGTGAGGTTCAATGATCATCCCTCCATGGCGACGATCATTCCCCATATCACAAGGAATATTTCGCATCCATGCTGGTATCCCATTTCTTCACACGAGCCCCGTAACCTTCTGTCGGCTTCCGATGATCCAATCAGCAGCGAATCAAGTCGGCTCACATTCCAGCAGGGGAGGGGAAAGAACCGATGATATGGTGCAGGATGTGGAACCAACACGAAGGTTCAATGTATGACAGGATAAGGGAAGTTGATTTGGCAGGAATTAGACAATCTTCGCAGATAGGACAACATTGGAATATATAACGTAATTCACTTCCCTTCGGTCTTGCGATCAAGATAAGATCCATAGCTTCAATCATAATCTGTTATGTCGTTTCGAATGTGTATTGATCATGACCGATAGGTTTCCCCGAGAAAGCTCTACCAAAGACATGTATCATCTTTAACTCGAAAGCCGGACCAAAGATCGAGGAAATGCTTCACCGTATCTCCGGACTCGGGCATATTATTCGGCAGGGTCTGAAATGAAGTAGGCCAATCTGCTCGGGGCGTTGTTACAAAACTTTATTGAGTACCATTCGGGGCTAGAGCCAAGGGGACAGAAGCCGATGGAGTGAGTATACGAGACGCCTCAGTTGATCCCACTCGGAAGATAATGAGGGATCCCAGCATTTCAAGGGTTTCGCAGGGTTAGATACCCGGTGTTGGGTCTCATGGCCAGCCCAAAATTGCCTGGGGGTCAGTTAGCAAGGTTTTGTCCAGAAGTCCATCTGACTATATACAGGGACAACAGGTATGAGAGAACGTGCCTAAATACGGAATGAGGAGGAATTACTTATATATTACATTAATAAACATATACATCCGTACAGAAACCATCAGAGTCTAGCCCGAGATTACAACGCCTTCTTTTCACCGGCCACCCGCTCCTGTTCCACCACATACCCGACTGCACGAGCGAGACCCTCGTACACAGGTACAACAGGCCTATATCCGAGCCGGAACTTGGCCTTGTCGCATGAGTAGTAACGAGTCATACATGAGTAGCGAACGGTTCTTCTGGTTAAACGAGGTGTCTTGCCGAGAAGGCCCAGCACCGTCTCTGCAATTCCACCAATAGGGCCCAGAATGCCCTCAGGGAGCTCCCACACCTGATGAGGCTCCACAACCTTGCCAGTCAATGCCCAGGCAGCACGTGTCATGTCCCAGAAGTAGACCGGGGAATCGTTCGTAACATTGAACGCTTCGCCGTCAACCCGCTCGTGGTCCAGGGGAGCACCCTGCCCAGCTTCATACCGAGAGTAGGTAGCGAGCAAGCGGTATGCAGCCAAAGTATGAGCGTATGCAATGTTTCCAACGTACGTAAAATCAAACAAGTTGTTGTTCTCGCCTAACTGCATGCGGAGGACGGTCGGGGAGGCTTTGGACGAGTGCTCCAGGACCTTAAAGGTGAAGGTCGTATCCTTCTCACCGTAGATACCAGCCGGACGAAGGGCACATGTTACCATCGAGGTTGGAGAGGCGCGGTTATACTTCAAGACGATTTCTTCGGCGTCCGCCTAAGAGGGTGAATCCTGGTCAGTACCTATCCCAAGAACGAGAAAAAGGGGTACATAACGCACCTTGGTTTCCGAATAATACTCTTGTTGCAACGGCCCCCGGATAAGAGGCCACTCTTCGGTGACGTTGATGAGGTCACTCTGGGTATCGTGCACGACAGAGCTCGAGCTGGTGTATACAAACGCTTTGCACTTTCCGCCCCAGTCACCACGGGCACCGCCCGCAACTTCCACCAAGACTTTAGTTCCGTCAACATTGACCTTACGCAACAAGGGCTTGTTCCCTTCCAGAACGTTGGGCGTAGCGGTGTGAATAACAATGTCGGGCTTGACCGCGCGGAAAACGGCCAGCATGGACTCTTCGGACGTGATGTCGCCATCATAATACTCGGCTCCCGGAAGACGGTTGTGGGTCGTTCGCAGGTCGACAACAGCTACTTTCGCGATGCACCGAGGGTATCGATCGCCCAGCTTGGGGTAAACAAATCTGGGGTCATTCTGGGGCTTGGGAAGAGCGACACTGGGATCTGTCTCCGAGGGGAAATTGAGCAACTGATCAACAATGTGCCAACCCACGAACCCGCAGCCACCAACCACTAGGACAGTGCCCAGTTCCATTGTAGGACGTCGAGTAGACATTTTGAAGTATGACAGTAAGCTGTGATATATATAGAGCTAACTATCCGTGGTCAGTGGTTGGGGTAAGAGATAATAAACAGGAGAAATTGCGAGGCCTGAAGGTTTGGGGGACGACGATGGTTTCCGCCTCCGGACAGAATCTCCGGGTTAAAGCTCGGACCCCCCGCAAAGAAGCCACACGTGAGTTTCCACTTTATGGAACCGAGATATTTAACTGGGTTCTATTTGTATTGCCCATATAATTCAGTAACGGATCTCATATTCGATCTAATCACAATTTCGTTAATCAAACTGTTCTGGCTTGCAACTTTTAGGGTCATTGCGTCAACTATCTGTACTTCTTATCAACGGTTTAGTAAGGAGGCAGATCTTATATGGCCACTACCATGCACTATCCAAATGGGGACTCTCCCTTCGATTCCTCTAGCACCGCTACAGAACAGCTTAGACCCCAGTGTTGTATCCCATATCTCTGTTTCTCTACGGATAAAACGGCTTGAAAGTCTGGGAACGGATGCTTAAAGAAGCAGGGAGGAAGTAGAGGCCCGATATTGAGGTCATCTTAGCCAAAATATCAGTCTTCAAGAAACGGAGCACAGGATCGTTCTAGCTGAGCACCCCACTGACTCACTAACCTAGACCAATATAGGCTCAGGATTTCTATGTTTCGCTGTATTCTTTCATCAATGCGACTGTCTATAAACTCGCCAACGTGGATGGTAACTTACGCGGTCCTTTCTACTGATCGTCGCAATTCTCGGTTATACTTCCTTCGATCTTCCGGTGTTCCCCAGAATAATTTGGTTGCTTCGGGGTTAACAGTGGTTCGTGGGTCATAAGGCGGGTGTTCTTCTTCTAGAGATGCGACTATCCCCTCGATGTGATAACGCATCTCCTCAGTTCGCCTTGGAACGTAGCATAAAACTCCTTCTTTGGACACACGAATATGAAAGAAAGACGAGGCCTCCAGAAACACACGGGGCTGTTCTTCCGGGAATCGCGGACTCAGATGTATCAGGATCTTGAACATGCCACCATCCAGTTGCGTCATTGGTCTTCCAAAATATGTGAGCCTCCACATGAATGGGTTCCCCTCGTCAAGATATAGATCAACCGTAATGTTGTTCTGATGCTTGAGGGTTTCAACAATTTGTTCGTACTGTCGTTGCAGGCTAGCTGCAATACCCCATTCTTGCTTTCTGGCCAACTGTCCTTCGACAGCCCAACCGCGTGTTTCTCGAAGAATGGCATCTCTGACGACAGCCATCCGCCGTTTTAACTCCGGATAGTCGAAATGGCCATCCATACTATTGTTGCCGCCCTCAAAAGGCATGCTCTGGAATTTGGCTTTGCGGGAGTGTTTCTTCTCTGCAGCAACAAGAGATTGCATGTAGGGCTCGTAATACCACAAGAAACGTCTTTTGCGAAAATCCGCAAACGGGTCAAAAGAAGGCCTCCCATCCTCATAGATGATATTATCATCGCTTTCAGATGTTGGGTCGGCTAGCGAGTCCGTACTCCCTTCAAGTGTTATGTTGAGCGATGCCTCAAGAGGCTCGAGAACGGCGAGGCGGAGAGTTTCATGGTGTATCTGGAAACCTGGTCAAGAATGTTCTAACCTCAGAAGGGTATCTAAGCCCTTATTACCTTGGATACGTAGGCTTCCATGTTCTCTATATCGCTCGGTGACCGTGAGCTTTCATATCCGGGTTCGTTTTCGTAGGGGTTAGACGACATCAAGCTCTGAATCGAGATAAGAAGAGACTCTAAGCACTGCGCAGACGACCATTGCTCTCCACTTTCACCTCGCCAGGTTCTACAAAAGATGTCCATTAGCCAAGGCTCTCGCAGTTGATATGTATAGGCATCTGTATCTGTACCCCAAAATCGATCTATTCATCACCGCTTGATTAGTAGGATCATGAGCAACTTCGAGAGTCTCAACTCACAAGCAGACTCGGCCAGATGAATAGATGTTGGGGTTAAAGCGGCTTCGACCACCGTTAGTGGTCAAGGCGCGGACATTTGGAGATGTGGCTGGGTAGTCTGTGAAGCTTAGTCCACTTGTCCACAGGTTTATGAATTCCCACAAGATGGTGATAATATACCTTTCCCGAACTTGATAAGAAACTAAGGTATATCATGCTGGAGATTAACATAGAGCTCTGTAAACTGATTAATATTACCGAAGAAGTAGAAACGAACCTCAAAAAAGCCGAACTGATAGGGAGTATCTGGAGGGCCGAGAATGAGAGCGCGGACACTCCGGATATCAGAGTCATCGTAGTATACAGCGAGAGCTAATGCAAAGAATCAGAATGGGAAGGCCAAAAACTATGCTAAGCCAGTGCTAGTATCGACGGGGATTCGATGGAACCGATTTCCGACTACTATTAGTAGAGTGTGGAGTACTCACAGAGGTCTGCGCCTTGCTGAATCTGCTTGATTTCCTAAGACCCCGCCAAAGTAAGACGACCCATTAGCCCAGCGAAGCTTAGAAGGATGCGGTGAGGAGTGATACCCTGGTAATACGTAGGATCGCCTGGTCGGACATCCTGACGACCGAGAAGGTCCAAAATAGGAGACGGCTTGACGGGAGGCCCGGGATCACTAGGCTGGAGTGTTGAAGAATCAGGGAGAGACAAAAGCGTGTTGATGGTGGGTATGATCATCAACGCCGTAACGTAGTTGATGGCGGGGAAACCAGGCAGTGCAAGCTAACTATCAGAGTGAGATCAGTCTGAGTCAATTTTCCAACGGCTCCAGGAACGTAGTAAGAACGGACTGAAGATACTCAAGAACTGGCGAAGAGGCCTAAATCTGACCTGTACGAAGTGCTTCTGGCTAGTGCAAAGGCAAAATAGAAGGCTGCATGCTCAGGTGCATGTAAAAAAACAATACCCCATGCGACGGCTCTACGGAGTACATGCATGAAACTATGTACTGACTTGCGTATTTAATACATGTCAATGTTCGAGCGCCAATTCACCTGAGTGAATGTCGCAGTTGCGAGACACTGCTCAAGTCCTCTGCGTCAAGCCTTCACTTCTATGACTCCATAGCCAATACCAGAATCATCTTCAAGAAGAGCATCTGGTAAGATAAAGACGATAATAGACCACGATGAGCAAGCCACTACTAGCTGTCACAACTCTTGGCACAAATTGATCCGTACGAGGGCAATGAATACTATGGATATACACTGTGCATTAGAAAGACTACAAAAGGAAGCCCAAGTTAGTAGTCCAGCAAGTTGCATATCTTCCATTAGTTCACTTCATACAGTAAGTAGCTAGTAGATAGATACTCGTCCGGGTTTTGATCGACGGATTAGTTACTCCATAGTAGTAAGTAGTCAGTCTAGCACAACTCTTGCCCAGGTGAAGATTGGTCAAGGGGACTGAAGGCCACGACCCATGGAAACAGCCCCTGTCTCACCGCCCGCAGAGGTGGAGACACGGATCCGTCCTTGGACGGATGATGTTTCGAGGAGACAAAAATAAACACACCCAGTGGAAATAAAATAACTCCTCACTACTGACCACTGACAGGACCCTGGTGTTATGCCCGTTTAGGCAAGGCGGGAGGGGTGGAATCATGAATGGCTGGGTTTCCAAAGAGAAACCAACCCATTCTTTTCTCTGACTCGCCATTACTACTATCTTCTGCTGGAACTATCCCCAACCCCTCTTAATCTCATAATCCACCGCGTACAAGCCCCTCAACCTCATTACAGCCAAAATCCTCGATTGGCTTGTGACTTTCGGGGTCTTGTTCAAGGCTCCTAAAATTTCTGCTGTGCCGATCCTTCTAATTGCCCCTTACATCTCATCTTTTCTGGATCGACGGTGCTTGCCATGATGAAGATTTTGATGCCACCCCGACGGAGTATTCTGGAGTACAGTGCTGTGTATCAAGCCCAATGAGGAACGGTTACCAACCCCGCTGCCAACCAACTTTTCAAGAATTTCCATGTACAACCGGAAAGGTGGTACACCAGCAGGATTGAGAATGCTTCAGGAATGCAAATCCGCAACCCGGGTCCCATGGGTATCAAGCCGCAATCTGGCTGACGCCTATTCTCGGTGAGAAGCATGGTTATCGCAAGCAATCCACGACACCTTGTTCCCTCAAAGTTTCTCATAGTCACAGATATTCTCGGCCTCTTTCACATATGATCTATACTAAATGAAACCACAGAAGCATGAACTGTTAGGAATCGCAAGTCAGATTGGGCAGTATGACATTTTGATGTAATTGGCGAAAGCCGTATGGGATTGAAAACGTTTCTCAGCGTTGGTGAAAGAGTTCTCGGGTCCCCTATCTATTATTGAAGCGAAAATTATCCACCTTTGGTGCATTGGTCAGGGTAAACGGAAAATTGGTAAATCGTGAGACACATTCGCTAAGTAAGGATTCTTAAATCGATACCACCATGAGCGAGAGCTATATTTAAGATGCCAACTCTAAGATCCGCAGTGAGCATGGTTAGTTACCCTCCATCGCTGCAGAGATTTCTCCGCCCAGTGCGTTGGTCGACAATCGATGGAAAAGAGATATGGCGCTGTACATCTTTGCCATTTATGTCAAGCAGATGGAGTGACTGCTCTTCGCTAGAAAAGGGAGGAATACAGTAGGGAGTCATTACTCCATGCATACTTGTTTGGTAAAGCGGCGTATGCTGGCTCCGTGAGTATGTGTTTGCTAAGAAAAACCGTAGTAGTCTAAGGCTTCAGTAGAATAACGAGCGATTGGGCATTCGCCCGCTTCCCCTAAGAATTAGCATTGCCTGATTAGGTAGTTGGCTCTAGCCCTTGATGAATAAGGGGAAGAAGCAGAAAAGGATGCGGGGAATGATCCAACGACCAGAAAGCCGCGTGGGAAAGACGAGGTTCGCCAAAATAGAAGCGCGTGGGTGGTAAAGGTATGTATGAAATGGAAGACCCTCCTCCTCCCCCCTGGGATGTCTGAGAGAGGGATTCGACTCTGTTCATCCTTGGGGGAAGAGCATGCACAGCGTCCATGCCGTTCACCTGCCATCACTACCCACTATGGCAGTCGGCATGATCCTGAGGTCTCCACATCCCTGGAAATTACAAGGGTCTGTTTCTGCCAGCACCTCAAAAGGTGTACTGCCGAGTACCTGGTGTTTCTTATTTTAATTTACCATGAACAAGAAAGAGGGTAGACGCAGTAGTTGATGTGCGGAGAGTTTTGTCTGTTTGATAGTATAATCATCACCTCAAGGTAAATAGCTAATAAAAAAAAAATTTAATTTTGACACGACTCACTTCTCACATCCAACCACTGACCCCCCAAAGTAGGCTGTTGTGAACTTTGGAACGGTTACCGTGTCTGGTAATACATCCACAAGTGAAGGAGCCATGGAAGCGCCTTCTTTGGCGGTGTGCCAGGCGGTGACCCCTTTCACGTGATGGTCTCTAGCGGGCAACCAGCAACATGAAGCATAGGGGGGCAGAGCGACAACTGCCAGCAGCACACTCACTCTTCCCAAAACACGCGATTTCCTGCCCTCGCTTTCACTCGTTCGAGCTGGCATCCTAGACTCGACTCGAGCCTACTTCCCCTGCCCTGATTTGCCGGCCCGTCTCCCTCGACTTCGGATTCAGGCCGTCCACCAAAAAGTCTCTCTGGAAGGGATTAGGAATGGTTGTGATTCCAGACAGCGCACTCCGCCGCCTGTTGGTCTCACTTTGAGCTCCAACCCTTCCCCATTCCGCTTCCCTCGACGCGGGCGGTTGCGCTTTTGGAGGCACTTCTCCCCAAATCGGCTTGATATTCACCTGCTACTTTGAGCGATTTTATGGTTATACTTTGATCACGCCCCCCGATTCCTTCCATCGATATTCCCCGCAGGTTTCATCTACATGGCGTGAGGTGAGTTGCTACGGGAAAGCCGTCAATTCTCCTGGGCAACCCCGCGCGAACGAATCCCGGAAGATTGCCCCTTATGCTAACGTTGTACCCTCTGCAGAAGGCAAGTCCTTAAGTTAGACGCGCGACATCAACGACTAGCACCCTGGTTCCTCCGTTTTCGCACTAGATTCTCCTTTCCCCCTCCAACGTCTACACCAACTCGGCCCTAGTTACACCTGATTGGCACCAATATCATCTACACTCTCGAGTATCGTCCAGACAACCCATCCAGCCAGGTCCTACTCTCCCAGATACTTAGCAGAAAGGCATAGTTCTCCACGGACATGCCTCCCGGCGACGTTCCTTTGCCGGACAGCCTCGTGCCGGGCAACGGGGCTGTCCGCCCGAAACTCAACACCAGCGGCTATGGTGGTGGTAGTTATCAGTCGCAAACGCCTACATCCCCCGCAGATAGCAATATTATCTTTGACTCGCCTCGTACAAGGACGGGAGGATGGAATGGCTCCACGAATAGCCCTGTTGAGGGGCCACAGGGCTCTGACAGTCGTATGAGCCGGCGGCTGGAGTCTGGTCACCCAGGCCCCAGAGATCCCTCAACTCCTCGGGATCGCAATGGCTACTGGGACCGATCTACGCCGCGAGAGAGATCCCGTCCGAATGGCCGGCCACCGACGAAGTCCCCAGGAAGCTCGTCTCGGATCTGCAAGAAGTGCGGCGAACCACTGACTGGCCAGTTCGTACGGGCTCTGCAAGCAACCTATCATCTCGAGTGTTTCAAGTGCGAGGTCTGTACTCAGGCCTATGAAATCTCCTTAAATCTCAGCTAACTCTATTGAACATAGGACTGCGGCCAAATCGTGGCGTCAAAGTTCTTCCCTGTCGATGCCGAAGATGGCAGTGGTCAATACCCCTTATGTGAAACGGACTACTTCCGGCGATTAGACCTTCTGTGCCATGATTGTGGTGGTGCACTGCGTGGCTCGTATATCACCGCCCTGGAACGCAAGTATCACATTGAGCACTTCACCTGTTCTGTTTGTCCCACAGTTTTTGGTGCACAAGACTCTTACTACGAGCATGAAGGGAAAGTGTACTGTCACTTTCACTACTCCACACAGTTCGCACAACGATGCCATGGTTGTCACACAGCAATTCTAAAACAGTTCGTGGAGATCTTCCGCAACGGGCAGAATCAGCACTGGCACCCTGAGTGCTACATGATTCACAAGTTCTGGAATGTTCGTTTGGCCCCGACAGGCCAGCCTCTTGAACCGCCGGAAGTCGAGACGGACGCAACGGATGAGGAGCGCAATAGGGTGCGTGAAGAGGAGGACATAATGGAAGAAAAGGTGTATAAAATCTGGAGCATCCTGTCCAGTTTCGAGGAATCATCCGCAGCTTGCATTTCAGATATGCTCCTTCATGTTAGCAACGGCACTTATCTGGATGGTGTCCTTGTCGCCAAGAGGTTCATTGGTCATGTTGATATTCTCTTCTCGGCCATTGATCAGCTTGCGGGACATATCAAGGAACAGGGCATGAAAGGTATGTTGCAATGGCTGATCTCTGCCTCTTTTTAGAAATACCAATAGTTAACAAGGTTGACTCCAGATCTGGCTTACGGACGTGAGGCAAAGCTTCTGTGCAAGAAGATTGTTGCGTTCTTCGCGCTACTTTCAAAAACACAAGAAACTGGTGTCCGCAAACTCGGCGTTACCCAGGAGCTCCTGTCTTTGGTCACCGGCCTTGCGCATTACTTGAAGTTGCTTATTCGCATTGGCTTGCAAGGAGCCCTCAAGCTTGAGAGAGAGCAGCAAGCTTCTCAAGGCCTACACCATTTCCTAGACCATCTGGGAGACTTGGAGACACTCAGGCCACCTGAAGAAGAGGAGACGCTTGCTGATCTTATGATCGGTGTCGACACTCTCGCCGACCAGCTTTCGGATTGTTGTACGGCCTGCAAAGAGCCTATCGATGACGAATGCGTTATGCTGGGTGATAGCAGGTGGCATATCAAGCCACCCCATCTCACTTGTGCGTCATGCCAGAAGGAGCTATCTCATACTCTCCAGGATGCACTGTGGAATCCCAAGGAAAAGCGATCCTTCTGTACCGATTGCGTTTCTCAGAACGGACTTATGCACGACGTCCAAGGGGGCTTTACACATATCACGAAGCTCCAACAATTCGTCTTCCTCCTCAAGGTTGCTCTTGCGCGACTTCTTGCTGTTCTCAGAGCGGGTGGAAGTCTTGGTTCTGGTATGTCATCATGATTTTCTTATACCCTCTTCCTCATCATAACATCATCTCTAATCTCATTTGACTCTTGTTTCAGGCGACGCTTCTCCCCCACAAGATGGCAACGATAGCGGTCGCATCCCTCCTGGCGGCGAAATGCGTCGATCAGCCACCAGATCCAAATCATACGCAAATGCCACTAGAAACGCTCCTGAGGGATCTTCACTTGAACAAACTGTCGGCGAAATGCGTCGTCTACGATCCATCCGGAATGAGCGTACCCTTTCAACTACTTACAAGAAGGCTAGAGCGTCTCGCATCATCGACGGGCCTGAAGGCCGTAGCGTACGACCTGGTTCATCGGGTGGCGAAGGATCAGACCCAAGGGGTCATGGTTTCCAGATTGTAGAAGAAAGAGATGCCAACGGGGAAACGGTCACCGAGCTGACGTTTGGCAACCAGGATGCATTGACGTTGGACGACATACCCAGAATCGTTGCTGCCGAGCAAGCTAAAGAGCAGCGTCCCAACGCCTACAAACACGCCGGCACCAAGCTCGTTGGTACCACTGAACCACTTCCCAAATACAATTATGGCCATCAGCGTGGCGTATCTGGTGCAGGTCTTGACCAGCACATTATCGAACAAGGTGGCAGGACTAAGAAGTATTTCTCTGAGCTTTCTGCTTTGGAATACTTTATTGTCCGGCACGTTGCTGTCTTGTCCATGGAGCCTTTGTTGAGTGAATATTTCACGCTAGAGGAGCTACTCTCCTTGATCGAATCACGAAAGCCTACCATATGGAACATCTTCGGCCGCGCCTTCAATAAAGAAGGCAAGAAGGTTGGGAAGAAGAAGGGCGTGTTCGGGGTAAACTTGGATTTCCTCGTTGAAAGAGAGGGCACTGAATCTAGTCATGGTGTGGGTCCAGGGCAGCTTCGTATTCCCGCCTTGGTCGACGACGCTGTGTCCGCCATGCGCCAAATGGATATGTCCGTGGAAGGTGTCTTCCGAAAGAACGGCAATATCAGGCGCCTGAAGGACATTTCTGAAATGATTGACAACAAATATGAACAGGTGGACATGACGAAGGAGAATCCTGTCCAGATTGCAGCGCTGTTGAAGAAGTTTCTTCGCGAGATGCCTGATCCTCTGCTTACATTCAAGCTCCATCGTCTATTTGTTGTTTCACAAAGTAAGTGACTGACGGTCCTGATTGATATTGTAGCCTTCATTACTTACCACTGTATCACAGAACTACCCGACCCTGAGAAGCAAAAACGTGTATTGCATCTTACATGCTGCCTTCTTCCCAAGGCTCATCGGGATACTATGGAAGTACTTTTTGCTTTCCTTAACTGGACTTCATCTTTCTCGCACGTCGATGAAGAGTCCGGTAGTAAGATGGACATACACAATCTCGCGACAGTCATGACACCCAATATTCTCTACCCCAATGCGAAAAACAGCACGGTGGATGAGAGTTTCCTGGCAATTGAAGCCGTTAATTGCCTGATTACATACAACGATACCATGTGCGAGGTTTGTTCCCTCCGATCTCGAATGTTGTTTTCATATACTCATGGTTTCTGGACAGATACCCGAAGATCTACAGTCGGTCCTTAGCGACACAACTTTCTTCAAGGAAAACACCGAAGTCACAACAAAGGAAATACTTCGACGCTACGGCGACATCGCGCGCGGAAGCTTTTCTCCCAAGGCAAGCAATGGTGGCGAAACCGTTACAATTACGAACTCGAACCGCGCTGCCAATATCCCTACTTCTGCCCGTATTGAGACAGATCCCTCCCAGGACACGGCATGGCAGATGCAAAGCTCAGTTCGCCATGTCCAAAGCCCCGGTGGTCATCAGCACTCGACCAGTGGTACTCCACAAGCTGGCACCGAATTGGCCCCTACAGCCTCCAATGACTATCGTGAGAGAAGCACCAGTAATGGCAGCCAGCAGAACCCTATGCAAGCCGAAGGACAGTCTCAGCCAATGCCATACAGGGCTCGTCCCGGTGCTGGGCCCATGGGAGTTGCTGGCTAGTTCTTCGCCATTTCATGCTCTTGATGCCAACCCGCCCGTTGCTTCTCTGCATAGTTTCGAAGACATTTACCAATGCATTACCCGCCTCTACATCCTAGTGATAGCTCTTGGCGTATTCTTGGACCGTTCAGCGTTCTTTCGATTTAATAAGGTTGGATGGAGTTTGTTCTCCTTTTGAAATGAGATGATTTCCAGGGTTTAGTTAGATGATCGGCTGACAGCTTCTCCTGATGGATCGAGGCTTTTCTAATTGCTTTTCTGTTGCGCACTGACTGCGTGGAGTGTGTTGCATTCGGTTGTGAGTCTCGACATGATTCACTCACTGCCGCCTATAATTTGGATTTCAACCGCGCGCAAGTGGCCACAGGAGCCTCTGCCCGTTCGGGTTGGCAATTTCTGGGATCTGGGTGTTGTTTTCGATTCCTACTTTCCTGGCATTCTACTTGCATTAACAGTTAAGACCCAGCGTGGGCATTCTCTCCTGGCATCTTTCTTTCCTTTGCTCTTTGTTGTTCCTTACATCACTTGCGTCTTCCTGGCGTTGCGCCTCTCTTAACTTGCTACCGATCGAGATGTGAGACTATCGAGATCCTCTGTTTACCCTTGATTTCATTTGTCAGCCAGTCTGATGACTGCGAAGATACCTGTGCTGAGTCATACATTCAGTTCGTTTCTCTTTTTATTTTTTTTCCTTCTTGCTTCCCTTCTTCTACCCCCCCATTTACATTCTACCCATACGACTTAAACTTTTTTTTTTTTTTTTTCTTTTCTTCTGATATCCCGAATTGTTCGTGACTGGTTCTATCACATCCATGTCTTCATGTGATGCTGTTTTCCTCGAGAACAGGAGGTGTAATTTACATACAATTGTGAAAGGAATGCCATAGTGCCAACTCTGTTAAGGTGCGCAAAGTTGTGTGCTGCTTGCTACTTGCTCCTTGTAAGCGTCCATGTTTCGAGAACCAATGTAATCAGTATTTGAAAAGTGAGATTCACTTGAGGACGTTTCTCCAGTTAGTATTTGTTGGTCTCTAATGCTAGCTAGCAACAATCTTAATCATGATCATTACGGTGTACGCATAGTACTCTTTATGAACATTAAAACTGATCATATGGAGAACCTTATCTGCAATTGCTCCCAGTTCTATTACACTACTTTGGTTATCAAGGATAGTATGTAGTACTGCTACTATAGCCCGTGGAGGCTGCTTTGCTCTGCCTGCCAAAGTTACGAGCAAGATCAATAAAGATGGGAATGTTTCGAATACTCGAAAGAAAGGCCACTTGATTTCGGTGATAGTTAATCAATAAGCGGCAGAATCATGAAAGAGAAACGAATTCACAAAAACTAGTATGGTCAGAAAAAGACCTGATTGGGAAAAAGGCAGGACAAAACTCCAATTGTACACCAGTTATCCCTTCCATATTATGATCCCGTCCAGAGATAATACACCCCTTTACTCCATGTCCCTCCAATTAAGGCAATGAATGAAACAAAACATGCTAACTTGAAAGGGTTGATTTAAGTTGAGGATACAGCGCTTATGCGCGTTTCCGAAGGACTCTACGAGCTGCAGTTGGAGCTGCTTCACCACCGGCAGGAGTGGGAGCTCTTTTGCTGGTAGCGGAAGTTGTGTTTCTCTTTGCGGTGGCGGAGGTTGCTTGGCTCCGGGCGACTGTTGTCTTCTTCGTGGTGGCGCTTGAAGTCGATGCCGTCGTTGCCTTCCGGGCACCGGCACCTGTCCTTGTTGGCTTGGCAACGGTTGTTCCGGAGGATGCGGACGATGACACACTGCCTCTGCGTTCGAGCTGGCGAGTTGCTGGCCTTGGCAGTGGTGAGCGCGTAGTTTTGCTAGTAGCCGTGGCGGCTCGGCTGGCGGGTCTCTTGGCCTGTGATGGGGGCCTGTTGTCCTTGATCGAGGTGGATGTATTCTTGACTGGCCGGATGCGAGGGTTGTCTCCCAGTGCGGGAATGCTAGCTGATGTGGATTTGAGTGGGCTGATGGGTTTCAGAGGTGACATGGGTCTGGCAAGGTAGGAAGAGTTCGTGGGCTTCTCGGGTGAGGCGCGTAGCGGCGAGTGTGGATATGTTCTAGAGTTGGACGTCTTGGGAGAGAGAATTCTGTAGTCTGCACCCCTCATCTCCTGGGAAACAACACGCGAAGTACCAGCAGCGGCACCAGGTCCACGTCTCTTGGGGTTCTTGAGGACATCGAGCTGTTCGCCAGCTGCAGGGGCGTTTTCCTTGTCGGAATAGATTTCTCCGTGGCTGGAGGGTCGAGTCAGCTAAGCTCAACAATACACAGTTGTGCATGTTCAGGCCGTACCTTTGCTTCTTGACTCTGCGGGCACTGGGGCTAGCAGCAGAGGCCTTGCGCACATTGGGGCTAACAGAAACGGTTCTAAAACTCCTTGACGCCTTGGCTGGGCTGAGGAGTTTCCGTGGAGAGAGATTCGCTTGTTGGGCCCGGATAGAGGCCATGTGTTTCTCCAGCAGCTCACCCATTGTCGCCTTACGAAGAGCAACGGGAATCCGATTCACGCGTCTTTCAATCCGTGCTCGAAGGTCGTTCGCTTGGAGGGCATACTGTGCGCGAAGTTTGCGGGCGCGCTCGGTGACTGTGGTCATGTTAGTGGGACTGCAAAGTAAGCGAGGTATCGAGAGAGCGCACGTTCGAGCTGCAAGTTGTCAATTAAAGCTTGCTTTTGTCTGCGGGTAATTCGAAGCTTCTTCCGAGGAGGGCTGTTCTCAGGTGTCCTTGCTTCGTCATTGTGGGACGCGTCTTCGGGAGACTTGCGTTTGGAAGAGAGTGAAGTCATTGGGCGCAATCGTGAGTAGTCGAGGTGGGTGGTGAGCAACAGCAATAAAAGGAGTAATAGGTGAGCTGGATTGCGTATAATGTGTTGTGTGGAGGAGTTGGGGCGGAAGGGATGGAAGTCGAGAGACGGAGGGGAGCGCGTTGGAGTGAGTTCTGGAGGAAAGCGGATGGCGGAGAGGATAAACAAGCGCTGACTTAATTCGTGGTTAGCTCCGATCGGGACGGTGTGACATCTGCGTCCTCAGCAGCAGCAGCTCCATCATCATCCCTCCTCCGCCAACCTCCATCATCCACTTACCCCCATCGCTTTCCTTGCTCCCACGCTCCGAACATATACTTCTCAGAAATTCTTGCTTCTTTCCAAATTTGATTGATCATACACATACATTTCTAGCATCGACCCCGCCAGTCTCCTTCCAAGATGTCGCTCGAAGCTACCATGATCATGTCCGTTTAGCCACCTTCATCCAAGCTCTGTGCGCACCTACTAACGCCATCTACAGTGTCGACAATAGCGAAAGCAGCAGAAATGGCGATTATACGTAAGTTGCCTGTTCTGAGCTACTCAGAATCGACCGCCTGGTTCCGTTTCTAACAGCTACCAGCTCGACACGATGGCAAGCTCAGATCGACGCCGTGAGCGTCATTCACACCACTAAGATGCGCGTGCACCCTCAGTCTGCTGTCGGCCTTATGAGCATGGGTGGAAAGGGTCCCGAAGTCCTTTCGACATTTACCACCGACTTTGGTGGTATCTTGGCCGGTCTGCATCGCACGAAGATCCATGGCACTGCCCACCTTAGCTCCAGTATACAAGTGGCCGGTGTATGTTTTCAAACTACTCATCATCTCTCTCTTTAGATACTGTACTATCCGTGAGATTGATTGCTAACCTGGTGATTGGTGCAGCTTGCCCTCAAACACCGCTCCGAGAAGTCCCAGAGACAGCGCATCATCGTGTTCTCCTGCTCTCCCATTGAAGAAGACGAGAAGACATTAGTGAAACTGGCCAAGAAGATGAAGAAGAACAATGTGTCCATCGATGTGATTGCCTTCGGAGATCTGGAGTCCGATCAGACCAAGAAACTGGAGGCATTCGTTGAGAACGTCAAGGGTGGCGACGGCTCTAACCTCGCCATCATTCCCCCGGGCCCCAACTTGCTGAGTGAGGAGCTTCAGGTCACTCCCATCCTCGGTGGGGACAGTTCCGGTGCCGATGGTGCAGGTCCTGAAGGTGGTGATGGTGGCTTTGGATTCGAGGATGCGGCTGAGAACGACCCCGAACTGGCATTCGCCCTCCGTCTATCTCTGGAAGAGGAGAAGAACCGGCAAGAAAAGGAGAAGCGGGACCGGGAGGAGCAAGAGCGCAAGGCCAACTTGGACAACATTCCCGAGGAGGGCTCCAGCGGGAGCAAAGACAAGAAAGAGGATGGTGACAAGATGGACACTGCTTAATGTGGAGACCAGAACAACCTCCTGGATGATTTGATGCATACCCGGCGTTTTTAGTGTACTTTCGTTTTCTTGCTGTAATTGTAGAAAGCGGTTGGTTCTCCGGCAACTCGCTTTTGAAACGGATGCGATCTAATATGCAGATCTATCGCCATCGTAACTTGTTGTTGTTCCATGATACAAACTATGACGCCCAGATATCAAACATGTCCATGCATGCAACCGCAAAACCAAAAGCAAAATTATAGAAACAAAGAAAAGACATCACTCACAACCCCACCACCACCACCACTACATCGCAACCTCAATAATAAAACCCACCCAGCCCATCCCATCCCATCAATCAAGTCCTCCCCCTCAACCAACCCTGCAAATTCCGATCAAACGCCTCACACCTCACGGGCATTTCCAACTGATAGAACGGATTCTTCATAACAAAATCCGCATACAACTCATATATCTTCTTCATAACCACCTCGATATTCGCCATCAGCGGATCCGTAAACAAGAGGAACTTGGTGCCCGTCAACGTCTGGAAACACGTTAATCGGAACTTGTCCGTTTCTAGACACTCGAGACCCGTCGCGGGTACTCCGGGGTTCGGGTACGAGTATGAAGCTGTAGAAGATGTAGGGGTTGATGATGTGGCGGAGGGAGAAACGACATTGTTGGGGGAGGGTGTGGTCGCGGTGGTGGGTGTTGTTGCGAGTGCTGCGGCGGGGGCGAGGGGGAGCTTGGGGGTGATGGAGCGGGTGATGGCGTGGACACTGTATAATCAATGAGAAGAGATGCTTAGTAGGTGACTCTTATGAGAACCTATGTGTAGTAAGGAGGATGTAGCTGTTGGATTGGTTGGTGTGTACGTACCCGTGAAACGTGCCCGCCAGGACGAGGTAGTCGTTTGTCGAGAGCTTGCGCAATCCTGGCTGGAATTCGCGCTGATAGACTAGCCCGCCAGCTTTGTTGATTATTATGAGGGAGAATACAGCCCTATATGGGGATTGTTAGGAGTTGGGTCTTTGCTGGAGTGGGTTTTTGGTTGCGACGTACATTGCGGAGGAGGGGGCTCGTGATGGTGATTATAGGTGTTGGGGTCGGACAAGTGTTGTTGTCCTTTCTGAGCAGGGCGTCAGGATGTTGGCGCATGCAGCATCACTTGGTTTTGAGTGTTGTTGGTAGATATGGTGATGGTAGAGGGGGATTGTTTGTGTGTGTTTGCGCATTCACATCGTAATTGTTGTTGGTGTCATCATAGCATGGGCGTCTTTGCCGGAGACATTGCGGAGTGCGCTCGCTGCTTGCTGGTTGAGTTGTCTATACTGCACCTAGTTGTTCAGGGTGGTTGTGTCTTCACCGCCCTGAGGTAGGGGGTGTCAGCCAATAGTGTGCTTGTGTTCATACATTGCTGTCGAGTTTTAGATGGCGGTATTGTTCTCGCTGCTAAACGAGGGAGAAAGACATTCTGGAGTTACATTTCTTGTGGGCTTGTTTTCTAGCTGTTACGGATATAGTGGTGTACTAGTACATCTACTTCGAAAATCGAGAAAATATGCCAGTAATATCAGTAACTCGAATTTGCAAGATCAACCTGCTATCTTACCGGATGATATCAAGCTTCAAAAACAACGCGGCATACAAAAACTGACATACACGAAACTAAATCTTAACGCTCATTATCATGATTACCAGTATAATATTCCCTCTCAAACCCAGACTTATACCCCTTCAAGGAGCCGCCACAACAGTAGAGACCTCCACCATATTCTGCAGTCCTAATTAGCCAACATCCACAACCCAAGCAGCGCAACAACACAAGAACTGGATCAAACTTACCGGTCTCCTCTCAACAATATGCTCCGACTGCACCGACTTCGTCACATACTTCACGGATCCCTCCCCACCTCGTCCCCCAGCTCTCAAATACTCCAAATAATCCGGCGCTCCCGGAATATCCGTGTTATCAGCAATAACACTCGATCCGACTCTAAAGAGGCCCAAATCCTCACACAGCTTCAAATCACTTAGGTAGAACTTCTCCCAGTGGTCAAAGAAAGCCATATCGACTCCTCCCTTCACAATCTTGCCCTCCTCAACCAGCTTCGCCAATGACTCTGACGCAGGCCCCACCATCACATGCACAATGTCCTCGACGCCTGCCACGCGGATTATGTCCCTCGCTACGCTCGCCACCTCCTCGCTGACCTCGAAGGTGTAGACGTGCAGCCCCTCGGCGAAGGGACCGTGCAGGTCGCGGAGAATGGCAGCCCATGCGACGGCGGAGCACCCGATGTAGGTGCCGAATTCGATGACAACTTTGGGTGGGGTGTCCATGGACATGAGGGCTTCTTTGGCGACGTTGAGCTTGGCTTGTTTGAAGTTCATGAGGCGTGCGGTGCGGCTGAAGAGGTCGAGGGCTTGGTATACGGCCCAGGGGTTGTTGTTTAGGGCATCGCTGGGCTGGGAGAGGATGTAGTCCCGGGCCAATTGGGCGTTGGTTTGGAGGATCTGGTGTAGATACGTATTAGATTGGAGGGGATTGTAGAAGGGTTGAGGCAGGCTTTGCTTGTTTTTGGGGACTTACGGTGTCTTGGGAGGCCATTGTTGTGTTTGAGGAAATAGTAGGTTGTAGTTTGGTTGTTGAAGGTAGGATGTTATAGTAGTAGATGAATGTCAAGTACTGTGAAAGTAACTTCTGGGTCAGGGGATGAGAATAGATGTAACTGTTTGGAGTAGGAGATCTTCAAATGAAACACCTATGTCTGTTGATTTTGAGCATCTCGAGGACCGGTGCTGGCAGTGGGTATTTATACCATAATGCTGCTACGTTCATCGTAGAGAACCACTATTTCCTCAGTAGGAGTGAGTCCACTTTACCATCTCTACACTGCTGCGCCACTACATCTCCGATTTTATCTCCGATTGTATCATCGCCTCGGAGGGGTTCAAGACTTTTGTGGATACCATCGGTCAGTAGATATAGCCATAGGGCTGGCTGGTCGGCTGAACGCCTCAGGCCGAGCATTTGTCGAGCCGAAGCCTAATCTGTACGTGGTATTTAAAGCCGAGCATCCGGTCTCAAACGCCCTTTACGGATCTGAACGCCGAGTGGCTTAAAGCCGAGGTGGGCCATCAGCCCCGCCAGCAGTTGAGGATTCAACCGCATCAAACTTTTGGCTTGACATGAATATGGGTCATTCGCGTGTATGTGCTGTTCGGATGATATCATATATCAGTGCTATTCCCTAATTCATTGTTTTGTAGTATTCGCGCTGAGCTAGGCAAGAGTCCGGGTCATCGATATTCAGAGTGCATGTCCGCGGAGCCAACTTCGGGAAATTCAGCCAGGCAAGTTCCCATTTGATGTAGGTGGTGTCATGATCAAGCAGCTTTGGGAGGGTTTGTGAGACCTTCCTCATCATACTCATATCTTGACTCCAAATCCTATGTGAAAAGATCAGCATACGAGCCCGCAAGCTAGTGATACTAAACTTACCCAATACTTGTTGAACCCAACACCCTCACAGACATCACAGTACCCAAGTATCATAGGTGGAGCCCCAGTCATTAGACTGCGCTTTAGTCCATCCAAAGCCTCCCGAATGCTCTTAAGCCTTGCAGCTACCAGCGTCCAGGGGTATGCGACAGCTGCAAACCCCAACTCTGCTAGCTCCTTAGCAGATAAGTTCTCTGACTTTCCGCCCTCAATTATATTAGCAAGCAAAGGGATATCCAGTTCCTCTGCGCACTTCCTCATAGCTTCTTTGTCAGGTAACGCCTCAACAAAGACGCCATCTGCTCCTAAGCGCTTGAACTCTTTCGCCCGAGTCATCGCTTCGTCCCACCCGTGGATCAATGAATCCGTCCTTGCCAAGATAAAAATATCCCGTCCCTGATTACGTGCATCAACAGCAGCCTGTATCCTCGCGTAGGCTTCGCCTCGAGATACAACCGATTTACCCTTTGTGTGGCCGCATCCTGTACACAGCTTCCGTTAGTCTTGACCCTGTTTATCATGAAGACGCATCTCCAAAGAACCAATGCATACTCTTCGGCCATGTCTGATCCTCAATCATCACGCCCGCTGCACCCGCCGCAGCAAAACACTCCACAGTGCGTCGCACATTCATAGGACTCCCGTACCCGGTGTCTCCATCCACCATAATAGGTATACTCGTCACACGAACTATTTCCTGGATTCGGGCGGACATTTCTCCCATGGCGATGTACCCGGTATCCGGGAGACCATGAGAGGCTGCCACTGCGAATCCGGAAATGAA
Organism: Aspergillus costaricaensis CBS 115574; assembly: GCF_003184835.1. Lineage (NCBI taxonomy): Eukaryota > Fungi > Ascomycota > Eurotiomycetes > Eurotiales > Aspergillaceae > Aspergillus > Aspergillus costaricensis. The sequence continues at coordinate 1,403,310 of NW_020291801.1, forward strand.
TATCATAGGGAAGCCAGCTTCCTCTATCAGTCGTGCAGAAAGGCCGTCGTAGCCACAGGGATGGGCTATGATTTTGGTAGGATCTTGGTGAGCTTCTAGCCACATTGTACGTAGACTAGAGGTCTGTGCAGATGGGATTTTGCCGCGGACATTCTTGAGTGTCAATGTGGTGGTATTATTGTGTGTTTCAATGTGATCGGAGGGGTCGAATTGGAACGGGTATGGAGTGGGGTTTTGCGAAGCCATATTGGAATAGAGATTGAGTTAGGCTGCTTGAAAGGCCTTTAGGATTGAATGTGTGCTAAGAGGGATAATCTTCACGGATAGTATGATTTGCATTTACTGCAGAATGTTGGTTAAGTGGTGGCCGAGTAGTAATGTGCAAGAGATAGCCGGGAGACTGGAACCCCGCGTTGACATTGAAATCCCCGCACGCGTCATAGCCTGCCCGCCAGAGTATTCGATGGCTGGTTTCTGCCAACAGTCAACACGAGGAATATAGTACCCAGTCCTCACTACATGGATATCAAAGCAGTAACGGCACAGATCTGGACTGCAATTGATAAGATTCCGTGGAAATATTCTTCTGTGTATCACGAATACGCTCTTACAATTTACTAGCGAGACTATTGCCTTAACCCAATGTCCAAAAGCAAGCCAGGGTCTGACCAGCATTGATGGGCTAGCTACATTACCGTTACAATAAAGCTTCCATGACTCCTGGTGTCTAGGCAACAATCCGATCCTGTCTGTTTTCGGTACAACTCTCTGCTGCTCTGGAAGCAAGATGCCTAAGCCCTGTTGGTTCCAACTGCATATTCAATGGCTGTCAGAAATATATTGGCCACCGCTGCGCCCCAGAATAGCAATTGGGAAGATCGGCATTGTTCTCGACACGAGCCTATAAATCTGTGACATCACTATCATCGCGCTGCTCGGTACCGCTTCCAAAGAAGTCCCGGGCGTCTAAACAAGAGCATGGAGTATACACCCAGCGAGGGCCGGAAATAGAAATGAAAAAGTACACAAAGAAAGAAGGGCACTCCTTACAGGAGAAGGATGAAGCGCGCGCGTCAGTCTGGACAACTGTTTACGTACTGCGAGTCAACCCGGATACAATCCGACCACATGGCGCGAGGATTCCAGAACCCTGTTCAGCTGTTATCAAAACAAGAGGGAACGCAAGGAAGCAAACAAATTCCACGAGCGACTCAATATGCATTACGACCTGATTACATACACTAGTCTAACGCTAGAACGGTCCCCGTTTATTCCAATTTACAGATTACAACGGAAAACAGTCAATTGATGCTCCCATCCAGTCCAGATGAAGGTGCATGCAGCTGACCCGCCGATCTGTATGCGAACTAAAATCTCACCCACCAGCCAGTCCCAGCTGAATTCTGATACACTAGTCTAGCTCAGCCGGCCGGCGGATAGGTTCTGGGCGGCCGATACATACTTTTAGACGCACAGAGGGAGGTCCACTCAGATACGTACGTGTTTGTAAGTGGATATTCTGTTTGCCGATCAATCTCGGTGATTTTCAAACTGTGTCCGGAGTACCTCCAGGACTAACGCATTGCATTACACTATCGGGCGCATCTCTAGAACCGGTATACATGCCTACCGAGCATATCAGGAATGCGCCATGGGCCTGCACCATTGACGACCAAAAGCCACGAAGGTGTCAGCATGTATCTAGGACGAACTATCGTTTCAGGTAGTAGGCCCGTGGCATGATCCTGTGTACCCGTCGATCTGGGATTCAAGGAATTGGACTAGACTAGAAGGAAAGAAGGAAGGAAGAGAGAAAGGGGTCAGCTACGTACGTCAGTCAGTTCAGTACTATACTGATCGGATGGGCAACTCTTGTTATGGGGCGCCGGGGGTACCCGTGCCACGTGGAACGTTTCACTCCCTTTCGGGGACCATATTGCTTGTGGATTTGCAGTTATCTGGTATTGGGGGCTATGCTGACATGCACCGGACGATGCTAGTTTAGTGTTTAGGAATGATTGGTGAGGGGGTCTCTGGAGATGTGAGGCGAGCTGAATCGGTTGGCCGATCTAACCGTCGCTGCGGCTGAGGGTAAATTACTCACTTCTGTGTTCGACTGCGGAGTACCTGTCGAGTATTATCTTATGGGAGGAGATTTACTCTCTGGATAATAAGTACCAAATACTAGTATCCTATGCAGTATAGTGGTAGTAATGAATATGTATCATCGCATTCTCTATTCGTCATGAACTCCTCATGCTAGAATAATGCCGAAAACCAAAACCATGTAGCTCAGCAGTCCCTTGCTCCTTTCTCTCGATATGTATGGGGTATTGTGCAAAACCAGGGGAAACCTCAAAAGGGTCCAATAAACATGACATAAACATAGTGAATACAGGATATCAGTCATCAATCATCATCTCAGTCAGTCCGCGCACATTGATGTGCAGAATCCAAAACCCGTCCGAGAGTATTAAAAGGAAGTAGCAGAATAAAACAAAGGAAATAGGAACGAAATAAAGAAGAAGCCCAGAACTAGAAATCAAAAGGCTAGAGAAGAGAAAGAGGAAGGCGGGGAGGGGCAGCAGTTGGATACTTTGGGAGGAAGCAGTAGTAGCCTTCACTTCAACTTCACTTCTCGCAAAGGCCGACCAACTTCCACTGCCCATCCACTTGCCGAATGATGTCTTCTTCAATTGCCCACTGACGCAGGAAAGTATCTTCGGCTTCATATTGCGCGTCACCTTTCTCGTAGTGACGGCCAACATGCTCCATTCGATCATTCCATTCGAGGAAATGCTGTCCACAGAAGCCACAGGCGCTCTGGGTAGGTGGTTTGCGTTGCTCATGCCAGCAGCGAGCCCGAACAGCTTCCAGGGTCAGCTCGAAATCATCGCGTTCTTTCTCAGTTTTAGGCTTTTTGCTGTTGCGCCCGACCCAGGGAGCGTGCATGCGTCGCTGGTGTTGAGTGAAGAGATCCTTTCGGTTGAAGTCGTTAACGAGATGTGTCTCGTTAAAAGAGGCACAACTGTTGTTCGCGTCCTGACCTTTATTCTTGCTGAGGTTGTCCAGACTGCAGCGTCCGACATCACAACGGTAGAATCCAGGTTGGATGTGCTGCGAGGTCACATGGCGCTTCCACTCGTTCTTCGAAACGAAGGTACTCTGGCATCCATAGTGGGAGAAACTGCAGATGAACACCCGGCTGGTCTTTGTACCATCCTTCTTACCGCTGGTCTTGGTAGAGGCCCGAGCTGCGGAGGTAGGTCTTGCTTTGGTGGACGGTTTGCGAGGTCGCTTCTTGCTGATGCGGCCTGTGTTCGTGCTAGATAGCTTCGGCGCCTTGAACTGATTGCCGGAAGAGCTGCAGGCTTCTTGCTGAATCGTGGTCTCTGCGTATTGGCAACTCTTGATGTCACAGGAATTTTCAAATTCATCGTGTTGGGGAGGGCTGTTATAGCAAAAGGTTCCGCCCATAACATGCTCCGAGTCTGTCTCAAGTTTGACGATAGGGTCGGGGTCGGGATATACTTGGGAAGGCGCCACCAGACTGTCAACGTCTGTTAGGGCAGATGGGGAAGAACAAGATCCGAACCCCAGTGGCGGGAGTGCGACTTCATCGCAGGTGTAGGGAGGAGACATATAGCATCCCATGCTGAACCAACTCGAACTTCCGGTGGCGAGACTGTCTTTTGATTCTGGACTAGAGACGAGTTCATTGCTCCAAGGTGAGCCGAAATCAGAAGAAGCAGCAGCAGTCAATGAGTCGGTGTTGTGAGGTAAGACCGGCTCATTTGACCACGACATGGATGGGGCGATGTAAGGGTTCTTCATAGGTAGGTCGACAGGAGAGAGATGGAACTGGAAGCTTGAAGGGCGTTGAATAGTCGTGGGGTCCGAATAAGGCTCGTACTGACAGGGAAACAGTTCATAATCCTGGGCCAGATCGTCCTTGGAGGATGTATGCGGGAGGTCTGAGAAGGGTTGGAAGTGGGCCATTATGTATAAGCTGCGATGTTGTGCTTGCTTTCCAGGGATCCAAAGCTATGCCAGCTGAAAAGTCGCTGCTTTATAGCAACAGAAACCAGAAGCAGTACCTCTTCAGCTGGGGGTGCCATGGTTATGTACTGGCCTACGAGGGCGGTACACGCGATGGGTCACTGCGAACCGAGAGGAGCGTGGAGTCAAGGCCATTGTTGAGCCGCATCGACTGAACAGACTGAGCCATTATTTGTCGAGAGCATCAGGTTGGAGTGCACCTTGGGAAGCCGGAGTAGTGCGCCCCTGCAGCGACGGCCGACAATCTTCTAGGCCGGGGCGTCTGGATGTCAACCTACTCGAATCGGCCAGTCAAAATTCGCGATTTTGGGCGAGGTCCCCCTTTTTCGGTTTTTCCTTTTTTTTTTATTTTTCCAATTTTCTGCATTTTATTTTACGATACTTGATGCAATTTAATTTTCCTTACTTCCAGGTGGGTATTCGATTCCGCCGTGGAAGGTTTGAATGGCATCGTCGTAAGACGGCGCCTCTGGGCTGCAAGGATGGTGGCCCTCGTGTTTGGGGATTGACAGAACGGCGGCATCCACCAGAGGAAATGATCGATCTGGGCCAAAGGTTAGGCCTGTCTCCAGGCCTCTCCGACCGTCCGATCCCCCGAGAGAGCCGCAAAGACGGTGAGTGCGCCAACATTACATGCGCGCTTGAAATTGTCTTTTTGCCAGTCTCTGGCGTCAGACTATTTCCACACCCTCGTGGCTTCCAGCCCAATTTCACGCATCCACATTCCATCGTCTGATTGGCCTTGCTGCCCTCTTGTCTCTTGCCCAACACACCCAGAGAAGGCAGTTCAGCCTCAATGATAGGCAGTGTTGGAGTTAATACTGCATTAGTCGGGCAACGGAGGGAACCACTAACCACCACAGGGTTTAGGGGGCCAAACTAATACGGGGCCGCCGCGGGTCAACTTAGCGAGGCGTTATCATCGAGCTCGTCTGATTGTGAACCAACATTCCGAGTCATTCGCTGCATCGTCATCCTCGCTCTAATTTGGTGTCGTGGTGCAAGGATTCTCAATCAGGTAATGGTCGACGATTAGCGGAATCCTGATCTGTCCATAGTTGGTTGCCTCTTGCCCAGTTGTTGACCTTTTCCAGGGCACGGTTTGGCCCTGTCGCCCATGCCCGCACGGCACTAAGCCCGCGCCACGCTGTTCCCCGACACGCTTCTGGAATGGTGCACCGAGAACTCAGGAAAAATGTCGATGAGTCTTAACTGTTAACTGCTGATCGGGGAAGACACCTGCGGATAGCCCCTGGGGTGCCACCCGCCTAGGATACCCGCTTAGAGTCTGACAGCTCATACCGTTAGTAGTATCTGGTGGTGTCTCTCGTTAGCACCTTGGTCATCCTCCGACCTGGGATTCGTTATCGTCGCTTTGATGGTAACGTATCACTGAAAGAGTGTCGACCCACTTCCTACCACCCCTTTCCTGTCCATTATCTGCTGGACTACGGTCGTTAATGGGGATGTACGGACTACGGAGCAATGTGCATCTTGTGGACGCAGCTGCTTGAGTCCACTTAGTGCCTATTTTTGGGGGCCGGAAAAAATCTACTATGACACCGCTTGATGATCATGGGAGTACTTAATCTCTCATAGGACAGTTCGTTAAGGAAGAAATTAAACATCGACGATTATGGATACACTACTTTGGTACTACGGGGTAGGTTTGATCGAGTCATAGGCCGATCTTGTTATGAGCACCAATTACTGGCCAAGGCACAGTTGACTAAACAAGTTAACAATGCCATGTCGCATCAGACTTGATCCTGGCGATTAGTTCGAAAATCGTTTGCTGTCATCCCCGTCAAAACTCTCAGGCCAGCGTATCGGGCCTGGACAAAGTCGCGCTACACTCTGGCATGCTGGACAACCAACATCGGACACACACACACACACACACACACACACACACACACCAAGCGGGATGGTCGTGTGGCTGAGGCGCGTTGGCTGTGCCTCGAATCTGCCTTACTCTTTCGTGAAATTGATTCGACGTCCACCCATCTGCCATGAAGTCTTGCGAGGCTTCTTTCCATCGAACCCCGGTTTCCGACAGCATTGCCAAGTGGTCAAGACTTCTCTACCTTCCCGCTCATGGGCAGCGACAATGATAACATCGATTCTTTCGATGACTAGTCTACTAATGCGGAAGGGGTAATAAGTGCGAATCCCCGACCATGACTGCAGCTCTCTCGCAGCTAGCAAGCGTGGTCGGAAGCTTCCGGGAAATTAATCCAGAGAGCCACATGATCGCGCGGTTAACTCCAGAAGTCAATGGAGTAGTTACTCTGACTGTAACTCTTACTCAATTGAGCGGACTAAACTAATTAACTAACTAACCACCACAAGTAATCCACTCTGACTCCGACACTGAGTGACACGGATGAACATCCCTGCTCCTGGAAAGCTCAATCAGTAACAATCCCGTAAGGTAATGTATCGCCCGGAATCTTTGCCTGGTGCGACGGTAATGTTATGCATTTCAACCATTCCCCGGGGAGGCGCTTTTTTTTTCTTCCCTCTCTTTCCCAACCGGGAATATCCCTCCATCGATCTATCAGTTATATTCATTCAGCGCGCCCGGGCGAACATCCTTCCCATGATATGTTTTGTTTTGGTCTGGTCTGGCCTGGTCTCGGTCTGCATCTCACTCAACGCCCACACACCCGCCCGGGCTGCGCTCTGCGCTGCAGGCGCGGGCCCTCGGCTCGCCGCATGCGTGTGCACCACAGCCCCAGTGACGCCCTGGTGCCCTCACATGTATCATGCGGGAATATCTATGTACTCTGTGAATGACATCATGGGCATGGCAAAGCCACAATGTAGAGTTTTGTGCGATGGTGCACAATGTGCCTTGTTGGGGTATTGTTGTATTGCTTGCGTCTAGACTCTGGTGGATGTTACCCTGGGAGTTATCTATATGTGTAAGAGTGTGAAAGTATGAGAATATGATAGTGTGGTATTCGTACTACCTCGTAGATAACATATTCTGAAGATTACCGATGACTTTCCGACATTTGAAGGAGCTAAGACTAGTAATCATGCTAGCAAAATACCCCATATCTACTCTACTCCATAGTAAGATGATCTAGCTCTGCCATACTGACCCTGACTTCTTTGTCCCCTGAGATCTTAGATCCTTATTTCCTCTCCCTCCAGCAGCCTACTCGTCCTTCTCCTTAACAGACTTCTTCTTCGGCACGCGCACCAGCCAGTACAAGAAAACTGCTGCGATGGCGTTAAACACAATGAACGCGAAGAGAATACCCACATTACGCCACCGGTCCGAGTAGCTCATGCTCAGCGCGCTTAGATACTGGTCGGTCTTCGAGATCGAACACACGAGGCATTCGGTGTTGTCTTCGGGATTGAGGAGCGTTGCTTGGTAATTGCGAACGTATGTGTCTAGATAACTGGAGCAATTTTGTCCCGTTGGAGGTGGGATATGCAGCAGCTCTATATCGGAGCATTCGACGTCGTTTCCTGCGATGCCTACACTCAAGACAGAGGATACCAGGTAGGTGAAGGGTGAGACCCGGTACATGAAGATCCAGAAGCGAGGAAGGGCAGATGGGGTGGCCAGGACGCTAGATTCACAATGGTCAGTCTTCCTCACAGACAAACGATGCAGTATGACTTACCCGTTAAAGATCAGGCAGAACGAGAACAGAAGTTGGGCGACGTTGCTACCTGTATCCGGTTGCTCGATGCCGGCGATGACCATGGAACTAAATGTTGAGGTGAACACCATGAAGATCAGGACGAGAAGAAACATGGTTCCACCTCTTTCGGTGACCGAGTCCGTTGGAATGGCGTTGCGGTATAGGCCAATTGGATAGTACCAGCAGAAGTACGCCGGAACTGCCATCAGTATGTTCCAGGGCAACTCAACCAGAATACTGGCTAGCATGAACGCTACCCAAGAATATGTTTTGGAAGGTCTTTCGCGAACTTCATACAAAGCTCGCTGCCTTGCGAAATATGGCATCATCTGTTGCACCAAGTTGGGAAAGATGACCAATAGCATGAAAATAGCGAACATCTCGTTCTGCAATCCTTGAAGACTGTTCGGCTCTCGCCAAAACGTAAAGCCAATAAAGATCGGCTATGGTGACCTGTTAGCTCCGCATACCGTGAGGACACGAGATACTTACTGGGATAACGCACATGGCAGCCTTGGAGTAGATGTATGAAGGACTACGCCAATATTGTTGGAACATCCGCTGCAGGCAAAGGACAAACTGCGCCCAAAGAGGCATGGCAAACGCTCCATATCCCACCATTCGAGGAGGGGGTGGCCGTTGCAGTAGTTCCTGCTTCATCTCAGCAAGGTCTAGGCGTACCTGAGCGCGCTCAGGACTTTGATTCCACACCTCCGTCCAATCGCGGTCAGCATGGGATCCTGGGGCAGCTCCGATTACTTCCAACATCCACTCGGCAGGGTTAGCGTTGGGCGGACATTTCACAGAGCCCTTCGCCTCGAAGTACCTTATCAAGGTCTCCATATTCTGGCCAAGCTCTCCAAAGTACACCGTCTTACCACCTTTTGCTAGAAACAACAGCCGATCAAACTGCTGCATGAGGATCGCTGATGGTTGATGAATGGTACATAAAATCGCTTGCCCGTGATCTGCTAGCTTTCGCATGAGGGAGCAGATAGACCATGCAGTTTGACTGTCAAGTCCCGAGGTGGGCTCATCAAAGAACAGAAGAAGGTCAGGCTTGGCCGCGATCTCTACTCCGATCGTCAACCTTTTCCTCTGTTCAACGTTCAACCCCTCACCCAAAACCCCGACAATGGCTTCTGCGTAAGCTTCCATGTTGAGCATTTTGATTACCTCCTCCACGTACGCAAGCTTTTCTTTTCGCGGTGTCGTAGCTGGCTGACGAAGCAGTGCGCTGAAAACAAGGGCTTCCCGCACCGTGGTTGTTTCCAAGTGCAAATCCTGCTGTTGGACGTAACCAGTCTTTCTCTGGAAAGAATCATCCCGCATCCTTCCATCAATTAGCATATCCCCAGTAACCACTCCCATGGTTACCCGATTGGCTAATACATCGAGGAGAGATGTCTTCCCGGCTCCAGTTACACCCATCAAGGCAGTCAAAGTGCCTGGTTTAACCCATCCATCCACATGATCTAAAATCCTGCGTGGCTTCCCTTTGACCTTGATATCGTAGCAGACATCTTGCCAGTGAAAGATGGATGTTTGTTTGACAATTGCGGCTGTATGGTCAACATTCTCGCCATCGACAGCGTACTTTTCTGAAGTCGGGTAGCTTTCCACATCACCGACACCAGGGATTCGTCTTGCAAATGCAGGGATCTTCCCGCGAGGAAATACCAGGATCTCGCCTTTCGAAGGCTTCGCGCGGACCAGCTCACTGCTAATTATGTACAGTGCGAGGGAGAAGAACAGGAAGCCCAAGAGAATGCCATAGTTGCGCCAGAGGTGCGATTTGTAGTATTGGAAAGAAACGTTCAGGTATCTGTCGCCATCAATGTAGTCTTGACCGGCTACGGCACCATTCTGGCTGCAGATCTTGGAGCTAATAGGAGCATTTTCGTAGCCTGGACCCGAAGGTACATATACTGCGCACGGGAAGCGACGCTCACTGAATTCGTTAATCATGAGAGACTCGAAAGCATACTACTTCACTGTTAGCGATGGTCATAGCGCTCGAGTAGTGCTGATGTCGAATTGCAAGCAAGGTATGGGTGTTGTATCATTGTCCAGCTATATGGGCGCACTTACAGCTATTGGGTCCAAGTAATTCAACCATCGAAACCATGGATGCATATTGCGGACCGGAATCGTGAAACCCGTATATATCACGAGAATCAGCATGAATATCGAGGAAGGTACCATGGCCTGGGCCATAGATCGCGAAATCGCTCCCGTCCAGCGGAAGATGTTAGACATGGTCAAAGTAGTTGTCACGGAGAATAGGTAGAACACGAAAAAGTGCCCAGGGGTACGGCGTAAATTAGACATGAAATAGAGAAATAGATTGAATACCACTGAGACGATCGCTTTCGAGGGGAGATCAACAATCATGGAGCTGATTGCCTCTGCCGATGGATGATAGAGAGCATACTTATCATGCTTCTCCACTATGGGTCGTTGCTGCCATAGAGTGAGGATCTCGAGCGCGCTTGCAAATCCGTTCAACAATATTGCAAAGAAGATCAGTGCTCCTCGTTGGAAAAAGCTATCTGTCGTTGGTCCAAGGTTGTAGAACACGCTGGAGATAACCAAGGCCATGACACTATTTCCGATAACACCAGCCAAGGTCATACTCATGTCACCCTTGAGACGCTGAAAGCCCCTACGAAGACACAGCCGAACTTGCATAGGGTATGATAGCGTGTAGGGTGATTTGGCCCGTGTCCTTTTGGCCTTTTCAGCCGCGCGAGAGCGGTTGAATTCTTTCAACTTTTCACCTCCTAGAGGGAACTCATGCTGAAAAGCCTCAATGTCAGCGAGCAGCTGCCTTCTCTCAGCGCTCGCTCTCCATCGCGCAGCAAACTCATCAGGGGTGCGAGGTACCAAGCGCTCATGGCCTTTGCGGACCTTTCTTTCCGTTGGACTGGTCAGGGAAGTCAGGAAATCGGCAGTGGTTTGTCTGTCTGGACAGTCAAATCCCATTTCAATAAAGAATTGCCTGGCATCCCCGGAGCGCCCGAAATATATTTGCCGACCTTCATAGAGAACAATGACCTTATCAAATATATCATAGATGGCTTGGCTGGCTTGGTAGATTGCCACAATTGCGGTAGACCCTGTATAATCCGTGGAAAGCCGCAACTTCCGGACAAACTCCAAGGCCGTTGAGCTATCCAGACCGCGCGTACTATTGTCCCAACATTGCAAAGGACAACCACACAGTATAGTCTCAGCTATACTGACACGCTTTCTTTCCCCTCCAGACACTCCCCGGATGTACTCATTACCCACCCGCGTGTTTATGGTGTGGCTCAGACCCAACATTGCCATAACAACATCGCGCATATGGGTTGCGTACTGCTCTCTGGTAACTCCCGGGAACCTGTTGGATGGTGCACGAGCATGCGCCGCAAAGTGCAACGTATCCCCTACCGAGAGTTGAGGGAAGTGAATTTCGGTCTCTGCTTGGTAAATGACTTCACCCCGGAAACGGCTATGCATTTCATCCCAGGATATACCCTGATACTGAATGTCGGTTCCGTGGTCGAGCCATAAGCCGTGAGTCTCGCCTGCGATAGTCTTGAGGAAGGTTGAGCAACCACTATAAGTATCATCCGTTAGCAACATGGATTGCATAGAAATCGACACGGTGTACGTGAGGGGCTGCAAAGCAGCACTGCTTGAATTACCTTCCAGGTCGACCAAGAACAACCAGCAGCTCTCCGCTGTGGACGAATCCCTCGAAGTTACGAAGAATATCAATCCTGACTTTCTTCCCATAACCGAGCTTTTCGCGAAACCAACCAAATCCTTTCAGCCACATATTTGCGACATTTGCCTGGTAATCAGCAGCGGTTCCGTAGCCGAAGACGTTCATGTTCCGGAAGGAGACACCGGCTGTGCGGCGAGGATAGCGATCTGGATCACGCGAGGTAATCCTGAGCAAGTTTTTCGTCCATTTTTGCGAGTTGAACTGCTCCGAATTGGGGTTCAGCTCGGGGTCGCTAGTAGGATCTAGGAAGGTATTTGTTCCCTCGCCGATGCCGCTCTTGCTAGATAAGTGTGAAAGGCTACGCGCCAGTGCAGTTATCGCCTGCTGATCTTCCCTTCTGATGCTGTCTTCCGATTCTAAGCAAGCGGAATCTGAGCTCTCCGTCTGCCCCCCGGAGGTGAAGGCCGCGCGCATCGAACTTTCCAGCTCCGAGCCCACCGCAGCGGTGATAGCTCGGGTCCCAAAGGGTGCAGGGGGTGCTGGCTGGTTAGCCATGACAAATGTCAACAATCTGGGGTTACGCAATTCATATTAGGGCACCAGAAAGGCAAATGAGCAACGGTAAGACAAGACACAGAGATGCAGGAGGCACAATCAACAACAAAAGAGAAGGGCAGGAAGGAAAGAAGGGGCGAGGGGATGAGTCCAAGGTGGTCAGAAATAATCAAAGGGGTCCCAAAGTTTCAGTGATTCAATAAGGTTCGTTACCTGGTACATTGTCGATGGTCTCGAAACCCGGAAGACGGAAAGCCAGCATCCGAATTCACATGGCGTCAGGCTCAAAGAGCTACCTGATCCTTGTCTGGTGATGCAGGCCCGTATCCGCTGAAAGTTAGTATGTTGAGCATTCAGGTACACACGGACTCTCCTTTCCTTCCCCTGATCAAGATCAACCCTATGCTGTTGAACTGTTCTACTACGACGTCATGATCATCTCCTATCCATGATGAGCTCATGAACAGAAACAAGGGCATATATGAGGTAGCTTGTGAATGACTCGTCGGAGATGTTCCAAATTACAAAAGAAGGTATCTTTCCGGTTCCATCATCAAGTCGTATTCATCATCAACCTCCATTCGGTCATCGTTCATTATCTCGGCGTCACTTCCGCGGAAGGTTCTCAACGCCGGTCCTGATTGGATGCGTATTGGATGCGTATCTTCGGGTGCTTTTTAGCTCTGCATCCGCCAAACCCCACCGTTACCCCGGATCTAAACCCTTCCGAGCTGTCAGATTAGTTACCACGGATGATGGTGAGCCACTGCCACCCTACCATAACACTAGCCCCTGTAAATGGGACAATGAATTCTGGATCGCTTTGGGATGCCTGATATTTAGTGCTCCATAAGTTTACAATTCCCATTCCAGTTGAGGCTGTCCGTGCTTATTCATCGGCCTTGCGTTTGTAAGTTAACTGATCGATACCAATACCACCCCTCCCCTAGTCAATGTTGAAGATATGCCTCTACACCTAGTACCAGTCTCTCAATCATATGATGTTAGATCAAGCTGGTATTCGGAAGTATAGTCTTCCAAATCCATCAGTGACATACATCAAGCAGGTAGCAAAGGATACCCGCTACTGTTAGGTCCGATCATTGGAAAAGGGAGCTCATAGTGCTGAAATCACAGTCAGATGTAGTTATCCTCTTTTATGAGGCCTAAGAATCAGGTAAGGAGTAGTATCAAACGGACTGCTCTGATAAAGGATATGGACTATAACAATGCTCCTGGTAGTACAGCCTTGATATACATCATGGAATTTCAACTGTTCCTGAACATAGTACACCAGAAGTCGCATTAATGTTCTATCATAGCTTGTTGGTAGTGCACCACTGTAGAAGCTACTATTATTATGACTAGAGTGGGTAAGTTTCAGGTTGAGACTTCAGCTCATGGCATCCTTGAGATTGGAATGATGATTGTGTTCTTAGTATTACTAGTACTTATTATTAAATTCGGGCTATGGATAAGACTCACTATTGGTAGCTACTAATTTATAACTGTACGTAGCCCTTATAAACTTTCTATACTAATGTTTGTGTTACCCTCTTCACGCACTCTCTGACTTTCTGAGGCCCACACGTACCAATAGTATGTCAATTTCTATATATATATCTGCATCCTAGCGGTTAATCCAGAGGAGACAGCGAGTTTAAGACAAGGGTTTACAGTATGTTATGTGTGTCATAATACGAGCCTAAAATTTAAATCAGGTGAACTACGTGGTAAAACAAGGACATAGTAAAGTTGATAAGGTTTTGTCGATTCTTGACTCCAAGGCCATTTAATCTCGTGCTCGGCTCGGGTAAGACTGAGCCTCCGCCATACTTAGCCAACTACTATGCACTAGCACTGGAAGCACTGCAGTATCAATCATAAAGGTATACGCTAAGATAAAAAAGACTGCAATTGCAGCATTTTGCAGCATTTTGTTGTCAAGCTAATGGCTTGCTTGCTGTGCAATGGTACAATTTGTGGTGAACCGCAAGCAAACAAACGCCGCGGATTTGATGTCCGGATCAATCAAGATTGCGTGGAAGTTCATTCAGTCTCATACCATAATTTCCAAGGTTGCCACGTTTTGCCGAGTACGAGGCGATAGATATCTTCCATGTAAACTACGGACTGGACCACTCGCATTCTCGCCGACAATCAGGCATACAGGCATGAAAGACCCCGTTCAGCATCAGGCATAGAAGATGGGAACTGACCGCCTACCCAACAAGCACAGCGAATTAACTGCTAGTAGTAAGAGTTAGGAGAAGAGGGAAGTGTCCACCGGCACAAAAACAACCACCAAACGAACTGACGGACTGTTACTCCAAGACCAGATCATCAATCCTCCCTCTCTCTCTCTCCCTCTTTCTCTTTTTACCTCCGTTAATCTTTCACGCCCTTCCCCACCCCCCCCTTTCCCCTCCACCTAATCCTCCCCCTCCTTCTGCCTCCTGGCCCTACTGCTTCGTTTCAACTCGAACCATATTCTTTCCGACCGTGGGACATCCCCCTCCCCCTTGTCTGCTGGGGTATGTCGAGAGGTGGATCTCTTTTCCCCGGACCTCCTTGTTAATTGTGGTCGGCCGACGTCCGGATGAGGCTCGACCTCCTATCGTTACCAACAATCCACTGTTGGTGGTAACTGGTCCTACGACTAGTTCCTACATCTTATCTCGTGGTGGTAAGGCTGGCCTTGATCGGATCGGGGCTTCCGGTGGTCTCTGTCGGTGTCTTGAAGTGAGCCGATCTATCTTCACTCAACCCGGGAGAATCCTTCCCAGGCCGTTCGGAGCCTCGTCTTCCCAACTCTCCTTGTCGCGTACAGTCATCCTTGTCCAACCTGCCGTCCACTGCCCGCTGGGCCTCCTTGAACAACCATGGCGCATTACCAGAATGGTTATCCATCCTACAATCAACCGCCCGGTTCCCCACCGAATCCCACCCAGCACAACCGTTATGATCTCTATCCCACCCAGCCGACGAGCCCACAGTTACGAAGGATGCCCAGTTATAATGTGGGGGACGACGCGGGTCTCTTGGGCTCCCCTAATTCCCAGAACGCCAGGTCCACCGAGGCGAATGCTCGCTATCCGGGCTGGAATGCACAGGCAGAGGGTCAATCGAGTTACAATGTCATGAATACTGGACGCGATGACTACGCAGACCCTCGATACGCGCACGTCCCTGCGCCCACTTCGCCTCAGTTGTCGCGCGCCCGGGCTTCTTCGCAATCGAGTTATCAATACCAGTATACCTCGTCGGTTCCGGCTGCCACATCACCTACCCAGCATGCATATAACCCTCAGCAATATGCCTTGCCCCCTACACCATCGCAGCAGCAGGTAGGCTTCAGCCCGCTGGCATATACTGGGCCCAGCACCTCCTATAGCAGCGCAACAGCCACCGGCCACCAGCCTTATAATCCAGCCGCCTACCAGCCTGCTAGCTTCGTCGCATCCCCGGTGCAGAGACAGCCCACCAGCGCTTTTGCACATGCTCCCCCTACACCCCAAACTTGGGGTCCTCCCCACCCGCAGTTGCCGCCGCCTCCACCTCCTCGGGGACCGGACCATCCATATGGAAGCCGTCCCTCCCCGCAGTATGGAAATGCTTCGCCAGGTATGCAGTACGGGTTCACAACTCAGCAGGCATCATCCTCAACCACACTCTCATCCGGCTCTTTATCCTATGGCACAGCATCGCCTTCTACAACTAGTGCTACCTACATATCTGCCAACAGCTCTTCTACTGCTGGTTCTGCAAATGTTGCAAGCCACCCCTACGCTGGAGGTGCCCAAGTTCCAACCTACCTGCCGCAGTCGCCGCCTCACCCTGGAGATGTCATTACCTCGTTCGATGAACAACCTCCTGCACCGCCAGCCCACTCGACACCCACCGAGGAAGCCTTCGGCAAGCGGTTGAGTTTGACACGTCCCGGATCAGGCCGATCCCTTCCAACACCGCCGATCCATCCCTCTCAATCACAAATGTCACCGCGTAGAACAGACACTTTGACCCGACACCCGCAGTCGCGCCCGTTACCTGGCCCACCGATTGACGCGGATGTAGATTCAGAGCCCTATATGGCTGCTAACGGACATGGAAGCCGGGATAGTCGACCAAGTACTAGGCCTGGCTATGATGAGTTGATGCAACAGGTCGAGGCTGCAGTTGCGGATCGACGGACGGCTGGGGAGTCAGGCTATAGCTTGGATCCATCACATGTGAATCCTCACAGTGCATTGGTCCTGGAACCATCGAATAGTGATTCACCGGGCCCGCGGCTGTCCCCTGACGAGAGACATACTCACACTAATGGCAGCATCGCCACTGGCACCGGCCAATATGTGAACTACGATGCGTATAGCGATGATAGTGATGCAGAGGCTGCTGCAGGTCTAGCTATGCTGCAAATGGCAGATGAGGAAGACAAAGCACAAGCCGAACGCTTGCAAGACCGTGCGCGACGGGAGACGACTGCTTCTATCATAAGTGCATACGGATCGCGGTCAGAGAATCGCGTACCGTCTCCTCAGCAAGACTGGCAGCAGGATGAGTTGGGGTCATATGGCGAAAGCTATCGTCGTGCTTCGCAATATGATGAGGCGGATCATTACGCAAATGGCCATAATGATGATGCTGGCCATCCTAGGCTTGCGCCCTCTTCCGGCTCTATGAGAGGTTCTAACCCCTTTGCAGACGGGCATGAGGAGTATTCGGATGATTATGACTACCCGCCTACAGCGCTCGATGAATCTGGATATCCGTACAATAACATGCAACATCATGCACGAGTGGACGCTGGTGGCACCGGGGGCCTGTCGGAACCTGGAGCGTATGGACGCCGGATGAGTTTCGATTACGGTGATGAGACCGACGGTCCCTTCTCCGAAAATAATGGTTTGCAACACTCGGGAAGTGAGAGCTCAGGCAGGGGAGAGGAACCTGGGGATCTCTTCTTCCATCCTGGCATGCGACCACTTCCACCGGCTCCCGTAGAGCCGGCAAGTAATCCGAACTTAATGTCGCATTTGATGCCGGCAGGGACATACCGGCATCACGAGCAGGGTGATGGGCGGGGCTCTACCCAGTATACATCTTCCCAATTCCCTGTTGCTCCAGATTCGTACGCTTCTTCGACCGTGTCCAGCCCTACCCAAGTTCCACGGTCGACTTCTTTGTCGAGTCATCCAATTGGACCTCGTACTGACCCCCCTATCAGATCGAAAACCGATGCAGACCGGGCGAAGTATAAACAGCAACAGGAGCTATTACGGCAGCAACAGTATGGCGCGCTCAAGCTTGACGTTTCCCCGGATGCTGCTGCTGCCATGACGCTTGATCTGCCCACCATCCCTGCGGGACGCCGTAAGAAGTTCAACCCAACAAAACTGTCTTCAGAACAATTCCGACGCTGTACGGAGCCATGGGCGTTAAGCTCCATCCTAGCTTGGATTCGCGAGCTTAGCGAAGATGAGACGGATCTAAAGGAACATGCGATTGTTGAAGCAATTGTTGCTTTGTTCACCCACAAAGTACCGACGATGAATATGGCCGATGCGGAAACTTTAGCCGCACGGGTAGTCAAGAATATGCTGGCGGAGGGAGCCTTGGTGAAGGATGAAGAATGGGTCAAATTCGGCACTGGAACGTTGTCAGGCGTTCTATTTCAGATAACGGGCACAGGGTGCTACTCCTCCCGCCTTCACGAACAGGAGGCGGAAGTGTTCGGACGTTGCTATTCGCACCACTGCATGCGCACTTTGAAAAAGGTCAATCTCAAAGCGCAGATGATGGAGCCGGAGAAGAAAGCAGAAGACTGGGTGACTTTTTACAAGGTCCCCAAGGAGGTGTGGGAGACACACTCCAAGAAAGAGATTGATCGACAGAACAATTTGCACGAGATTGTGACGACCGAAGATTCTTACATTTCACAACTCGATGTTTTGCGCGAACTCTATCGGGATCAACTGGCAAATATGCAACCGTCGGTAATTGCACCGAAGCGCCTGAACCGGTTTTTGAACGATGTGTTTGGGAAGGTGGATGCCGTCAAAAAGGTCAACGAAGATCATCTCTTGGCTCAACTCAAGTACCGACAGAAAGAACAGGGTCCATTCATTGCTGGATTCAGTGATATTTTTCGGGAATGGATCCGAAAGGCAAAGATGGCCTATGTCGACTACGCGGCAACATTCCCGAATGCCAATTACGTGGTGCGCAAGGAAGCGGAGAGGAACGTTCATTTCCGGCAGTTTCTTAGCCAAGTTCGTGACCACAAGCTGTCGAATCGTCTCAGCTGGGACACGTACCTCAAAGCTCCCATCACTCGTATCCAGCGGTACACCCTGCTCCTTTCGACAGTGCACAAGAATATGGTCAAAGATTCCGAGGAAAAGACAAATCTCGCACAAGCGATTGATGAGATCAAAATGGTGGCACTTGAATGTGATCATAAGGTGGGTGAGATGAGTAGGAAGGTTGATCTCATGGAGCTTTCTACCAAGCTCCAGCTCCGTCCTGAGATGAAGAAGGACGTTGAACTCAACCTGGAGCATCTGGGCCGCGAAATCGTCTTCCGGGGAGACCTGCAGCGGCCAGGGACACGAACAAGATTCTTGGTGGACACTCACGCCATACTCTTCGACCATTACTTGGTCCTTGCGAAGGCCTTCACAGCTAAAGACACATCGAGATCTGTGAAATATGAGAGCTACGATGTGTCCAAATTGCCAATCCCCATGGATCTTTTGGTTCTTGAGAGCACCAATGATGACCCGGTCGTGAAGTCTGCGGTCCGCGGAGTCGTGGCGCAATCACCAGCCGCCGTTGCTGGACGTGGTGCTGCCGGCGGGCCTTTAACCCATACCGCCAGCGGCAACTCTGGCAGCTCGGGTAATTCGAACGGAGGCAGGGCTCTGGTACCTGCCACGGTTCTGGAGAGTTCCAAAGACGATAAAATCCTGTATCCGTTCAAGGTCAAGCATCTCGGGAAAGCAGGAACCTATACACTCTATGCTTTTTCGGCCCAAAACAGGCAAGACTGGTGCGACAAGATAACCGAGGCTAAGACCAAACATGCTGCCGCCTTGTTCGCGCAGAATGCGGAGCCGTTCAGGTTGCGTGTTCTCGCTGACACTGCATTTGGCACCTCCGACAACTCGTACATCCCTACTGGTGTTATTATTGACGGGACGCCTCTTGATCGTGCTATTAAGGACGTGGAAGAGCGGTACCATGGCTCGCCACGGCCGGCGCCAGTTTGCCGGACTGGCGTCCACTGTGCCACTGTTTTCCAGCAGCCCCCTGGTCGCATGAGATGCGCCATCGGCACTGACTATGGTGTGTATGTTTCGGACTACAATGACCCTCGTGGCTGGACTCGGGTAAGTAGCTCTTTGCAACCACGTGTGTCGTGTACACACCGTCCTCATACTAATTGTGCTTCCAGGTTATACCCATTGTACGCGTGACACAAATTGCTGTCTTCGAAGAATTCAACGTGTTCCTGCTCATTGCAGACAAATCGCTGATTGCTTACCACCTGGATGTTGTGTGCCCTCCGAGCGGCGTTGCAGCACAAGCAACAACGGATTCCTCACGTCGGGCGCCGCAGAAACTATCGGGCAGTCGAGAAGTAGGTTTCTTTGCGGCAGGGCACATGAAAGACCGGACTTTGGTCATGTACAAGAAGCGAGATGGGTTATCGTCCACTTTCAAGGTTTGTGCTGTCGTCGCCTCCCACATTGTTTCGCATACTCATCAGTCTACAGATACTTGAACCAGTCGCGCAAAAGTCGTCAAGCAGCAGAAGCCGCCTTTTCTCTCGTCGTTCGCAGACGGAGTTCTTCCGGGAGTACGATGAATTCTACATTCCCGCCGAGAGCTATGGCATGAATCTCTTCCACTCTTCCTTGGCGATCTCCACTCAACGTGGCATCGAGATTCTCACGATCGACAAGAAACATACGTGGTCGGTCCCCGATTTCCGATCCGAAGCCCCTCCTGAAGCGCAAGCCCATCTGAGCAGTATAGCCCAGCGGATTGGTGCCCTACGCCCACTCGGCATGTTCCGCCTCAGTGACAGCGAGTTCCTGGTCGTATACACTGAATGTGCAGTGTACGTGAACAAACATGGCGATGTGTCGCGCAGCGTGGTCATGGAATTCGTGGGACATGCCCACTCTGCATGCCTCTACGGAAGGTTCCTCATCTTGTTCAATGATGACTTCGTCGAGGTGCGTAATGCGATGAACGGCCGCCTACGTCAGGTAATTCCAGGCCACGGTGTGGTCTGCCTCGACGATGGCAGCCACATGCCGGGTTCTGGTGCAAACAGCATCCCTACAAGCACCGGAGGTGCTGTCAATCTCTCCAGCGGGTTATCCAACGGTGCTTCTCTGGCAAACAATGGCCGCACCGTGAAGATATGCATGCAACATCCCGAATACGAGCGAAGTCAATTGATTCTCGAGTTGATCGAGAACGAAGGGCAAAAGGACTAATTCCCTTACTCGCGTGGCACTTGTGCGGAATGTCCTTCCTACCTAAGCCAGCTTACAGCTTCCTTCAATTTTAACCCCTTCACCTTCTCCCCCTTACTATTTCAACTTCTCTCCTACCTCATTATTATTTATTCTTGACTCTATACCCCCATTTTTCCCTTCTCAATTTCATGGTGAATATATTTCCTTTCCCCATTTTCATGTTTCTTGCCGTACTCCAGGGCAGTTTTCTTTTTTTTTTTTGGGCCATTGAGTACGGGTTTGTTCGATCTTGTACATACATAGTTGGCATAGTCAGTCAGACATACATAAGATAGCCTCGCATTGTAATGCATAAAATTCAGTTTTGGTTCCTTTTTCCTCACCTCATTCGTACCTGTAATTCAGGGTATTCCCTCTGTGAAGCTTTAACTACATTGCATATTGGAAACGCTCAAGGGACGGATTGGTCTCTTCCGGTAGTAGCTGTAGCATACATTCCATTCCAGTTTCCAGTCACCAGATCAGATGAAGCCTTGCTAGTGAATGGTTATACTATTTTGCTTGGTTGCTTACAGTGTGATTACACTACATTTTTTATTAAGTGCAAAGTAAAGTAGATATTTGTTTGTATTGCGGAGGATGCGATAACAACATGGTACATGCATGCATACATACAATGGATCTTCCAGAAACAATCAGCAGACGTCTAAGCGAGGATAGACAGCAATTGTATGGGGTGATGACCGGCAGTAAAGTAACCAGTGGAATAGATGTAAAATCATGACACAGACAATGTAGGAGATAGGGTGAGAGAAAGATTTGAAAGATGGGGTGGGCGGGGTGGGGGAGTGATGTGATTGATGGACGATAGTGATGAGGGGGTGGAATTTACGACTCGAACTCGACCTTGCTGATGACGTTGTGTTCGGCTTGACTTGGCTCATGGGTGCTCTGGGATCCTTGTGCTGTTGTGTGCTCATGTTCATCTCTATCGTCGAGTAAGGATGCATCATCCTTGCCACGCATGCTGATGACTTCGGCCCCCTCAAGCAGATCGCGATCTGCGTCTCTGACGCTTCGTCGCTCGGGGTCTGCGCCGTAGGCACCTGCGCCCCAGCTGGAGATGCCGCCGACCATGGCGGATGCGCTGGCAACGCCGCCGCGACCGTCGTACTCTTCCTCTTCGTCTTCTTCGTCGTCGTCGCGGTTGAGGGCGGTGCGCTCCAGTTCGCGTTGTGCTTCGTCCATTCTCTTCTTGACTTCGGCGGCCATGCGGATACCGTCGGATACGATGTTGTCCAGGACTCCGCGGAGACCCTTGCCTGGTGGTACGATACCGCCTGAGGCTCCTGCCACCGATGCACCGGCTGCCGCGCTGGACTGAGGTTTGGGTACGCCGATGTTGGAGAAGGTGGTGAGGTTGGATGAGAGAGACGCGGATGCCAAAGCTTGTAATCCATGATCGGAAAGGCGGAATGATTGTGGGAAGAATGTATCGAAGAATTGCTCCAACAGCTCATCAGCAAGGATTACCATGCGGAAGGTGGGGAGGGTGATGTGTAGAGGATTGTTCGGATCGAGGGCGGGGTTTGCAGATTCTGAGACGGCACGATTATGCTGCGTGTTGGACTTGTCTTCATTCGATTGCTTCGCTGGTGTTTCGGTTTCAGCCGACGCAGTCGATTTGGTATCTTCATTCACATCAATGAGATCTTCTTCATCATCATCACCGATACTGAAGGACCCAAGCTTATCGGCTGTTTCCTCCGCATCTGCCTCATCCTTCTGCTTTTCAGCTGCTCTGCTGTCCGGATGGCTGGGATCGGCGTATTCGAAACAACGACGGATGAAAGAGCTGACACTGCCCAAGAAACGTTCGTCTGTACTGAGTCTATCTGGGTCACGTTCACTTGTCTTGATGTCTTCCACAGACTGCGTGGGGGAAATAGCTCCGTCAAAGCCTCGCCGAGAAAGGAATAGAAGCGCCTCTGACATGCGAAGAATGCCTTCTCTATCAACCCGTCCAGTGCCCTCGTCATCGTAAAGGTCGAAGAAGTATTGGATGTTGTTCATGATGTCGCGAGGCCCTTTAAGTCTTGCAAGGCCGTTGACTACGTTTTGTAAGCTCAGACCTTCGTCGGGATCCGTTGCCCATTTGCGGAAAAGCCGTCTTGTGAACTCATGATCTGCTGCTTCGGGCTTGTTATTCCACAACGAAGAGGATTTGCTCCAGCCCTTCAGACTGTTGAAGCCCTGCTCAGCCGACTCCTTTCGTGACGGGGGCGAGTCCGCCACTGCCCATTTTGCTGTGGCCGCGAGGAATTCCCGGAAAGCATCATAATCCATGTGAGTGGGACTGGGACCAAGACCAACACGACCGACCTCTCTATCCACAGGAGGCCCAAGGATAGATGTTCTCTCAACCCGTTTCTTTTCCTGGCGCCTCTTTTCCTCGTCCAAGAGTTTCTGCCTCTGCTGATGGTCATAGAGAACCTCGTAGTAACGGTCATAGATGACGCCAAGATCATCCATGCTCAGCTTCTTACTGTCTGGCCCGAGGTTACGGATGGATGTCCGTTTGGCGAAACTTTCAATGTTCTCCAGGACGGCATCCTTGTGCTTTTCACGCTGTTCCGTAATCGTCTGGTGAGTGATCTGAGAGAATTCTTTGAAGGCGACAACCATAAGCTCCTGGAACCGGGTGATGGCCCTCAGCTTGGGATTCTCAGACCTCGGATGGGCAGACTCATCGAGGCGCGAGAAGTATGCCTTGAGGACGGAGATAAATGAACCATCATCCTGGATATCCAAAAGCTCCTCGCCATTGATCCGAAGGATGGCCAAGCCAACCTGGAAGAGAACCTTGGGCCCTTCGAGGAAAAATACGTCCAGTACACGGAAGGCGAAGACTAACGGCATGGAATTGATGTAGAGGGAAAGGAACCATGGGAGAGAAACAACGGATAGCTGCACATCAGACTTCGTGAGGTGATCCCAGAGCACGGGCATAGTTTTCTCGACCAGAGATTCAAACACTTTCTGATCGAGCAATGTGCCATACATTGTTGTGGAGTAGTAGCCGGGAAGGAGACGATCGCAAAGTACAGACAGCAGAAAGAAGGCCTGTGCCTCGGACATGTAACTGCAAGGGTCAGCTTCACTTCCAAAATTGGTATTGGGAAACAAACATCAAGAGAGCCGCAACGACAATGTTCATGGCCTGGCAATATCCAATCTCCGCATTGGTCCAACTGTAGGCAGTGAGGACCCTCCGAAGGCGACCGATGCCTTCTTCGCTCTGGAAACCAGCATACTCAGGCAAGCTGCGGTTTAAATCTTTCTCGATCTCATCAATCGCCAAAGACTCCTGCCCAGAGAACTTCGAGAGCGTCTCGGCGTACAACTTCGGGGATCTCAGGCGAAGGTAAAGCGAACCCGACGTCACCTCCCAGATCTCGCCGCGAAGACGATTGGGCAGACCGACTCGGATCAATTTATGGAAGGTCGGCTGACGAATGATAGTGGCATTGCGACCATTCTCTACAAGATTATTTAACAAGCGTCCCAATAAATAGCACTCGGGTTGGACTGCATACCTCTGAAATATTCCCCCCACAGTCTCATCTTACTGCGATCCCGAAGCTTGCGAGCATCACCGGGATAACGGAATATCATTCCCAGCCCGGCATCGGGTGGCTGGCGCTGTTCAGTTGTCTCGCCATTCTGGGCTTTAGACTTAGCACCAGACAGTAGGTATTCCGAGTAACAGTCGTTTACGACAACGCGCAGGTTCTCAATTTCCTTCATACACTCGCGCAGTCCCTTCTTCAAACCATCGCAAAAGCGTTCGCAGGCCTGCCTGCTTCCAGCCAGCTGGATCGTGAATCTTTGCGGAACAAAGTCGGGGCTTTGCTTTCCGAGCGCACCATTCCATGTCGTCAACGCAAGGGAGAAGACATGGCTAAGACTGTTGAGTCGTTCCACCCTCCGGATGCAGCAGAGCGGAATAGTAAATCCATTTCCTGAAGGACCTGTGCCGTTGGTTTGACCGGCCCAATGAGTCGATGCCCCAAGACTAGCAGAGGGCGCGAAGCTGGTCGGCTGGGTCGAGAAACAGATGAACCGTTCGCTCAGATGGAGTCTGCCGGCATAACGGTTCCCAGGGCGCTCAACAAAAGGGCGATTGGATTCTCCATGAGACGGCGATGAGGTATGAGGAATAGGGAGAATGAGCTCTGCGGTGATCTCTTGCAGCGGGTTTTGAGAATCGGGGAGGCGGAACTGCTGGCGAAACAGGGAGGCTTTGGACGGGTTGCGATCGGAGGAGGATAGGGTAGGAAGGGTGAAATTCGCCGGGTCGATGAAGGACTGGGCTTTCTGAACGAATGACGTCCACTGCATCATGGCGCTCGAGAAATTTGGTGCGGTGGCGTGAAATGAATGAACAGGCAGGTATCCTCCTGCGTCTGGGGTGAGTATCCGGCTGACGGCCGATTCGGACGGAAGCGGGAGCTGCTGGAGCTCAAGCGGCAGTCAGGGTTCGGCGAGGAAGATGAACAGAAGCCCACAAATGATTCACAAGAGGGATCAGGGTCATCGTAGAGAGCTAGCGCAACATCGTCCGGCGAGGGCTTCTGGCTGCGACAGACAGAAGAACCTGGGGCGATGACGGTTGGCATGGTAGGAAGAGGAGGGGAAGGTTGGCGGCGGCCGTTCCTGGCAGGCGGCCGTGAATATCCTCACGTGACAAGGGTCTGTCTTGCTCTGAAACATCCACGAGGCAGCCCCAGTGCAGCTACGTGCACCCCTGCTTTAGTGTAGGTGTTACTGTTCATGCACAGTGCTTCCGCTACGGAACAACTTATAACCATATTGGAACTACATAAGGAAGCTAGTGAAGTCTGACTAGTAGCTTGGTACAGCCGACAGGGAAAAGCTGAGCGCGAACTATAAATCCCTGCGGGAAACCATGATCGAATGAAGATGAATTTGAAGAAGAAATTTCGAAAGAAAAGAAGAAATTGAAACGAGGGTTCGCTTTACAATATCACCTTGAATGAAACAACGAAAAGTTCAGAGATGTATTTGTTTTTGAAGGGGTGCCCGAAAGTCTTGCCAAATCCATCTTTTTGTAGCAAAGATCAAGAACGGTGCAGTATCTTAATGTGCGGTATGAAAGGGCAAATGAGTGCATATATTATTGAGTGTTGAATTAATTCTTGGCCGAAGATACTTCCTCAGCTACAGGCTCTTCATCACTGTACGCCGGGGGAAGCTCTTCAGACTCCATCATCAGACCCTGCTTTTCAGACACGGTACCCTGTTCCAAAGACTTCTTGGGAGTAGACCGGCGGAAACGCTGCCACATGAAGACCACAATCTGACCAACCAGCATACCAAGAGCGCTCGCGGCCAGACCAGCCAAAACACCCAGCACAGCGGGAACGACGATGAAACGGACCACGCGGTGGACGGTGCGTTCCCACTGGCCATGATGCATGTGGTGCATGTGGTGGTGATGGTGGGGGCGGTCAAACTTGTCCATGTGGCCGTGGAACCCAGCCTCCTCTCCCTCCATGGGGGGCATGGGCGGCATGCGCTCAGGGTCAAACTTGTCGTCGGGGTGGTGGTGGTGGTGATGATGAGGCCGGGGCGGGGGAGGCATGCCCAAACCGTGAGGACCACCGCAGCCCTTCGGCTTAGGTGCCATTCCAAGCATACGGGCCTTGGCCGCTGCGAACAAGGCGCGCATCCGGTCGAACAACAGCTTCCTCAGACACTTCGGCTTTCCGCGGCATTGTTTCCAAGAGACGCGGTCGGGGGTCGCTTCTTCGATCTCAGTCTTGGCGATGTACAGCTCGCCGCTGCTAGGGTCATGGAGAAGCGTCAAAGCCACCGTATCCAAGGGGACCGGGCGACTGTCGAGGTCGAGGACAGTGAAACGCACAGCGACCAAATCCATAGGGTCCTCAGGCGGAGTGGGCAAGGGCATCTCCTCCACAGCGTATCCCAACGGGATAGGTTCCGTTTCTACGCCATCCGACGCCCGGCGCTGAACGGCAGTGATGAGAGTGGGAGGTGGCGGAGGGAAGATTTGACGACCGTTGGCCAGAAGGAAGCCATTTTCAGTGGAGAAGTCGACCAACTGCAGCGACTGTTAGCATCCATGTCCCTTCACTACTCCGATGTCGTACTAGACACCGGCTCGGAACCACTTACCAAAGAGGTTTGGAAGCCGTCAGTCCAGCTGACCTTCCCATCCTCGCTGACTTCACGGAACGGACATTCGGTGCAGGCAAGCTCAACCTGCTCTTTCTTGGGAGCATAAACCTCCAAAGGGTGGAGGGGAGGGAAGTCACCCTCAGGGGCGACGGCTTCCTCGACTTCGGGGATAACGAGGAAGGCGTTGGCGCCGAGAGCGAGAACGCTCCCCACAAGGCACGAACGGAGGTGCATGGTGGCCGAGGCGGATCTAAGCCAGGCACCGATAAGACGGGTGGAAAGGCGCTACAAGTTAAGAACGATGAAAGGAAGGGATCGTTTGGCGATGGGAACAAAAGTTATTGAGATGAAAAGCGGATGATATCCAGCTGTAAAAATAAGACACAGATGAATGGGGGGGGAATGCTTTGATGATATGGATTCCACCAGCGAGCGCTTCTTTGCATAGCCAGCCAGGAGGGGGGTTCAAAGGCGAATCGCGCATCGCCCGATTTCTTTCCTGATTGGCTGTTGATGGCGCGCGGGTGGAGCAGGTGACGCATGAAATTCCCACCGCCTGCTTCTTTGGGAGCAGCTGACGCATCCGCTGCAAAATATCAGTCACGTGGTATATATTTCCTAAAATAGCGTTGAATCCCGTTCATTTCATGGTGGTCGATCAGCACCACAACTGCTTTGTAATTTGTACGCATAAGCCATCTTGGTTATCGTAGGCAAGACACGAGGCATGGATAGAAAACTCTAAAATATACTTCCTTCACTCCCTGAGATCGCATACCCGCTCTGTACCAGCAGACCGGGTTCATCTATCATCCCACTAGGCGAGATCTGATATCGACGAATCTTGCGAAAGTGTAATCCAAGCCCTGCATCGACCCTACAACAGGGGGTCCGCTGCCCCGGACTTTGGCCAAGACATCCTCAGGTACCTCATTATATTGCATCCAGACGTCCTGCGTTCTATTCGTCTGTCCGAATAGATTTTCAACCACGGCCGTCACAATAATAAAAGCTCCCACCAAGAGTAAAGCCAACCGTGCCATTATGACAGCGGGTGGTATGGGTACTTGCTCTGGGACACTGACCTGAGGTTCGTAGTACTCTGGTGCAGTTTGGAACTCCCACTGCGATTCCGACCCAGTGCTATCAGACCTATCATCTTCAACGAATGCACCAGGGCCTGAGAAATTAGCAAACTTCTTTCGTGTCGTTCGAATAGGTGGTACTGTCAATAAAGTCGACGGGTTATATCTCTTTTCCAGATATACTGGCCATGATTCGAATTTCTGCGGTGTACGTGTGAGGAATCTTTTTGGCTTTTCTTTGGACTGTGATTTTTTTGACTGCTTGACGCCGGTAACTATAGCCTGAGGCTGAGCTTTTGAAGGATTATTAGCTGCCTGTGCAGCAGCTTTCTGATAATCATGAATCCAACTGATCTGGGGGTCCGAAGACTGACTTCCAAAGCTCGTATTGCCTTGCGTGGTTAGAGCTTGGACAGTTCTCTTGAACAAATCTAACTGTTCTTGCTGACTCTGGTTCTGATTAGTCGCCTCCTGCAACGTCTGCAAATACTTTTGGAAAAGAGTCAAGAATGAGTTGTCTGAATTGGACCCAAGATTCTGCTGATCGGCAGCAATACGCAGCCTCTTGATCGCCTCTTCCGAGCCATCAAAGCCCTGCAAGGCTTCCACTCCAGCAAAAGGTCGCTTCAGGCTGGAACTAGGTACAGGGGCTTGTCCCACATGCGGAATGGCGCCAGTTTTGGCAGCCTGCTGGATATTGCTCCAGTCCACCGGAACCGCCTCAATGGGTGGTCTAAGATTCTGAGCAGGGATCGCTGGCGCGCTGAAAATGCTGCTCATGCTGCCTTTCTGGCCCACCGGTGTCGGGGCATCGCTACTTGCGGTGCTCTGCGATCCACTATACAAGCTACTTCCCAATTCCTGCCTCAGTGTCAGAGATGGTTTCTGGATGTTGAAGGAGCCGAAGGGGTTGCTAGCAATCAGCTTATTCTGGGTGTAAGGAACCAAGGCGGATGACATCGGGTTTGTAGGCTGTGCGACAGTATCTATTGCCATCGCAGACTCATTCGTATGCACCTGCTCCGCAAGCCTATTCAACTGCTTTCTTAATTCAGCATCGTTCCCTTTATATTCATCCATCGCCTGAGCAAGCTGCTTCTTCTCCGCTTCTTGCGCTGCTGATTCCGATTCCTTCGCTGCCAGCTTCTGCTTGAGTTCATTAAGTTCTCGACTTGCTTCAAGCATCTGCTGCTGTAACTTCTCATTCTCACCACGGCGCGTAGCCTCCTCGTCTTTCAACTTCTTCTGCTCTTGACGAAGGCGATTTATCTGACCACTTTGCGCATTGACCTTCGTACTAAGCATGGTATTTTCGCTGTAGGCGGCTTGGACATGCCCCTCGTTCGTCTTGACTTTGGATTCAATCGTTTTGAGATCTTTTTGGGTCTGTCGCAGCTCTTGCTCCGATTGCGCGAAGGCTTGTTCTCGCTCAACAAGCACTTGGTTCAAATCATGGACTTGGCTTGTTAGGTTCTTGTTCTCCCTTTCGAGTTCTAAGGCTTTGCGTTGTGCTTCTGTGAGTTGCTGGGTTATGTTGTCATTGTCCTGCGGCCATTCTTCGGGGTTGTTTTCGGATGCAGTTATTTGCTTATGTGCTCCGATTGGTATCCTCCCTTGGTTGGGTGGTCGTCTGCCTGACATTTTGGCGGGTGTGCAGAATTGGGAGTAAGGGAGAGGGTTTAAGGCTTTTTCGTAATTAGGGAGTAGAAGTGCCTCTTTTGCTCGTGTTGGACGTGAGGGCTAGATATTCGAGTACAATTTCATCGGAGAATTAACGATATAGCAGGTAGTTCGTGTGCCAGTCTTTTATCTGTCTTGGGCATAACAACCGTAGACTACCGGCATACTAAAAAGCCAGTCCATTGTTGCTTTCATGCATTAGGTGGTTGCTCAGTAATTATCTTACGTTGAATGGTGCTGAAGCAAGGCATTGTCTGAAACTGTAAATAGTCTTTATTATATGTCCTGATGAAACATGAAGTCTAAGTACAGAGTTGGAGCACACTGTGCCTTTGTTCCCTTTTTAAAGACTTCTTTATCTAAAGTATACTATGTACCAACCCGGGGAACAAAGAGTATTCTCTATGGGAGATAGCAAACCAAGAGTGTCTATCCTGTGCCCAGAAAGAAAGACAGACCTCTACAGCTTAGACTTCTTCTGGCCTTTGACGTTGGGGACGGGGTTGCCTGAAAGAAGGAAATCGGGATACGCAAGTTTACCCGATGTTGCCCCAGTGGTCGACATCCGCCAGGATGCGCCGTCAACTATAACGGTGTTAACATACTATTTATGATGAATCTGGATAAGATGAGACTCACCCACTAGAGTTTGGCCACTGACATAACTGCCAGTGTCCGCAAAGAGATAAACCGTGGCATCTGCAATGTCGCGCACTGAGCCGACTCGGCCAAGCGGCTGTGACTTGATGTAAGTGTCCTTCGTATCACTAGGAAGGAGACGATCAAGGCCCTATGATAAAAGTTAGATGTGCGTATCTATACAATATGTGGGACGAATACAAACCTCTGTCGAAGCAATGGGTCCGGGCGCAATGATATTAGAAGTGACACCCAGAGGGCCAAACTCGATAGCCACACTGTGAGACAGCGCATCCACGCCTGCCTTGGCGACTGAGACGTGCGTCTGGAAAGGTGCCGTGCGATAGTGGAGAGTGGCGCTAACAAAAATGATACGTCCTCCGGTGCCTGCTGCAGAGGGTTTGACTGATGATGGTACGATGTTAGCGCTTATCGCGAATATCGCGAATATCGTCCACTTACGAGTTTCGGAGTCCATTCTGTGCTTCTTTGCCGACTCAACAAGGTATGGGATCGTCGCTTTGAGGGTGTTGTAGGATCCCAGAACGTCAATGTCGATGACCGATTTGAAAGCATTCGCCGAGAGCTGGTTGATCGAGGCTAGAAAGTTTCCGGCCGCCCCAGCACTGGGTAGTTTAACCCAGATTAGTAGAGAACCAGCCAAAACGAAGTGACACTTACATGACATAGTCAATACCACCCAGCTCCTGGGCACAGCGATCTGCAGCAGCTTGAAGACTGTCCAACTTTCGTACATCCACTGCACCAATGCCAATGACCTTAGCACCCGGACGGGCAGTTGCAATGTCCTGGGCTGCTTTCTCGGTCTTTTCGACATTTCGGCCAATAATGCAAGCATTTGCACCTAGATGAACCAGAGCGCGAACCTGCGCGCTGCAAATGGTTCCTGCACCTCCCGTACAGAAGACGACCTTGTTTGCTGCTGATTATCAGTGACCGCCGGAGCATGTGGTGACCGCCATGGGCCGACTCACTGAACAGGCCATCCTTCCACGTGTTACTTAGGTAGGCTTCTTTGGGGAGGGACATGGTAAGAATATTATGTAAGTATATACACTGTATGTATGAGAAGGACGATCTTGTTAAGTCGCTACTTGGCAATTTTCAGGTTACCCCAGAGAGTTGATAGTTATAATGGAAACCCCGGGTGGTCGTTGAATGGAATCTCCGCAATCCGACGGTTACTCCGAGTCCAAGCCTCGGCTTCTCGTCTTGAATACTAATCGGGTCTAAACTCTATTCGGTAGGTTAGTCTTTGGTGAATCCACTCTTTGTGCCTCCTTTGGGCTTAGTTCCGTGAGAGACATGACTTCAAGGAGCTAGCTGAAATAGGACTAGCTTCGGATGCGTCTCGGAATGTTAACAGCGAGCTGGTGATTGGCTGACAGGTCTCCGCCAGCCTCAGGCATGCAACAACGTCACTTCTTCTGCCATCGCGAACTTTTCTATGGCCTTATCTTTGCACCCGCCTTGAAGTTTTAAGCGCACCACGTCTTCAATCAGCAAATCATTCTACCAGGCGCCTCGAAAAGTGATTTTCCATCCTCCTTAGGGGAGCAAATCTTTCAAGTCACAACGTTCCTGTTGCAGCATTGACTTTCGTCCCGCGATCACCATGGCGTGTCCCATCACCGTCTCGAAGTTCGTTGGCACAGTGTCCCTGGGACTGCTCACGGTATGATTTCTATGACCTGTTGCGAAGATTTTGAGCCTTCTGGGCTAGATCTCATCAAAGCTGTCCAACCGCCAACTGACGCGCAATGTATCATCTCTAGGGCATGTCATACTCCGCTTCCAGTGTCACCATCCCCTCCCTGAGTCTTCTTCCCACTGCTACCACCGCGTCCCGGTCCCTCAACGAGGTGAAGCGGTTGAACCGTAAACATGGTCTGCGGCTGACCAACATCGCCAACGGATGTCTCCTGTTCGCGTATAGCCTCTCTTCTAAACAGCGCAAGCACCCTTATCTGATCTGGATGTGCGTTACCTCGACCGTTGGCTCTTATGTTTTCGACTATTGGTTCCACGGCCAGGATGGCTTCGTAGCTTGGGTCCAGTCTGTTCTGCAGGACACCGGATGCGGCTGCCTGACCGTCCAGAAGCAGAAGAAGGATGAGGACATCGTGGTGGTCGAGGCAGAGGAGAATGTCAACGGTGAAAGTGTACAGAAGGAGATGAACACGGAGCGTCGATTCCAGCAGGTGCGGGCTGTATTCTCTGGTCTTGCACTCGCCATGGGTATCGTTGGGCTTTGGGGCGACCGTCGGCCTTCTATTTAATTCGGACCAACCGGGTATCGAATGAGGCGTGCATGATGAGTCCCACTGGGCTTCATTCTATCCACTCCTTTCCTTTGGTTCTTTGCTTCTATCTTCTCTTTCTGTCTTAACACCTTTGGTCATTTATTCACGACCGCCACGATGCGTCTGTTGTATGTATGCTGGGCTGGAGATTGCCTAGTGTCCTTCCTATCTTTGATGAGCGTTCAATTTGGATCGGAGTTTGAGAGCTACTACCTATGTATTTGACCTTAATAAACAAATGACCAACAACCACATGAAGTATCAAGCCTGCCCTAGAGATATATAACATGACACTCAAATGAACCACTGTAACAACACTACAGACAACCCGAATATTATTACCATTATTACAACACACTGAACCCCTCCTATTCAATAAAATCAACACATAACAACCCCCATCACCAACCCTAACACAACCCACCCCATAACCCCAGCTTTATACCCCCTCCTCCCCAAACTCCCACTAGTACTCTCATCACCCCCTCCACTTTCACCCTCACTCCCACTCCCACCACTTTGACTCCCACTCACCCAAGGCTGCCCCTTCAAAGTATCATTACTCTCCCTCAACACCTCCCACCCCACCCACTCATTCTCCAACACCGCACAATCCACCCTTTCCTCACTCTCCCCAATAGCATTCGTCACCGAAATCGGCAACTCAAACACCGTATAATAATCCGTCCCCTCCCACCGGAAACTCTGATGCACAGAGACATTATAATCTCCCCGGGGGGATTTATCCCCACCATTCCCCACGAAACAAGCCGGCCAGATCCAGTTCACGTGCTTGACGGTGGATGAGGGCTCGAGATCTAGCACGGGCCCCACGTAGGTGTTGTTTGCGCTGGGAGTGGTTCCATTCGAAATAGTGAGGTTTTTGTGAGTGGTTGTGGAGGTGAGGAAGAGGTTGAGGCTGTGGAATGCGGTGGAGGAGGAGGAGGAGCTGGAAGAGGTGAGTTGGCCGTCGCCGGAGGTGTCGATGGCGATTTGGAGGGTGTCTGTGTTTATTAGTTTTTTTGCTTAGTTGGGGGTTTGATTGGGGGTGAATGGATGGATGGATGGACGTACCTCCTCCGAGGGGAGTATAGGGCTGTGGAGCATCGATGATGGCTAGGCCCGGGGTGTAGATTTGGCCGTTGATGATGGTGAAGTTCATGGTGTCTTTCTCTGCTGGATATTACTTGGTACGGTTATTCTAAAAGATGAGAAATAATTTTATAAAAGCTACATTGTGGTGAAGGGGGTTATTTGTCTATTATCTATCTACTGCTTAAGTGATGGACCCTGAAATTGATTTAATTTCCGAACCTCCGGGCGACCCCTCAGGGACTTGATTGCTTTTGCTTGCTTGCTCCCCACTTGGCTGTCAGACACCATCGGATTTAACCGAAATGAACGCTTAGTGGGGATTTCCAGGGACGAGAGGGTAATCTCGTATATTGGATGTTTTAATTTGTTTGCTCTTGGTCGTCTCGGTTATATACTGCATCCCCTGTCTACAAGCCAACGAGGGACTACTAGTACTAGCGGGAAATGATTGTATCTTCCACTTTCACAGCCCACAACACCAGAGGGCATAACTAGCAGCCTACATAAAAACAGGCTGAATCTTCCCTGCTGCACGGTCAGCCAGTCTCTCCGGTATCATAACCTCATATACATGTTGCGCCCATGCGCAACACACCCGTCGAGTATCCTTCGGGTCGATGATTTCCTCAACGCCAAATGCATTTGCCGTCCGCACTGGGTTCATCAACCGTCGATACTCCTCTTCCAGCTCTTTATACCGGGCTTCCTTCTGGCCCGATTTCTCCGCTTCGCGCAGCTCGTGACGATGCGCGACCTCAATCCCACCTTCCAATGGCAAGGACCCCCATTGACCGGATGGCCAAGCCACTTGCATGACCGGGTCGCGCGCTCCAAGCATAAGACCTCCAGCCACGCCATAGGCTCGTCGCGTAATGACATTAAACAGGGGCATCGTCGTGGTGAAATATGTCTTGCCTAGTTCCACACCCCAGCGCATAGTCGCGGTTCGTTCTGCGACGGTGCCAATGGCGTACCCCGCTATATATGGTCAGCGAAGATACTCCTAAAGGGAAGAACACAGCGTAGCACTTACGAACGTCAATGAACTGCAAAACAGGCAGATTCATCACATCACAGAGCTTCAGTAGGCGCGCAAGCTTCTGACTTCCTGCTGCATCCAGAGCTCCCCCATTGACCTCACAATTGAGCGATATCACGCCCACCGGTCGCCCTCCCAGGCGCGCCAGACCCCCGATAGCAGTGCGGCCCCAAAGTGCACCAATCTCGAACCATGACCCCTTGTCCACGACACTGGTGATAATAGTCCACGGGTTGTACATGCGCGTCTGCCGTCGAGGGATGATCCGGCGCAGCGCCTCATCCTCGCGGTCTTCTGGATCATCAGCAGCAATAACCGGTGGTGCTTCCCGTCCAGAGTTGGGCAGGTAGCTCAACACAGTGCGCAGCTGCTCGTAGCACTCGGCTTCGTTGGCGGCTAGATTGTCGATGGTCCCATTAGTGCAATGTATCATCGGGCCACCTAGAGTCTGGAAGTCCAGTCCTTCCTCGAACGTGGCTCCCTTGACTACTTCCGGGCCTGCGTTGAAGAGCGATCCCACATCCGCCGCCATAACGGAGAAATGACAGGATACTACTCGTGCAGCTCCCAATCCAATCTATACACCACTGTCAGCTGATACATTTACCACTCGAAGATGGATGATGATGGGTTTCAAAAAACATACAGCCGGCCCAACCACAGCCCCCAGATTCGGAATCCCCTGATTCAACTGCTCCACGACGTGCCTATACATCGACACATACGGCAAATAACTCCACCCAGCCGTACGAATCGTAGTAACACTACCTCCTCCGGAACTCCCATCCACCAACTTAACAACCGGCAACCTCAGCGCCAATGCCAGCTTCTCCAGATAGATCGTTTTCCCATGCGAAGCACCATCCGCATGACCACTCCGGAGAGTGAAATCATCCGCAGTCAGTAGGACTTTCCGACCACGCAATCTCCCCATACCCTGGACATTGTTACTGGGTGTAAAGGCAACGGGCTTCTCGCGCATAGGCCCGGTTTTCTCCCATGTTACAGTACCCGAGAGCGAGCCGATTTCTTGGAAGCTGTCGGGATCGAGAAGTTGTTCGAGACGTTCGCGAACCCATAACTTCCCGGCTTGCTTTTGGCGGATGTAGCCTCTGCGAGATGGGTCTGGGGTGGAGGCTAGTGTGCGGAGAGTGTTGATGTGGGAGAGCACGTCGGAGTAGTCGGGTGGTAGTACCTGTGCGGAGAGTTGGCGGAGGCGTTTGGTGGCTTTGCTGCGCTGAGGCGCGTCTTCTTTGGGGGGTTTGTCGGTTTTGTCTGACATGATGTGTTCCAATTAATTATGTGGTTTTCATGTCATTTATTCAAGCTGTGGTTGTCGAGCTTATTTTCAATTGCAGGGCTTCCCCCTTGCATGTTACTGCAGCGGGTTGTCCCTCATGAGGGGTAAAGATCATATCTATGAGCGCAACGGTCTCTTAATTCCGAGGTCCGAGGAATGCAACCAACCCCATCTAGACATACAACAGTCAATCCAATCTAACCTATCTATGCTTTCGAATTCATCAATCTTTCCCTACAACATACCATTACCATGATGACATTCTCTAAACCCTTCCGACGACTCCTCGTCGCCAACAGGTAAGCCATTGCCTAATCTCCACATTACACCGTACTGACAAGCAACAGAGGCGAAATCGCCGTGCGCATCATCCAAGCCGCTCGCGAGCTCTCCCCGCCCATAGAAGTATACGCCATCTACACTGAGGATGACACCTCGCACTGCGACACCGCTCATCCAGATAAAGCACTTCTCATCCCATCAGTGTCAACATACCTCGACATCCCGTACTTAGTGCATCTAGCCCAAGAGCATGCCATCGATGCCATACACCCAGGCTACGGCTTTCTCAGCGAAAGCGCCGACTTCGCAGCCCGTCTACGAGACGCTGGCATCACCGTTATAGGGCCGGGCAGCTCAGTACTATCTCGCACAGGGGATAAGCTGCAAGCGAAGCGGCTAGCCGTGGAATGCGACGTGCCTGTGTTGCCGGCGATGGCGCAGCCGACGGCAGATGTTGCGGAGGTGTTGGCATTCGCCAAGCAAGTGCAGTATCCTGTTATGGTCAAGGCAGTGGATGGGGGTGGGGGACGGGGGATTCGGCTTGTATATGGGGATGAGGGGTTGGAGCGTGCGGTGAGGGGCGCGGTGAATGAGTCGCCGTCGGGGACGGTGTTTGTGGAGAAGGCGGCTGTGAAGGGGTTTCGACATGTGGAGGTGCAGATTGTTGGGGATGGGAGGGAGGTGAGGCATCTGTGGGAGAGGGATTGCAGTGTGCAGAGAAGGTTTCAGAAGGTGGTTGAGATTGCGCCGTCGGTGATTGGGGATCGGGGGCTTGTGAAGAGGGTGGTGGATGCTGCGGTGAGGATGGGGAGGGCTATTAGGTATAGGTCTTTGGGGACGGTGGAGTTTTTGGTTAATGAGGGGAGTGGGGAGTTTTATTTCTTGGAGATTAACCCTAGGTTACAGGTTGAACATACGATTACGGAGGAGGTTATGGGGGTGGATCTTGTGCTGGCTCAGTTGAAGCTGGCGATGGGGTGTACGCTTGCGGAGGTTGGGCTTGGGGGTGGGGAGTTGGATACGCCTAGGGCTTGTTCGATTCAGCTCCGGTTGTGTGCGGAAGATCCGAGCAATCAGTTTGCGCTCAGTGTTGGGAAGGTGACTGAGTTGGTTGTTCCGAGTGGCCGTGGCGTGAGAGTTGATACTCATGTTCGTGCTGCTGGGGCCAGTCCTGTTGTGGTAGGGGCGCAATTGGATAACTTACTTGCTAAGATTATTGTCACTGCATCTACCTGGGGAGCAGCTGTGCTCAAGGCCCGGCGAGTGCTTGCAGACACAATAGTGGCCGGTGTCCGGACTAACTTGGAATTGCTGAGAGGTGTTCTTGCTCAGCAAGATTTTCTTTCTGGAAGGATTGACACACAATGGCTGGAGTCCAGTCTGGATCAAGTGCTCCAGCAGGGAGCAATTGTCTCCCGATCGGTCCGTACTCAAGCACCTGTGCAGGGACAGCGTCCCTCTGCGTTGCCTAGCGTGCCTTCTTCGAATCTTCTATTCCGGCGAGGAGATGCATGGTCAATCAGTCTCACACCAGTGGAAGCGTCTGAAAAATCACAGCAACATCATCTCCAACTAACACGCGTGCTGCGGAATGACTTTCCGACTTCGCTTGCAGCGGAGATCGAGTACCAGACACCCACTTCTTCCAGTGCTTATCGGCTGGAACTCGCAGCCACCTCAACCACAGCATCTGCTCTATTTTCATCTGCTCATCGCCGTGGAGACATGAGTAACCCTCGACACATTGTCCTTCCTCTATCTGGGAAGTTAATAGAAGTGCTTGTGTCAGCCGGGGATCATGTAGCTGAGAACCAGGTGATAGCGTTTATCAAGCAGATGAAGATGGAGGTGGAGGTGCGCAGTCCGCGTGCAGGTCAAGCACACTGGGTGTATGAGATGGAAGATGAAGAGGAAGATGTGGCTGAAGGGATGTTGTTGGTGGAATTGACTGACGGGTTGCAAGGGAAGCTCTAGGACAGGTGTCACTGGAACGGATAAACGTCAAATAACAGCTCTGGTATGATGGCAGAATCATACAAGAATAAACCAGACGGTGGTAAAACATTAAACTGTGTTTTTGTGTTGCTATTTTGTTGCGCAGTGTTTAGTGGTGATGATGAGGTGGTGATAGATCGATGGCAGCAATGATCTCATTCCCCGGCAACGGATCCACTGATCGTCACATGTCCACCGTGCCAGCTCTCCAAGATCTCCCTCAATCTCAACCTTCGCTTTCTCTCATTTCGCATTATACGCTCGGTCTTTGCTGTTGACTCTTGGGCATCTCATGAAACAATATTAACTCCACCAAAACCCACCCACACAATGGATTCGCTCTTACTCTACATCCTCACGTTCAATTGCGCTCGAAACCCTGTCGATGTCGACCGCTTCTCCCGCCATTTCTTCGATGCCTTACCCCGCACCGATGGTTCCAGCTCGCCCGCAGCCCCGGAACTCATCGTGCTATCCCTGCAGGAAATAGCTCCTATCGCCTATGCCTTTCTCGGAGGCTCGTTTCTAACGCCATACTTCTCGGCTCTGACACAGGTGGTGGATCGCGCAGTCGCCCAATACTGGAATGTCCATTACGTCAATCTGGTTACCGACAATTCCGGGATGACCGGTCTGATGGTCTTCGCTCGGTCGGATGTCGCTGACCAAGTCTCATCCATTGATACCGCCCGTGTAGGATTTGGCTTCCAAGACATGGGCAACAAGGGTGCCGTGGGGGCGCGCATTGCCTACAGAGGCGCAGCAGGAGCCGGGGATCCTTTGGACCTCACTTTCGCTGCTGCGCACCTCGCCCCCATGGAGTATGCTGTCGAGCGTAGGAACGCAGACTGGCGCAGTTTGGTCGAGAGATTGGTCTTCAGCTACTCACCTGCTGCAGGTGGGGAAGTCCCCGACACAGCCAACGCGGAGGAAAATGCGCCCCTGCTGCGGCAATCCCAGGAAGGCCATCGAGGCATCTACACGCCTACAAGCTACCTCTTCCTGGCGGGTGATCTTAATTACCGTACCTCCAACGTATCGCCGCGACCAGACGACCATAGCCGATTCCCGCGAGCGGATGTAGACCCTTCCGACCCTCAGCACTACTCACATCTTTTGAAACAAGATCAGCTGTCCCGCGAGATGGAACAGTCTCGGTGTTTCCACGGACTCTCCGAAGCCCCGATCACATTCCCCCCAACATACAAGTATACGTTGGCAGCACGCCAGGCAGCAAGTGATCCAACGGCAGATAATGCACGCCCAGATTGGAAGTGGACAAGGACCCGCTGGCCCAGTTGGTGCGACCGTGTGTTGTATCTGGATTCTCCACCGGGCACGAGCAAGCGAGGTCAGGTCAAACCTCTAAAGTACGATGCTCTGCCGTTATTCCCAACCTCCGATCATCGCGCCGTCGCCTTGGCCGTATCTATCCCAGCGCAGTCCGTGCTTCCAGAAGATACGACGCAAATGGGTGTCCCTTTCCCGATCGATCCAGAATGGGAGACTAAACGAGATGCCGCGCGACGGAAGGAACTTGCGGTGGGATTTTTGGCGTACCTGGCCTTGACCTGGGAGGGAAACGGCCTGTTACTTGCATCGGCGGTAGGACTTCTGGGGGCGTGGCTCGTGCTCCAATCGTTCTTTAACGTTTGAAGATGCGTTGCAGACCTGCAGCTCTGCGGAGTTTTCCTGAAACTGTGGCCCATGTGGATCATCCCGATCTCCCGTAGCAGATGCAAAGTCAATACGAACGGGTGATTTTCCTGGATCTTCATGGGCTATTTCGGGTTTCACCATCAAACAATGGTAACATTTTGACTGCCGGTGAATAATCGTCTCCAAGGTCGTTCGGCGCAGCATAACTCACATCCTCGTCCATCTGAGACGGCGGCACCGCATTCAAGGCGACATCGTATTGGATCCATACCTGCAGTGGGACCCAGCAAGCTATAACATTGGATTTGCCTCTGCACCGGGTCAGCTGACTGGGAGCCGGATCTAGAACGGTCGGGAACAATGCCCAATGAAGACGGAAAGAGGAAGGACCGGCACGGATGAAGAGGCTCAAAGCAGATCGACAATCTAGACACCAAATTTCTTCCCAAGGAGTAAAGGATTCCTGGGCGGGGGTTGGTGATTAGTTGCAAGGTGTACAAGCCACACTTGTGTGCTTCCGCTGCTCTGGGCTTCCGTTCTAGGATTCCCAAATTCCAGCCGGCGACACAACCTAGTAGTGCCCGGAGACGATGGAGCCGTTACAGAAGAAAGTTTGGCCCCGGTTAGATCGGGACACTGACCGTCTGACGGGCTTGGTCGTATCTAGCCTTGCGACCCAGCCAGTGGGTATGGATTCCTTCCAGATGGGCATCCAGACTCGTCTACTAGTTAGTCGATGGCTTGCCGCTTGCCGTCCATGCAAAGTGGGAGCAATTGCACGGTTGGTCGATCCTCAAGGGCCAAGCTGAAGACCTGCTTCGGTTATATAGGATAGATTGATTGCTGAATAGATAGATAAAATATCTAATACATAATATTTAATTAGAAGGGCGGGTTTTGTTGCAGAGCGGGCCAGTCCCGAGGTAATTAAGAAACAAGGGCAGAAAGGCAAAATAGCTAATGAGAGGGACGGACGGGCTGCCCGCTCCATGGAAGCGAAGCAAGTGAGACCCCCAAAAACGACGCTAAAGGAAGGGTTTTTCATCGTGCAGCGGAACTACTTGTGTCTAGTAGTTAATGGTGGTAAGAGATGGATGCATTTCTGAGTTGTTGGAGGAAGAGAGGATCCGCTCTTTTTGCTCACTGGTGAAACCATTTAGTAACCGACGCACACCATTGTCCGACCGGATTCGGTTACAGCGGCTTGGTAGTGGTCGTCAGTCTGGTGATGATGAAAGATGGTGACGATGCTGGTTTTTCTTTAATATACGCTTGATATTAATCTATGCTGCAAGGTTTAATCTATTGAATGGGCGGTAATTTGCTGCTCATTAATGGGGATTAATG
Organism: Aspergillus costaricaensis CBS 115574; assembly: GCF_003184835.1. Taxonomy (NCBI): domain Eukaryota; kingdom Fungi; phylum Ascomycota; class Eurotiomycetes; order Eurotiales; family Aspergillaceae; genus Aspergillus; species Aspergillus costaricensis. The sequence goes on from NW_020291801.1 coordinate 1,444,463, forward strand.
GACGGTAATTTGCTGCTGGAGATGTCCACTCTGAGATATCATACGGTGCGTGTGCTTGTGGTTTTGGGTCTGGTATAACTGATAATTAAGTAATTGATTCAAATCCATAATATAGAAATCAAACAAATTATCACAGGCTTCGCCAAGACTCAGCTTCGGCCCTTTCCAACTATCTTGTGATTGTGTGAGAGATTGGATTGGTCTTACTTGCCGGATGGTGGCAGGAAGAACACGGCATGCAAGTGCACACCGGGTCATGGAATTATTGAGTAGTAGTAGACAGTAGTATATTATTGCGGTCAACGGAGTTGAGGGTAGTCCGTTAAGACCCGGCTAGTCCTACCGAATGCACAAAATTGAGGCAGTGGTAGAGCATCAAGGAGTAGTCCATCCCTAACACCCAACTTGGAACTATAGAAAAGAATCTAGAGCAACTTTCTAGTACCTACTAAATATCACAGTGTAGTAAAGTAGAGATAACCAATGCGACCATCCGTGTAGCCTACAGGCACATGATCCTTTGGAGGTCAAGTGACCACCATAGATCAAGTTTCCCGATGCTTCCATTTCCCCTCCTCATACTACTATTTCCCCCCCTCCTCTTACTTTCCACATATTGATCCATGGATGCTGTGCTCAGCCATACACCAGCCTTCGGCCGTACCGCACAATGACGGTCCAGGTCTGGACCCTCCGGCCCGGGATGTCTTGCTGGATCGGCCCTGGAACAGAACTTTCTGGCGCTCGTTATGATTACCTCCTACTGTCAGGTTCGCTGAAACCGATGGCTGGGCACGGCATTTCTATGCAGGCGGACCAATTGCGGAAGCCTGGAAGAACCCAGGCTCACCTGACAGGATTTCCCTTGGGTCTGTCGGCTTCAACCTGTCCACTACTGGATTAAGCAGCACATGCTGGACGGATCCTGACCCCGATGGCCATGAACAAGGTTGAATTGCGGATCGTATTCCTTTTGCACTGGACTGAACTGAATTGGCTGGCTGCTTCTGAGACACAACCATACCCTGCCCCTCCTCTCTCAGGCTCAGCTAGGCTGTGGGAAAGCTAGGCTTTACGGAATTACCGCCCACGGCTTTGCGGCAGGCATCAATCAGGCCTTCCCCACTTTTGCCAACCCAGCGGTGCGGAACCTAGTGACTCCCACTTGACTCTTACCGAGACTACTACCTTTTAAACTAAAGAAAAAAAAAAAAAAATTAAAAGGCCCGAATAAGAGAGGCGAACAGGCAGAATGTATTGGAAAAGCAATAATGATCACCACAAAACAAGGCAATTGAGGGGTGATCAACAGAGGTAACACAACGGAAGACAAGGATGCGACCAGGGAAGACGCGGAGGACCGTTCGGTGTCATCCAGACTCTACTCAGGTTGTCTTCTGACTCACCCGATTGAAGTAACAATGAATGCCATGGATCAAGGCAATGCCAGGGTGAGAACAAAGACCTGACAGTAAAACCGCCCTTTCATTGGTCACTTCACCCGTGTCTTCCGACAGCTGACTGCGCACTAAAGAGGGCAAAAGGGGTGAGACTGAGAGAAGAGGGGGCCAACTCCGAAAGGGGCAAAGGGGGAGAGAAGGGAAACTGTGAGAGAAAAGGAGAAGAAGCTCAGTCGACGTTCCAGAAACTGTGGAAACTTTCTTGGTGCGACGGTTCGGGCCCAAGATCCAGACTCTGCTGCTACGGCTCTATTACCCTCATCTATTCGAAACTCCATGGGCTGCTACGATGCCGGCTGTTGGTACCAGTGGGTCCCCCAATTATTATCTGCTTCTCTATCTTAAGCGACCAGGTCGACAATACCAGCTGCATTGCGATGCATGGTTGAGTCGTGAAAATCACTTTTTTGACAGGGCCCACGCCGCCCTGCAATCAAGTCATCCATCCTCCACTCACCCAGGGGCCAAAACTGCGAGTCATATGGGCGATCAGGTTGTTACATGGGGGCAGACTGTATGGTAGGTTCGGGAACAACAAGAAAAAAAAAAAAAAGAAAAAAATTTTTTCCCTTTCCCCTTCGCTCTTTTGCCCCCTCCCTTTTCCCCATTCCGGATCACCATCGAACAGCCAGGCGGGAAACACAAGTGTCCACTGTTGGGCATTCGAAGAACCAATGGCCCGTTGGGAGTCCATCAACATCACAGGGAGCAAAATAATTCATGCCAAGGCCAGCAGCCGGTGATGCCCAGGATAGCAAGCGAAGGCAGGCCCTTGTGGTACACTCAAATTACGAATGCTGAGATAGATGATGGTGAGTCCCGGCGTTTATGATTTGTTTACTAGTATCCATCATCGCCACCATTGTCACCAGCACCACAAGGTAGTAATCATTGACCATACACAGTCGGGTATCTAGACAAGTCTGGTTCCAATTCGAGGGCTGCATCAGAACAATATACACACGGGCTCCATCTTGCCCCGTCCCGTGGCCCGTTGGATGCCATGGTACCCCAAAATTAATATTTGTTTTTGCCTATTACGACCATTTGCATAGCTTGCTTTATATTATTTGACATTTTTTTTTTCTCTTTCCGAATTTATTATCACTAATACTCGCCCGTTCTTCGACGACCCTTTACCCCGATCTTCCTGGAAGCCGTTTCGCATAGATCTCCATTACTGATATAAATCTGAGATCCCTCAAATTTACCTCCTTTTCCTCTTAGGTCTCCTCGACGTTCCATCCCATTTTCCCTCCGTGTGATAATTGACCGTTGATCGATCGATTTATCTGCCCTGCACTCCTTTTGTCACTCATTCCTTTTTGCTAGTCAACTGCTGCACGCTCTTGCACTTTTGTGTCTCTCTTCGCCCCATCCACCACCCACTTTAGTGGCGCAGCCTAACCTCAGCGCTAGAACCTCAACGGACCCCGGCCGGTGCGCCTAAATACGCTTCCTTTTTTTCGCTCCCCTTGCTGGTGCCGCTGCAAGACAACGGCCTTGCGATCTTGACGTAATTGCCCCGTGGCTTGCGATTGGGGCTATTTTGAATTTTTTTTAACCCTCCCCTCTGTCTCTCCTTCATTACTATTCATTGTCTCCGGTGCTTTTGACACTTCTTTTTTTATTGTACTTTTTCCCCTTCCTGCTCCGCTCCGAGACAGCAAGTTTCAGCCCTAGAAAAGCTCCCTTGACGGGATTTATCTTCTTCACTCGAACCACGACTACCAAGAAAAAAACATCTACGCATTTCTCAACTTTCCCCCACAAAAAAAAATCGCCATGTTCTCTTGTGCCAATTATCCTCGCGGTTGCCGCGGTCGCGTCAACATCCAGGGAGGCAAATGCTCTGACTGTGTGGTAAGTCGTCAGCCCTAAACCGGACCTCCGCATCTCACTTGCATTCTACGTGAACCCCAACACTAACATGGCGATTTACAGCAATTGAAGCTGCGTCGGCCTCTTTCAGCATCTCCCTTTGCCCAGCCCCGAGACTACCGGAGAGCCCTTCCATCGGAGATCCTCAACGACTCACCATTCAAGGAGATCGAGCGCTCCCTATGACGACACGGCTACGATCCCATGGCGCTTTAAAATAGGACGGGTGCAGAGATCCCAAAGGATCACTGTGCATATTTCCAGGGGTCCTGCCGGCTGGGACCAAACCCAGGGAATTTTTTGAGCCTATCTCGCCAACTCTTCGCTTCGCTTCTCGCTTACCGTATGCGGCTTGATGCTCTCTGACTTGATGCATTGCTGGGAGTTTGATCGATCATCTATTATACCATGGAAGGGCGGCTTTATCGATTTTATTTATCCTGGCGGTCTGGCACTGTTCCACTCTCGTCCGCCATCCTTCCCCGTCTCTTTCGTCAGGCAAAACTGCAGAGCGCGGGAAGGGTGGAGGGCGGTCGAGTAGGCTGGTGTACATGTGGGTTTGCTTCTTATTTAATCACAGGAACGGCATTTTGGTTATCTATATTTTATTAATGGGCTACTGGGTGGATTGCCGGATGGTTATAATCTGGGCCCGGAAGGGGCCATGGCGAGAGAGAGAAAAGAGAAAGCTGCTTGGGCTTGACAGTCCAAGACTGCCGACAGCAGGAACGCGCACACACCGCTGGGAATCCATCAACAGTGGACGCAGGGGGTGCCGGCTGGATCTCTCTCTCTTTCTCTTTCTCTCGCCCGGTCATTCTTCTATTCTTCTTTTCCCTCTTCCTTTCTCTCCCCCTTCCTCGCTTTCTATACCGTCTTTGTCTGGTTCCCACACCTCCGTGTACCATTTTCTTTGTCATGTCATGTGTGCTCTGTAATATCGTTGGTCGATTTCCATACCCATTCGGCTAATTGTACGATTTATTATCCTCTTTTTCAAAACAAAAAATCGAATAATGCATTTGCCTTAGATATCTATTTTCTCTTGCTTTTCTTATTCAGTTCTATTTCCTTAGCGCTGGAAGGCAGAAGAAAAAAAAAAAAAAGCAACGAGCAATGAAAGAAAGAACTACACCTAAATAATAGGGTAAGATGATCGGCTGACAGTCCCGAACCGTCCGTCCACTTTACTCCTCCTTCGCAACTCCGGACTCCGGAAATGTATCTAATGCCTGCAGACCGTTGTCGATCCTTGGTACTTGCTTTTTCTGTCCCTTCCTTTCCTCAATGTTCTTCGGTGTGACATCCGGGGGGAAGGAGAACGAGAACTTGGGGGCCCAGACCCCTGCAGAGCGCGGATCCCGGATGTCAACGCTTCCCGGCTTACATGTACATGCCGGACTGTCATACTTTCATTTTGCTACTATTTAGCTACTAATTACCAAGGATTCAGTTGCCTACCTTTTGTGTGTTGCTCATCACACCCGGTGACCCTGCGACCCGTGTGTATGTGTGTATGTGTGCACGGTCACGGTGATTGACTATCTGACGTATGCCGGCCCCAGTCTTCCCGAGATGAAGCATAACGCGTCCCCCCCCCCCCTCCCTTGCCAACTGGGTGTATCGGGATGGGTGGAGTTGGGTTGGATGAGATGAGGGTGTCGTCATCGTCATCATCATCATCATTGCGCGGGAACTGATTATTGGCGTGTCGGCTATGATAGGGAACCCGTGCCGGGATTTTTGTTTGATAACTGTGGTGGTAGTGGTGGTGTGGCTCGGCTTTGGGTTCCGATCTTATTACTACTTTTCTAGTGGATTAAATTGTATATGTACTAGTTAGTGGTGTCTTACTGCTTGGGTTGATGTAAATATCTGACTGTATCACTAGGCTGTTGAATATTGGTGTATGCTCCTAGATATATATATTTTCACATGTGCTAAGGAACATGATGAGGGTTGTTCATCTAATTATTCATAGAGCTTAGTATCTGCTCCCCTCAAATAAGACCACATATCGATTTCTACTAAGTTACTGTGGTATCATCTCTCTCCATGGTTGGATCGATCGGGTCCTATCAATGACAATTAGTTAGTAGTATTCTGCTTAGTATATACTGAGTATACACTGGATAATGAACGAATGGTCCATGCGATCATATATTGATACTACCTGCTTACACTCACTGAAGAACCCAATTCTTCTTTTCTTCTTGTTATGTACAGACAGAAAAGAAGATATAACTGACTGGACATGGTATATATCGTCAATAAGCCCATTGTGCTGACACGCCATTGTTGTAATTGCGATCGAACTGGTAGGGACAGTGCAAGTGCAACCATCATGTCCATATTCGGCAGGAACTCGTGCCTTCCCTCTGCTTTTCCTACATGGACCTTCACCTTCTCTGATTACTGCTGCAGATGAGAGCATTACCTTTACATCTCTATCATATATCCCTCATACTTCCATCACCTTGATACATGCCCCATTGGTCGTCTATACACACCATGGAACCCCTGCGAAGGTCCCAATCGTCTCGGTCCATGAGAAGAAGTCAACACAGTTCCCAATCCACTGAGCCCTTCGATCCAGAACTCGCTAGGTTTCAGGCTACTACGGCTGCGACTCGAGCGATGCTGCGTTCTAAGTGCTCGTATGATGTTCTCGGTGGTCCAAGTCAAATGGCTGTGCCTCAGAGGCAACATCGACCTGCAGGTGCTGCATTCAATTCTACAAATGCTTCCGCTGAGAATGAAGATCTTCGTCGGCCTGTGCTCGATAAGGCGAGCGATCTATCTGCTCCAGCTGGTCTACCGTCTATCAGGGAGTTTGGAGGACTCGATGCCGGGATCGCTACGTTGCCTTCTTCGTATCGGCGACTACGCAAGACCCGATCGATGTTCACGAATTGGCAGCGCTCCTCCCATGTATCTCGTGGACTGGCCTCACCTGGATATCTAAGTAATAATTTCCCGGCAAAGAGAGGATCTCAACATACTTCACGCGCTCCTGGCACGCTGAGACGCTCCATGTCATTCTTCCGAGGGGATACTCGAGATGCTGATGCTCTCCGATATGCTAAGGGTCAAGAGGTGGCGATTGAATTGGCACGCAATCACTACCAGCAGCCGGAAAACTGTCAGACTGAGCCCCGGAAATCTTCACTCATAGTTCCCAAGTCAAGGCGAGAGCACAAACCCTTCAAGAAAACACTCCGTTCAGGGGTGTCAGACGCAGAGCTAGCAAGCGTGTCGCCGGCAACGCAGCGGTCCACTAACGTCATATCCTACGGCAAGGCTAGATCACTGTCGTCGTCCCTCAAGAAAGGAATCAAGAAGGTGTTTGGGCTCTCCAGACCATCATCGGCCCGTGTGTCTCTGGGGAAATCTCCCTCAAATGACCAACAACGGACACAGGGGTCGCGCTCGCCAATATCCGAAAAGCACTCTGATCTCTTGAAGTCTGGCATCGAGGAAAGCGCCCTTCTCCACTCACCAGGTACCGAGGGAACTGTGATATATACAGGAGTCAAGAAGTCTGGAAGCTCTGAGAGCCTTGCCACAAGTCGTTCTCGCGTAACAAGCTGGGCGGACTCGACGATAGCAAACACTGTAGTAACACATAGAGCAGACGACCACAGCTCTTTGTCTGTCATAGACGAACTAGAAAGCTCCGTCCTCAAGCCGGACTCATCCGAAGATGTTTCACTGGCCACTCGTCGCACTCCAAAGCCTAAATGTACGATAGACAGTCAGCGCTTGTATTCCGCGCTGATGAGGCGCATCGATGGGAACAAGACGGAGAATGCAAGCGAGGAAATCGTCCTTGGCCACGTCAAGGAACATCGCGCAATTCCGACACCTGTGTCCTCAATGTACACTCGCCGTAGTAAGAAGACGATTCGTTTGATCGCCAGCGATGAGTCACTTCAGAGCCCCGGTTCCTATACGACAGCTGATGCGGGCACAGTCACGCCCTGCGAAACAATTCCATGTCAGGCTCAGCGCACCCATGGCCAAAAACGTCTGCAGGACAACCATTATGATATTTCCAAACTGGCATCGTCCAAACACACTATCAAGGAGGCTTCTAGAGACGAGACTGGAGATGTGGCTATGGGAAGGTCTCAGAGCCCAGAGGAAAGCGAGGATTCCCCAAGTATATATTCTCGCTCAACAGGTGGAAACTCGCCCAGCACAGAGGACCCGAAACCGGGTGAGTGTGACCCTGAAGTGGCGAATGAACCAGGTGTGGCTACCATATACGCAAGTCAGCGGGCGATCTATAGCTCGCCAAAGCGTAATTCTGGCCAGGGTCCCAATGCGATGCAACGACCGAGTGGGGATTGGCAGCAATGGATGCACACGCAAATGGAGCGAATTGAATGCCTCACACCTACCAGGCGTCACTATCGTGAAGATGCCCAAATCCAAGACGAAACAGCGGATTTCGCTTACCGAACCCCATCTCGAGACAGACGAGGCTTTTGGAGTGGATCACCAGACGAAGACCTGTGGACGACCTGCAAAGTGACAGCCAGAAATAACTTCTCGCGTCCATTCAGTCGGTCATCGAGTATACGCACCACAATCATTGCCCCGAAGGAGCAACCAGATACTCTGGTTCCACCTCCGCCGCCGGCGGACTTGACCCCCAAGGTATCAAGCAGCTCCAGCGGGCATAGCTTGTTTATAAATCAGGTCGAGAGACGGCCTGATGGTATGGCCTTGTCACCAGTACCTGCGCTATTGAATTATCGATATCGAGCCCCAGAGTCCCCGACTCCAAGAAGAGATGCAACGGACAAAGCCCGGTGGAGAACAGGGGGTAGAGGATATGGGAGACAGCCTTCCAGATTGGATTCGAAGGCCTCCCAATTCAGGTCTTCACGTGCACCTTATGAGAATAGAAGATTGACTGACGAGAATGTCCGAGTCGAGAGTGGGTATCACGAGATCACTAGCCAGGACAGTCAAGTGCAGAACATGTACTCGCCCATCTCGAGTAAACGCATGGTGGATATGTTTCTGGAAAGTCGCCGACGACGAATGGGCCTCGAAATATCCGACGCAGCACCATCCGAGGGTGCGTTTATTTAAACCATCGATCAAGAAGTCTACATTAGCGAGTGTCCTACTAGGAATGGGTTATCTGTATCTTCCGGTTATCCTTTTGGTCATGACTGACGCTTCAAAGAATGAACAAACACCGATTGTGGCAGATGATGAGACAACTCAGTCTAGTAATAGTGTGTATGATAAAACCTATACCAAGTCATTGTCCAATGACACGTCTCCATATGAGTACTTGCCCTCTTAATCAGAGAAGACAATCGCGTGTACACTGCATACACCGTATGATCCACTTCCTAACCACTATAACCCCCCAACAAGGGGAATCGATATCAAGATATTAACTACTAAATATGAATAAATATATGGAATACATTTGACCCTTGTCAGTCTTCCCCTAACACCCCTACCCACCACACCACACATCCTCCCAGCTATGTACTTACTTCAACCACCACAAAACAATCACTCCACATAATTCGCCGGAAAACTCCCCTTCACCCCACGCAACTCCCCCTCCCACCAATCATCCGTACTATCCGTCTTTTTCAAGACACGGATGCGATCTCCCTCCCGGAAGGCCAAGTCTCCAGCACTTTGACCTCCAAAATCATACAGGGCCGTCACGTACATGGCATTGTTCGAGTTAGCCCGGGGTGGGGGCGGCGGCGGGGGCTTCTTTTTCCCGGCGACTAAGGCACTCACGCCGGGGGAAGTTGCTCGGATGGCGCTGGATGGGGTGGATGAGGGCTGGATGCGGCTGAAGTAGTCGGCGCGGGCGGCGACGGAGGAAGAGGGGCCTGGGGATGGGGTGCGGGCGTGCTCGGTTGCGGAGTAGTAGGATTCGGTGCCTGGGGAGGAGGATGGTTGTGGGGAGAGGTGGTAGGTGGAGGGGATGGTGAGGTTGTTGTTGGAGGCTGAGGAGGCTAATCGGGGTTTGGTTTCGAAGACAGGGGATGGTTTGGTGTCGTAGGATGGTTTGGGGGGTGGGGGCAGCTTTTTGTTGCTGAGTGCTGTCGCTGTCGCTGTAGCTGCGGCTGTAGCAGAAGGTGAAGTGGGCCGTGGGGGCTTGGGTGGAGGGTTCTCGCCGTTGGTGTTTGAGTTCGAGGGACGACGGGAGAATGAGGATCCGTTGATGGCTGGTAGACGGCTGGTGATGCGGGAGGTTCGTGATTCCTCGGGGATTTGGGACATCTTCACGGTTTTGCCGTTGACGATGCAGCCGAATGCTTCGACTTCTTGTTGGACGGGGAGGTGGTCGCGTTCCCATTCTTGGATGACTTGCTCCATGGGGGGAGCCGGGGAGGGGAATTGCGTCTCCTGGCAGTAGTTGTGGACTACGGTATAGTAGTTGGCGAGCATGGTGTTTTGGATCTCAATCTGTGTGGCGAGCAGACGAGGAAGTAGCGAGAATGCAGCGGCGATCAGAGGTGGTAGACATTCTCGCAGGTGGTCGTCTGCTGCGTGGTAGTCCTGCGACCGTTAGATACTAGGTATAGATGGATTGATGGCAGGTGGCTCGTACCTCGGTCGCTTTGGCAAGGTCACTTTCTGCCTTGGCCAGGGCTGCATTGTCCCGGTCTGATCGCTTCGTCTTTTTGGCATAGCTGTCTACGCGCCCTTGGTAGCGCTCGAAATCCAACTAGAATGGGAACAGAATTAGCATGGGACGGTTGCATTGATGGGTGGGTTCCTGAGCGGGAGGCCAGGAACGGGGTTCCTATGGGTCCCCCATGTGCAAGATAATGCGCACCTTTCGATCATCTCGCTTTTTGATGGTCTTCTTGACTGGACTTATAAATTCCCTAGCCTGCGACGCAGGTCGGATCATGCGATCATCGATGGCAGCCAGATCCCCTAGTAAATCTTTCCGGAGGTCTTCATAGTGCTCGCGGAGCTTGTTGGTCCGAGCCAGGGTGGCCTGTGGGGTTAAAGCAGGCTGTGGCGCAGAAGAATCGGATGAGCCGAGGATAGGAGCATAGAGGCCTTCGAACTCGCTCAACATTCGATTTTGGTGCGTCAAGAGAGACGACCAAGCATCGCGCCATGCGCTGGTGGAATCGATGATCTGTCGGAATGCGGAAGAGTTGCTGTCAGTTCCAAAATAACGGAAGGATATCAACAAATCACACCCCGCAGGGGAAGTGCACGCTAAAGCATGATGCTGGGAAAAGAAATTATAATATAATGGTACTACTTACTCGTCCTAAGATCTTGTCTGCTTCTTCAAAATCCTTGAGCAGAATTGCCACTTGGCTGTCATCGGCCGACCGTTTCATAAGTCGGCCAAATTGCCTCTGCATCGACTGCATGATGTGCCAATTGGGCCCCTCAGTGGAGGGGGGAAGAGGGGAGGAGGAGAAAGGGAGAAATGCGGAGATTGGGACAGACAGGCGGGGAATTTGTTAGCTAGGAAGGAGAGACGGTCATTGGCGAAGAAGGAGATTCAGGGACGAGGAAAGGGATTGAAAATGGCCGCGGAATCAGGAGAAGTTTAGAAACAGAAGGGGGAGAAGAAGAAGAGAGAGAGAGAATGAGGAATCGTGGCATTGCTGGAAAAGGACTCATTTGCGCGTGAGAACTAAGCCCAGCCGCGCATGACGCAGCCCCCCTCAGAGGGGCCGTTGCTACTACTTTTGCTACTGCTGCTGCTGTTGCTGCTTTCCCCAGCAAAAGGGAAAAAAAAAAGAGGGTCTCAAGCGTGTTTCAGCCCTTCTGGCTGGATGGGCTGACGCAACGCTATTTTTGTCGCGAATAATGTCTTTCTTTCTGCGGTGGGAAAGTACCTTGTCGATCAGGTTCACATGAATGGATTTCTCTGGCGAATTCCAGGGAACGGACCAGTTCCAACTAGTCGATGCACTACCCTGACGCTAAAGGATATGCCAGATAGCATTGCTACTTTGAATGTGGTGAGAATGCTATCTATCTCTGGATGAAGTGTAATGACAACCTCCTTAACATGCTTTCTATAGCTTGTGCCGCGCGGTCCTCGTAATTAAGGATATTACATCTCGTGGGATGAATTGCGCAATTGTCTCCAGTAACCAAGTGGTACCGCCAAGGCAGACTCTTGTTGCAGCCAAATAGAATGATTTGATGACAAGAAATGCACGTCAAACAATCAGTAATGCAGATTGACTAAGAAGTAATACATGGCTAACTACCTGCCTGAGGCAGACATCCCGTCTCCGCGGCTCAGTTCCGCCAATCTTCTCGACTTTCTTCCCCGCAACAACTAATCCCTCCCCCTCTTAGATGGTGATCAGACACAGGGCCACCGATCAAGGGCCCTGTTTCTGTCTCGACCATTCTCCATCCACACCAAAATGGCCACCCCACGAAGTACCCCCAGTATGAACGTCCCCGCGACCCAAAACACCGCACCGGTGATCCGCTTCCGCTGCCTCTACACCTATGACATGCGACGCAAAGCCAAGCGCTGGCAAGATGGTTTTCTCCGATACCACACCTTCAACAAACGCATCATGGTATACGATGTCGCCGGTAACTACGTGGGCGACCACCACTGCCGACAGGATGAGGGCATCCAGGACGGTGACGAACTGGAGCTGGACAACGGCGCCCTGATTGAAGTTTGCGAACCGGTGGAGAGAACAGAGACCGACCTGTCGGGGTTGCATAGTAACAAAAGAAAAGGTCAAGGCTCACCGTCTCAACGACCCGGAGGGACACCAACCCCTACAACAGTCGTCTATAATTCCTCTACCCCCGCACGACCTTCTTTGCCCTCCCAGCAGAAACCGACCCGCTCATTGAATGATCTTCTGGGTATCAAGAAAACTCCGACTCCGACACAGCGCGCAGGTTCGCCTCAGACGGGTCCTAGACAAAGCCATACATTGCCGGTGAATGGGAAGGAGAACGAGCAGGTGGATTACCCTGCGAAACGCAAAAAGACAGAGACCGCGTCCGAGAAGGTAGCCCGTCGGCGTGAACCAACAAGCGTCGATTTGACAGGACCAGAACCGCAGACATCAAAAAGACAGACAGAGACAACATCAATCGCACACTCTATAACAACTGACCCAAAGAACTACACCACAGCCCCTCCCATATCTCATTTGAAACCCACTCACCAGGTCAACAATATACCCCAGCGAAAGCAGACCGCTCCCAATCCTCCTCCCAAACCCCGAGAACAACCCCAACCCAAACCTCCAACACCAGAACCAGAACCAGAACCAGAACCACCAAGAAACAACGACCCCCCAGCCAACATCCTCCGTCTTCCCAGCAAAACTAAACCCTCCCGCAAGAAACTCATGTACCATACCATCCTAGCTCAACAGCAGCATAAACCACACCAACAACAAGAACCCCAACAACAGCCACAACCACATCCACAATCAGAGTCAGTATGTACCGAACTCCCAAACGCCGAACAAACCAAACTGACCATCACCCTCATACTAGAAACGACAATAACAACGACCCCATAGTACTATCAGATGACGACGATAATGATAGCCCACCACCTTCGCCCCCTCCGCGCCCGCAACACGATACCACCACCATACCGACAACAACTACACCAAAACCACCTCAATTCCTAAAAGCCGGAACAGAGCGCAGAACCGCCTCCCTCCAAAAAGCGCACTCTGACCCTACAGCCTTTACTCGCTTCAACTTGACCACCAATACCACCACCAACAATGCCCGTCCTCCCCCACAACAACATTACAATCATCGCCGTCGAGCATCAGAGAGCGGTAACAGCCCTCTAGATACAACTGACAATAACAATACCAACGAAGAAGAACCAGACACCGATGGTGGCCCATGGACATGGGAAGCTCAGTATCTATTCGACTATTGGCCGGCTGGACGGGCGAAGCCGACCAAGACTTGTTAGTCTTGATTTTTCCTACTGGAGATAGATACGTATGTTATGGCCTTAGTTTATATATGATACCCTTAGATAATTATCGAGAATATTGATGAGAACTGAAATGATGAAACCTTTTCCCGTGGTGATTATGGGTAAGCTACTAAGGCTAGGCTCTTTTATCGTTTAGTTAGTATCTCTTCGTCTCTCTCTACGATTGGCTAGCACAATTCCTCAATCTCACACACGATCTTCGATTATCACAAGGGTAGTCAACCTAATCAATTTCCCCAATGTAGAGCACACCAGAAAATCGACATGGATACTAACTGACCAACCAATCGCATTGGCACATGCGAAGCTAACCAATTGGATGCAATTGGTCGACAAAAAAGGACAACCCGCCATCAAAATCGCAACCAATTTGAGTTCACAAAAAGGGGGGAGGAAATACAGCTTCGATCGTACACAAGTGCAATCCAGCACAGGTAAATGCACAGTATTCTGTTGATATAGTAAAATGAAAAATGTAGAGGAAAAAAAGAACGAAAAATTTGTGGCAGATGGCAATCAAGCCAAGTGGGTAATGAGTGGCCCAAGTTCACAAGGTAGTAAGTATGTTAAGCTCACAATTGAGTAATCAACATAGGAAACATATGGATAGATGGACGGTTTCGTGCGAAAACAGCTCGCAAATGAATGACAACAAAAATGATGGGGGCACAGGAGAGGGGAGATGAGGTCAAGCCCCAGAGATTAAAAGGAACTAAAGTATAGAAACTGGCGGCAGTGAGGAATGTGCCCATCAGGGGGTATGCAAACTCGCGGCTAAGCTGATCCAGACGCTGATTCTGCGCTCATAAACACCAAATGAACATGATGAGGTGCCAAAATATGACTATAGTGATAATGCAAAAGAGGCTCATGCAAATGTTTAACACCATGGGAAGAAACTAGAGGAAAATCGCCAGGTAGGCCTCAGGGCCACGGCTCAGTAGGTTGCTCTCGATGACGGTTTCAATGATGGGAGTGGATTCGGTTGACACGGGGGCTGTATTTGCTGGTCCTTGACAGCGCGCCGACATCATGCTTGCCTGTTTCAAGGTCATTAGCTTTTTGTTACGATGGTAGGGCAACGGAATCGCAAGATTAGGGGGCAAAGAACTTACCATCGCAGCAGGCCCGCACATTCTCGAGCCGATCATCCTGTCTTTCCATCATTTGCCGCAGATCTTCCTCGCTGTCATGTGTATGAAGGCTTCCTTCATGCATGCTCGAGGTAGCGTAGTTAGGACCCTTTCGGCCGAAAGAACCCTTGATTGTGGTGTTTAAGATTGTACTAAGACGGGAGGAAGAGCCGTGTCTCTGGTCCGAGTAATGAGACGGCGTACTCAAGGCCGGGGAACTACGACCAGGGGTGGCCGCCCGACGGTTTGACAGGATGGACCCTGCACGTTGCTTAGGCCAGTTCCGGCTTGTACGACTCCGAGAAGACGAGAATGACAGCCGGGAGGTCTGACGCGACCGTGAGCGGAATCCGGGGTTGAACTCATCAATGTCTTCCAGTGAAGCATCACCCTCCTGCTCCTCACCGTTTTCCGTCGAGTTGCGCAACAGCAGATACGAGAGAGCATTGAACCAAGTCTCGTGTCTCTGACTAGTAGTTGCAGTGAACCTGATCCGGCGGCCCGGGCTAACCACTTCGAGACTCTTGCAATGAAGACCGGGAGGATAAGGATTGTCATCTGGAACAACTCTGACAGCTTCAATCAGAACACTCTTGGTGCGGAGCTCGCTCTTGCCAGCACTCTGTGGATCTTGTTCGCTCCAGTACAACGTGCGCGTGTACGGGTGGAGCCAGAAGTAGCGGCGATGCCTCGAGTTGGAGATTTCCCCGGACACGGTCTTGCGCGTGTATTTCCACAAGAACTCTCCGATCATGGTCTGTGTGATTGCCTGGATCATTCGCGGATCTGTACCGGCAGCATAACCTTGAGGGCCGAGAGCTGGGTTCGGATGGCCATTGAACCGTTCTTCAATCTCAGAAGCGAATGATGACACAGACGATCTCCGCGACACATGGCTCTCGCGCCTCACCTTCATCCTTGACATTGTAGTTGCGGTTCCAGGTTGAAGGTTGGAGTCATTGGGAGTCCGTGGACGCTGAGCTACATTCGTCCTGTAGGCCGACGCTGGGGCAAGAGGCGGGCCCATCAGGCTTGGAGAAGAGGGGCGCTGTTCCAACGATCTCTTCTCCGCTGCCATGATGGCCTCCCTATGATCTACGGGCAAGGGAGGATGGCTCTGGATGCTAGAAGTCTGGCTAAGAGCACTTCCAGGCCTCTTGTGGGACGGGAGAGACGTTGCGGAGGGTTGGTGAGTCGGGCGAGTCCTTGCCTTCGGAGTGGCAAAGGGAGAAGAATTCTGCTCCTTGGCCTTGTCGCTGTCTGGAGGAGACAATGGCCGGGCCACAATACGATCCATCAGGATCTGATCAATTTGCTTCGACGAGAGAATCGTCTGGGCACCCTGATCTGCGCGACTGGAGGACGAATGCTTCCGCACGTGACGTGGGACAGCGTTCCCGGAAATGGCACTCAAGGGGAGCGACTCATCCAACTTGATGTTGGCTGCACTGTTGACTGTACTATCGTCCAGGGTATCTTCTGAAACCACAAGCGAAGGCGGTTCCATCATCGAGCTGCTATTAAGCGACTTGTCATTCGACTCTGGAGCCGCGTTCTCGTCAGGAAATTGAAGCACGGGAATTGCAGGTGGCGGGGGAGTGGATTTGACGGGCAGGGTTTCCACGGAGCTGACAGTGGACAGTGACACATGTGACACCATAGGGACTGGCAATTCAGGCACCTGCGCGGGCATCGGCTCAGTGCATTGGGAGGCCGTGGAAGAGATGGCAAGGCTAGGAAGCGTTGGCTCGGGTACAACAGCATCAATGGGCTCTGTCTGTTGGGAAGAAATGGAAGAAAACACGAGCTCAGCCTTGGGCGCCGTTTGCTCTTCGATGGCGACTACAGGGGTGATCTCCCTCGGTTCTGGGATAGCCGCTACCGGCTGTGTCTGCTGAGCAAAAATCGAAGACAGAGCAATCTCTGGGCATTCTGCTTCCACGTTTGCAAGCGCGACTTCTGGGGTTGCCTCCACGGGTTCCACAAGGGCTTCAACAGGTTCTGTGTGCTGCGACAGTATAGTTGACAGAGACACCTCGGGCATCTCGGTACTGGTGCCATGCTCGGTCAACAGAACTGGGGGCGCGGGTTCTGGAAGAGCTGGCGCGACGGGCAGTGTACACTGGAAGTCGATCGCCGAGACGGTCATATCTGCCACGTATGCAGGCTCAGGCTCAGGAAGTTTTACCTCAGCTGGCGCAGTCAACTCTGAGCAAATGGCTGACAGTGTAACCTCCGGCGGTTCGGGAACAGCGAAGGCGACGGGCTCCGTGGTACCCCCAACAGCATATGAGGTGCTCAATTTTGGTAGCCTTGGTGCCACAGGAACAGTCTCCTGGAAAGAAACCGCAGAGACATCCGTTTCCATAACAGGCATTTGTTGGCCGACCGCTTTGACATCTTGAGCATCTACAACGACCTGGTCCTTCTCCATTTCTGCCTCGATGGGAGTCCATTGTGTGCCTGCGTGTGTCAATTGCGGCGGTACCTCTACCTCGGTCGCGGTGCTGGCATCGGACATAACTGTCTTTGTGGGAGTTGTAGGCAAACCACGAGCCTCCTCATCGTTCGTATCCTGGAGGCTAGTTGTCGTCACACTTGTGGGGACCCAAGGATCAGTCATCATGCCAGAATCAACCATAACAGGCTTGGGGACCGCGTCGAGTATAGCCTCCGAAGGTCGTCTGGAGTCGGGGGTGGGAAGCATGCGTGGGGTTGAGGACTGCGAGCCAGTAGCGAATCGCATAGAGGGGCCAAAGGCACCCTCATCTTCCTCTCCGTCTAGTTCCGCAAGCTCCATGAAGAGACTCTGACCCTCAGAGGATGGCAAGCCTTGAGTGAAGCTTGTCGCGGGGGACTCTCGTGCACTTGACGGTCGGCTACCAGAGGCCATCGGGGCTTCTCCTGAAGGACGAATCTTCCTCATGACGCTCCTCTTCTTCCTTAGGCGGTATCTAGGCGAGGACATTTGGCTAGGCGACGGGAAGCCCTCGTCGTAATCCTCGTCTTCATCGCCGGAGGTAGACGCAGTACTCTGGTAGGAAGTCCTATCGCGGGCTTTCGTCAATGTCAAGGATGACACTCTTCCGCGTGGTGTCCGCTGCAACTCCTCGGTTTCCGTGAGCTCATCGGTATCAGTGCTATCGTCAGCCATGCTTTCAATTCCGGTCTGGAAAGCTTCGCTTTCGGTCGCGGTTTCTCGTTCGTTGGCCGTCTCAAAATGGTCGTCGGCTTCGGTGGCAGTCTGGTACGCATCACTAGGTTCGTCGGACGATTGTCCTCCTACACGACCTTGGTGCAACTTCATGGAAGGCTTGTGAGACGGGCTGGCTTCGGTAGCATTGTCTTCCCAGTCCGAATCCTGGATCTCGATTTCTGCCCTCTTCCGTCCAGCACCCAGCAAGTCGGGCCGAGGAGCTTTCCTGGCGGCCTCAGCCTTGGTCTTCTGGCGCTTGCTTGACGGGTTCGTTGGGGCAGCGGCTTCGCGGCGACGCTGTTCTATCTCATCACGAGCTTCTTGCAGCATACGCTTGAGATCAATCTTTTCGGTCTTCTCGCGATGAATAGTGCTCTTGAGATTCTGGATCATCCGATGGGCATGACCCAGTGAACTCCGCAGCGTCTCGGTTTCCAGATGGTTGTGTCGAGGCGTGAACTTGTTGGGCGACGGGGGAGGGGAGTTCTCTGGCGTGGACTGGTCTTGATCATCCGATTCATGGCCACGAGAAACCTCGCGAGTGGATTCTGCTTCGTGTTGACGAATGCGCATTGCCACTGCTCGCGCGAGTTCTTCGTTCTGCGAGTTCAGCTCCTCGACTTTCTTTTGAAGAGCAAGCTTCTCGGCATCTCCAGCATTGAGGTTCCTTCGCAGGAGATGGATCTCGGAATCGTTGGCTTTTTGAGCTGCCGTATGATCCTCGATCAATTTCGCATTGACTTGCTTCAAGTCCTCAAGCTCTCGTTCGACGGAGCCCTTCTCAGAGGCCAGAACGCCCAGGTTGCTGTTGAGTCTACTCTCTCGATCGGCTGCCTCCTTAACGGCCGCCATCAATTCATGGGTTTTGGTCTCCAACGCCCAGTTCTCGTCCTTGTAGCGCTCTTCGCTCTCGTCCAGAGCACGGATCCGCTGGGTGTACCCCTCCGCCTCCAACTCAAGCCTTGACTTTTCCAGGTTGAGGATCTTCAAAGCCTCTTCGCGCTCAGCAAGCAAGGCCTGTAATTGGCGAACCTGGGCCAGGAGGGAGGTCGAGATTTCGGTCGCGAATTCGATGTCATGGACGCGGGTCGAAGATTGGTTGCGCTGTTTGCGAGACGGTACGCTCACTTTACTTGGGGAATTCGTTGCTTGACCGGCGAACAGGGCGGGACTGATTGGTGACTGCGAAGGATGATTAGCAACCTGCGCACGCTCAGCGGCTTATACAATAGCCTCGGCATACCTTTTCGTATGGGGTGCCCAAGTGACCATCCTCACCACCCGCCATGCGTTTCGGGGCAAGGAAAGCCCGCGCAGTTTCCCGGCCAATTTCATTGTACTCCTTCTCCAAGTCCGCGAGCTTCTGACGAAGGTCGGGCCCAATCTGGCCCGCCTCCTGCTGCTGTTCGACTTCCTTCAACTTCTCCTCGAGCTCCTTCTGCTGCTCAATGAGAGCAGTGCCGAGCTTGCTGGCCTCCTCGAGCCTACGCTCTGTCTCTGCCAGATGCGCTTCGAGGGCTCGTTTTGCCTGCGCCGGGGAGGATGCATCTAGACTGTACAGCTGGGTGTCAAAGGATGAGTACCGGTGCGAATCGCGAGGAACGGCGCCCTCCTGGGAGGCGGAAACGAAAGGGTCTTCGATTGTCGACATGTTGCCAGTTGTCCCTCGTCCACCATTGGCAGTAGCGTTGATCATGCGGCCTGAAGGGACAGCCACTCTTGCGGCTGATCGAACAGCAGGCTGTGCCTAATCCCGTAGGGTGAGGGTACAGCCAACGTCAATAGCCCGCACAGTCGTCGCTTCGTTTCTCGTTTTCTCGTTTTAGTTTTCGGTCATCCTCCGGTTATGCGACGATCTCTTTGCCGGCCTGCTTGCTTATTCTTAGTTTTCCTCTCCAATGCGAATGGCGATTCGGTGAGCCGACCTGCGACCCGATCTTCGCAACACCTCGGGGCTAGAAGAGTTCGCGACTGTCAAACAACAGGGGATGCGCGTTGGTGACCGATAATTCGCTGCGGTGGCCGCGTCGATTGCCGACCGAAGAAGACAACAAAAACACTTTGGTATCGGCGGCTTACGATACCGGGAGCCGAAGGTGGGCGGTTAGGCCTCGTCTGTGACGAAGAGACTTGGGGCAAGGAAGTGAAAACCTGCTCCAAGAGAAGCTTCGGACAACAAACGCGTGCCTGTCCAGTAAACGCAGAGTAACCTTGTGCGTGTGCGACCAGATGTGCGCCTTCGGGACGAGGCAGCGGCGTGCGGGCGAAACAAGGGAGTCGCCGAGAAGCGGGCGCAGAATGAGAACCAAGGACGGAGGGAAGGAGGATCCAGGAAATTACGGGTACAGGCGGATGCAATGAAGCGTCCACACTATACAATAGATAAGATCAAAAAAGATATAAGTAGGGATTATTAAGAGTGAAAATGAGGTGGTAGAAGAAAAGGAAGGACCAAGGGTCAATGCGAAAGGAAGGGTACGTAGGGAAAGGAAAGTGAGGCAAAGAAAGAAGTTGGTTTAAGTCCGAAGGGGAAGTAGACACAAGGAAAATGAAAAAGGGCAATTGGATGAAGGGGGGAAGTTGAAAATGGTGGAAGGGGAGATGGGGGGGAAAGGAAGAGAAGGGAAGGGGGGAAATGAGGGAGTGATTCAAGGCAGAGAGTGCCAGTTGTTGATGTTGTTGTTGTTGGTCAACGAGACGAGAGCGACTCGTTCGTTGGGCGGGGGAAGGAGAGGAGGGAGGGAGGGAGGAGGAGGGAGAGAGGGACGGATGGACGAGAGTCAGTTCACCCTAACCAGTAGTAACCTAACTACCTCACTTAACTCACTCACTACTTACTCTTAAGACCTCACTACTAATCTTGGGGTACCCTGAGTTAGTGGTAGTTAGTAAGTACTAAGAGTCGTGAGGAACGAGGGAGACACCAGAAAAGGAACTAACTAAAGAAAGAAAAGGGAGCCCACCTCGGCAGGGGAATTAATTATTCTTCGGGGCACCGTTTGCCTCAGGTTCCCCTCCGGTCAGCACCGACCGTCAACAACAGTACCTCTCTCTGTCCTCTGTCTCTTTCTTCTCTTCTCTCATCTCTGCTTTAATTACTAGAAAGTCGCACCGGTGCTTGTAC
Source organism: Aspergillus costaricaensis CBS 115574 (assembly GCF_003184835.1). Lineage (NCBI taxonomy): Eukaryota > Fungi > Ascomycota > Eurotiomycetes > Eurotiales > Aspergillaceae > Aspergillus > Aspergillus costaricensis. The sequence goes on from NW_020291801.1 coordinate 1,465,236, forward strand.
CAGGATGGTAAAGTCCCCCAAAGGCTAACGGCAAATAATTCCAAGAATTATTGTGGGCAGCAGAGCCAAAACAAATGGTGCCTGAAGCATTAATTGATCGGATACGTAATGGCAATGTTGGCCGATTGGGAGAGGGGGAGCCGATCTTGGGATCTGGCATTTATTGATTGTTTGACTTGACACTACATTCTCCATCCATCCATACATACATATACACACATACAGAGAGAAGCCCATATCGGAATAGGGACATGGGACAAGTCATGATCTACCGGACTAGGGGTCTGTCATCAGCTAGCTTCCCTTGGAACCAGACAAGCAACATTGAAGGTTATTCAGATGTCCACAAAGTACAAAGTAAACCAACTCCTGGAGAGGGAACTAAGTAAGCCCTCCCGCACACGCGTAGCGAACAAACAACCCATTTTAAGTTGCAAGGGTGTGACCTGCCCGATGATCACCACCACCATCACAATCCCGCTCACTGCTAAACCAGTCGGGCGGGTTCCCCCTCCCCGAAAAACCATCCCATCCACGGTACCCGGCATTCAACAAGAAGAGGTACCCGTACCACAATTCTTGCAGATTCGGTAATACTACCTCGAGATAGCCTTTCAACTGGGTGAGGCTGGCCTGTTTGCTAGGTTTGCATGGATGCCTTTTTTTCTCCCCTTCCCAGTCACCTGACGCCGATCGGGACTTATTCAAGGTCATGTGATCTGTAAGCCGAGCAGAACACTACTCTGCACTCAGCTCAGCTGTAGTTGCTCGCGCGTCTTTACAAAGTACTATTGGAAGAGAAGAAAAGCAAAAAGACAGACTTAGTTTCAGCCGAATGCACAGCCTCAATGCTCAAATGCTATGTCCATTGTCACCTCGATCTGTCAATCTGCAGGTCCTGCAAATGTCGCACGTAGGGGATGAACCACGTGTCAATCACATTGGATGACGCATCATTCCAGAAACTCTCTCTCTCACCGAGAAAGGGTGAGCTGTTCATTAGGTACCGGCTGTGAGGCTCTACTTAAGATGTCAGATGGGCGAAAGGACGAGAAAGAATAACTAACTAATAAAAAGAAACTTTGACTCAGCTGAGTTGTGCAACTTCGATAGCATTGAATCTTATTATGCGCCCCTTGCTCCCTTTGTACTCGGTTGCCAAGACTGTTGGAGAATCCATCCTTAAGATTTAAATTTGAGTACTATTTACTGATCTTACACTCGAGTACTTAACTTCATGGATGTAACGCTACTTGGGCATAAGTCCATGCAGCGGTGCCCATGTAGTTCTGCTATGTGTCACGGTACTATGCAGTAGTTGCATTATCCAGTTCGTTAAGTGGTATGCAAATCCATGGATTCTGCGTAGGGAGCTAAAGGAAGACAATCCGAGAGAAGATAACAGAGTTTGAAAGTGCAATGATGTTGCTATGTATCATGTCTTGTACCAAAGTGTACTTGCCTCTGATATTATATCATTGTTAGCAAATTCAACATCGACCTCTCAAAATTCCGGGGTTACTGTTCCGCTGCCGCGCACAATATAAAATACGTTGTTCATGTTATTCCTCACTTAGTATCAAAAACAGATTAAAAATCTCAAGCGATGAGCAATGGCTGGTCATAAGTAGTAAAATCATCATGATCAATTCCAATGGAAAGAATAACCAGCAAATGGTGATTTAGGGAATCACGAAAGATGATTTCTCTGGGAAAGCAAGCCAGGCAACAACGTAATGAGCCATGGTAATACTTATCTTTGTCCACAGCGAAGCCGAAGGAGTCCGACGGTTTATTTTCTCCGCTATCATAGCTTGTGAGACCTCTGGTATCTGGATCCACACACCTCTCTCTCGAGAGTGGAGCTGATCTAATATCACTATATTCTCTTCCCCAGACCACAGTCTATGCCTGTGCGCGTGGGTGATGATATGTGTAGAACTTCGGTTAGAATGAGTTCAAGGGTGCTGGTAGAGTTGATGCCAAGCATGATATAGCAGTCTTGAGTAGTTCTCTAGGCTAAAGTATGGATAGAGGAGAAATTATCGGCCGCTTAATATTTGGTTGGAGCTGTGTGCGCTGACCGTGGAGTAAGTCCAGGCGTTTCTTATAAATGAAATGGCATGGTTCATGGAGGAGCTCAAGCTTAATATTCCAAGAGATGAAGTTCATATCGGTCTTGTTATTCTTGCTTCCATTATCCACATTGATGAGCATGGGTCTCTCGTAAACCAGCTGTGGTCTGGCTGGAAGGCTAGATGCGCCTTGATAGCTTTATTTAACACGGCATTAATGATCTTTTAGAAGGCTCCAAGGCCGTTTCCAAAGGGGTAGTCTAGGTTAGAGAAGTGTTGATTTATTCTCTCTAGGTTTGATACGTAGTAGTACCCCCATTGGCCGATATTGACGGCTGCGCCTGGGTATGGCGCCAACTAAAGTAGAACTGTGTATTGCCTGATATAACTTTCTAATGTAGTCATATGAATCCTTCATCCTGCCCCCCTCCCCCGCTCTACTATTCGCTGTCCTAAGTTACTGATTTAGCTACTGATAATATCCACTATTAATCCTGGGGGCCATTATCTTTCCTTATAAGGTCAGCCTGGCTAAGCCTTGCTGGGCGCCACATTGACTGTTAAGGCTATTTTGGGGGTTTCCGCAACCGGAAATGTACTGAGTAAGCTTAGTGTATCCCAAAGATAACCTGATAAAGATTAAGCGACACAAGAACCACGAATTCGAAGAGGCAGGAAAGCCGAAAAGAGTCAAGACACAGAATGGGCGGGGCGGCGAGATGAAGCCGAATGGATAAAAAAAAAAGAAATTAGATCCGAATGTGGGTTGAAGTCTGACTTTGAGTCCTTATCAGTGGATAAATCCCCGAGGCACTTGTCATCTCGCGGGCAAATCATATATCCATTCCCCAGCTGTCCACGTACGTATCTAGATTGGTACGCAGTGGGCCATGGTTCTTCGTGTTCGTTTGCCTGCCCACCGGTACATGTTTGTTTCAAGTGTCTCATGGCCATTCTCTTATCCACCGTGTTCGGGACGTGCGAGACAATGTTGCCGATCCGGGGTGACAGTTTTTGGCAATCCAACCGAATAAACTTGGAAACCGCCGAACGTTGGGTTTCGAAAGAAGGCTGTGACATGCGAACCATGGCGGATTAGCGTCGCAGCTGCGTGGCATATTTGGCCAGAGATATTAGTGGTGCCCACGTACGCGCAATGGTCCCCGCGACGTCATCCCGTCAAGGGGCAAAGGTTGACCGCCACCAGTGGTCCATGGTTTTTGCACAGCCAAGTTGAGGCATGGAAGGGCGGGCGATCTCAACTTCTTTATACGAGGGGGGGAAGATTTTCATGGAGACGAGACTCCGAAATGGGGACAAGGGATTGGGAGAGATACCGAGAGTAGTATAATCAGTCAGTCAGCCGTAATAAATTATGGTATGTCTCAGAGTAACCTAAAGACAAGATGTCGTGCTCCCAGTCTAAACTTGGCGGCTGCCAAGCTTCCCCGCTAAGAGCCCGCTAAGGAAGAAAGTGGTTCCCTTAAGGTTTGCGATTGTCTGAGGGGAACTCTCCATTCCCCAACAGCCTATGACAGTCTCTTCCATTCCCCCCCCCTTAGTCTTCATCTTTGGGGAGCCAAACGATAGCAACAATTTTAACGCGTGGCCGCTCAGTGGGGGGTTACGGTTACGCCCCACTCCCTCCATTGCCGCGCCACAACAAAAGACTAACTGACTGAAAGATTCGCTGTGCCTGAGCGGGCGAAACAGAAGCTGGCAGATGGGGGCTGGAATTGGAAGCATTCGATGGACCTTCCTCCCACGCCTACTAAGTCTAAGTCTAAGTCTACTACTACTCGTCTTAGTGACTATTTTAGTTCCAAAGTCACTAAAAAGTACCTACTTAATTCTACTACCACTGCACCTACCGCCTTGGTAGGCAGACGAATAGGTTAATCAATGCTCCTCCAGTCTCCTTTCCTGATTACCTCGCCTTGACCCCTCTCGTCCGTCTTCTCTCTCTCCCCTTCTCTCTGTCCTCTATCTTTCGCAATATGCTTCACATATAGCCCCTCCAATACCCTCCTTTTTTTTCTATTTATTCTTACCCCCTCTTTACCTTCCTTTGGATTCTTCCTCATCGGATTGACCCTCCTTTTAATGCTTGAAATTATCCTCTCCATCTTGCATCTTTATCGGTCTTTCCCGACTCAAGTCATTCCTTACACCAAGCTGTATTGTGACAACATCAATCTTCATCAACCTCCAATCTTGTCACCCTCATAAGAGAAGAACGGCGTCCAAGCTGTATTACATTGATTACGGCCTTACGACAATAGTCCTCGTTGGCTTTTCAACCAATTTCTTTGGATAAAGTCCTGAGTCGTGCACAGAAGCTACCGACTTCCAGCTATCCACCATGAGATGGGGCGCTCGCATAGCACTATGTGCTAGTTTAGCACTCATCTTGCCCTTATATCTCTTGAAGATCCACCTCGAGGACCTCTGCGATCAGTATCGCGCGGGCGCATACCTGATCAATTGGCTGGATTTGCGCCCGCCGATGAACAGACTAAATGGCTCCCGTCCTGTCACACCAGGGGATAAAGTGATTGTGATGGCCAAGCTACAGGAAGAGCACACTGAATGGGTCGAGGAGGAGCTACCAGAGTGAGTGTTTATCGGCATCCCATTCCCCCCCCATATGTTTCAGCGCACTGATAAGCTTCCCTCCTCCAAAGCTGGCAACGGGCCATATACATCGTGAATCCCTCCAAAAAGGTCGCAGCTGACGACACGACACTCACAACCCCGCTGAACAAGGGTCACGAGTCCATGGCTTATCTCACCTACCTAATTGATCATTACGACAACCTACCGTCTACAATTGCTTTTCTTCATTCTCATCGATCGGGTTTCCTGATGGCCTGGCATGTAGATGCGCCCTTACACGATAATGTCATTGCGATGAAATCCTTACGTCTCAATTTCGTTCAAGATAATGGCTACGTCAACCTCCGCTGCAACTGGAACCCAGGGTGCAAGCAGGGCCATCGCACCAACCAGCACGTGACAGAAGAAGTCTTTGCAGAGATCTTCGAGGGCACAAGCACCCCGCCATTAAACTCCACCGGAGGCCTCACGATGCAAGATGAATACGACGAGGCTAAATACCAGAAGTTCCTGCAAATGCCGAAACAAATTGGCGCGGCGTGTTGTGCGCAATTCGCCGTGTCACGGGAGCAGGTTCACCAACGACCACGAGAAGACTACATCAAGATACGCCAGTGGATTATCGACACGGACAAGAATGATGCCAGTAGCGGTCGTGTCATGGAATTTCTCTGGCACGTCATATTCGGCAAAGAATCAATATAGTACGTTCCCTTTGCATCGCTCACCCCCTGAATGCATCTTGACCACTAACATTCCGCTACTCACAGCTGTCCCGACGAAGAAGTCTGCTACTGTCAAGTTTATGGACAATGTTGATCATTGTACGCATACCGTTAACGTTTCTGCTTTTCACCAAAAATACCCACGGCTTCTACTTGTATATATTACGATAGCTTCTTTCTTTCGGCGCTCTTTTGCTTGGTTCTCTTGCTATCTTTCGACATAATCTTCCCATTTGGGTGAATTTCTTTTCGCTTGTTCTTCGAAACCAGTTCTTGTGGATCATTACCAGCGACAATACGTTTCTACAGGGATATTACAAACAGCGTGGCGTTGTTTACAGGGACTGCTCGGTTCAAGTTGACTAAGTTAACGCACTCGCCCCTCCCATTTCTTTTCGGCGAAGAAGCCTGACTCCTATCGTTAACGGCGAATCTGGTTGGATATTCTACGATCGTTTCAATACTATTAATCCGAACTTGGAAATACGTGCACCTGCTGCACTAGTGAATCTTTTTTTTTTTCTGGGGATAAAGACCTCGGTAACCGAATTCTCAGCGGCTTGTTCTTGGAAAAGTACTTGGACCTGATATGGTTCATATGATTATGTCTCTACTCTTACTCTGCGATTTGATGGCATCCCGCTAGTCCAGCGGATGCGATATTTTTTTAATGGGACAAAACAGTTACATCGCCTAAGAAGCGTTTCCATTCATGTTCTCGTTGAAGGATTCCTATCTCGACCATCCAACCGACCATTAATTACAAGCTCATGCTATCAGATGACGAATAGCCACCATTAGGGGTGTTAAATAGCGGATCAAACGAGTGCATGCCATGCTACTGCTCCAAGAACTCCTCTACCCGCTCGATAAGGTCCGCTTTCTTACCGGCATTTGAGCGTCCATTGGAGGTCAAGAAGTCTTTCAGGATGGCGACCGTAAGCTAGAAACCGTTGGTCAGTATAATGTCATAGATATCATCAAGAGGCCATGTAGAACGCTTGTGTTGGCTTACCTTGGATAGTGTCCCCTTCTCGTGATGCTTGCGGACCTCTTCCTCTAGGTTTCCGGAGCCCTCCTCGACCTTGACTTTTTTCGATGGTTTGGAGTCTTCGGTTTCGCTTGCTCGGTCTTTGGATCCTCTTTTCACCAATGTGCTTGTGGGGTGAGGGGCCGCTGTTGAGGTTTTGGCGTGTTGTTTTTCGAGTTCCTCGGCCCAGGATAATACGTAGTCGCCGGCGCGCTGGAGTTGAGTTGTTAGTTAGGTAAACGTTGGAAGAGTATTTCCTTGTTGGGTATGGTGGATGTACCTTGTCGATTTGGCGGTATTTGGGAATAGTTTTGTCTTCTGGCTTTTCAGGGAGATCTTCGTCTAATGCGAGAGCTTGTAGGATGCGGTAGTGCCATTGGAGGGCTGATCACAGGCTGTCAGCTTCTCTTTCATACTATAAGATCAGTGGATGGCAGAGTTGACTTACATGGATTGGGGTATCTGAGAGGCTCGTACACCCCCTTCGGCAGCTGCAATTGTTGAACGACCACGCGCATCTGATCGATTAATGACTCCGGGGCGACATTCAACGTGGTTTCGGGGTTCTGCCGGATATCGTCTGCGAAAGGCAGGGGAAGAATCCACATGCCAGGAGGATATTTCTGTACGCCATTCTCATCAAGCTTTTCTTCGCCTGCAATCATAGCGGCGAGGACGGGGCCAGCACCCTTGCGCGCAATGAACCAGACGAGTGCCATCTTCTTGTTACACAAAAGCGTCTGGTGCAATGCAGAAAACACTCGTGAGGAACCTACATAGTCTTCCTCGGATGGATAGATAAAGTATGGGTGTTTGACGTTCGCCCAAAATGGAAGCGCAGTGATAGGCTTGAACCCGATAACCCTGATCACTGGCTCACCGAAGTCCCTGAGCGCCTTCTGTTCATCAGGCGAAAAGGTTACTTGGTCTCCACCGAACTTATATGCCTTTCTGATCTCCCATTTCTCGACATTACGGCCAGTATCATCTGCAGAATGGGTAGTCACGCCTTTCGCGACCACAGGCTTCTCGCCGTTCAGCCAGATGAAGGAGTTTCTAGCGGGAGCTTGCCTTCGTAAGAGTATATAGCCCGATACCGAGATCTTGAAGTCTGGCCCGAGTTCTAAAGGCATGTTCGAGAAATGAGTGCGACGCGGGACCGTTCTTGAGTTGATACTGGATAGAAGCGTGTTGAGAAGTGAAATCCCGTCCCCGGTCGCTGTCGCCGCCTTTGAATATGTTTGTAGATACGTAGGCGCCTCTGGATCGTTGGGTGATGACTTGTAGATAATATCCTTTGTATATGGAGTGAGTATTGACCCCTACCACCTTGCCATAGAGTATGATAGCTTACGTCATAGAACTTGCTGTTCATGAATTCATGCTCAGGACGTGAGATCGGAAACAGCTCAATGGTGACACCAAGATCATAAAGATCCTTAGCACGTACAGTCGCGGCCGACCGTAGGGTCTTATCATCACCATGGGGGTTGTCATTGTCGGTTATGATGAACAAGCGCCGGGAGAGGAAATTTGGCGCTCTGGATGTGAATATCTGATTGGCGCAGAATAGGACGTTTGCCATAGAGACTTGCTCTTTCGCCGGAGCTAGAATATCCCTTGAGTCTCCATCATCATCCACCAGCGCTCGAAGTTCTTTGACCTCCTGGGCCGAAGGAACATCCAGGTCAGTGAAGAGGTAGCAGTTGGGGTAGGAGAGGTCTCCGCGACTGTCTTCATCTTCTTCGAAGAACTTGGACGCCTGCGTCCCAAACAGCAGAACCCCCATCATGTCTTGTGGATTGGATATGATTCGTTGTTGCATAAAGTGGTAAGCGCATTTGAGCGCTGCCGTCGTGGGTGACTCTTGGGTGTGTTTCTTAGGGTCTGCTGAGGGACGAGGCGTCAACATGGAATCGCTGACATCGATTGCGAAGAGGACTGCATCTTTGACTGATCTGTAGCTCTGATCTTATCGTCAGTTCCAGACTTTCAGTCCAGGCTATGGTAGGATGTGCGTACAGTCTCATCAATCTCCTCCTCTTCCTCAGCCGCTTCATCTTCGCGATGTGGGTTACCGTCCGCCATACTGGTTGTGGTAGAGTGGGTTGAAGTATTCAAAGTAGTATCGAAAAGAAGACAGGGAAGTATAAAGCTTTTAGATAAGTTGCATTCGATATAAGGAACAAGTGGGGCTATTGTGTCTGCCTGTTTGGCCTCTGCTGCCTGCAGCCGAGGGGAGATCTAATAGCAGTAGTATCTATATCGTCACTGGATCCCGTCGCGAGGGACGCGATAAAACTGGCGGGCAGAAAGACGCGGGGAGACACGAACATCATGTGATGTCCATCCGGTAATTGATGACGCTAAGGTGACCGGTCATTGGCTGTCGGGGGTCGGAGTTAGTCGTGGTATCGATGCTCCGTCATCAAGCCGTTCTGGACTTTTCAGCTTCCAGAAGGCCTTGCGCTGTTGTATACACCCACTACCTCTTCTTGCCACTCGTCTATCAATTGATTATTTAATGCAGGCCTGAATTGTTCATCCACTTGCGCGATACGAACGGTCTTTCCTTGTACCTCCTTTGACTAGCTTCCCCGATCCTACAATTACCTGTCATGGCTCTCCGCCGCCCGTTTACTCTTCCCCGGCAATTGCTGCGACCGGCATCTCGCACCCTGTTCGGATACAGGCAGGAACAAAGATGTGGGCTGGCGACAACGGTACCTCCAGTTACCCAGGATGCAACAGGCTCTAAGGGCCCTACGGCCATGGTCTTCCTCAACATGGGAGGGCCCTCGACGACAGACGAAGTAGAGGATTTCCTCAGCCGGCTCTTTGTACGTCTCCGACCATGGCAAGCTATCATTTCGGCTGCAATATTCTAACAGTCTACTTTTAATAAAGGCCGACGGCGATTTGATTCCTCTAGGCAGGTTCCAGAATTACCTCGGGCCTCTCATTTCGAAGCGACGCACACCCAAGATCCAAAAACAGTACGCGGACATCGGCGGAGGCTCACCCATCAGGAAATGGTCGGAATACCAATGCGAAGAAATGTGCAAGCTGCTGGACAAGATCAACCCGGAGACTGCGCCTCACAAGCCGTATGTCGCCTTCCGTTACGCCAACCCGCTGACGGAACAAATGTACACACAATTGCTGGAAGATGGTTTTGGCAATGGCAAGGGCGGTCGGGCGGTCGCATTTTCGCAATATCCCCAATATTCCTGCTCTACTACGGGTAGCTCTCTGAATGAGTTGTGGAAATGGAGGAATCGGCTGGAGGGTAAGCGAGCAAACGGAAACGTGGACACTTCCGGAGCCATCCAGTGGAGCGTTATCGACAGATGGCCTACGCACCCTGGCCTTGTGGAGGCGTTTGCGAGAAACATTGAGGACCAACTCAAAACCTATCCGGAAGATAAGAGGAATGGAGTGGTTCTCTTGTTCTCGGCCCACAGTTTGCCCATGAGTGTTGTGAACAGAGGTGAGTCCTTGAGGAACCTGTCACGAAGTCCCCGTGGCTAATCGAGTACTTACTCTTTTAGGTGATCCCTACCCAGCCGAGGTCGCTGCAACTGTGCATGCGGTCATGCAAAGACTCAATTTCAGCAACCCTTACCGCCTCTGTTGGCAGTCTCAGGTTGGACCAAAGGCTTGGCTGGGGGCGCAGACTAGCGATACCGTTCAAGAGTATGTGAAGCGTGGACAGACTGACATTGTCCTCGTACCAATCGCCTTCACCAGCGACCACATCGAGACTCTGTATGAGCTGGATCTCGAAGTCATGGAAGAGGCGAATCACCCGGGTGTCAAGCGGGCCGAAAGTCTGAACGGCAGCCCTGTATTCATCCAAGCCCTTGCAGATCTTGCTAAAGAGCACTTGCACAAGGGCGAGAAATGCTCGCTGCAAATGACGCTGCGTTGTCAAGGCTGCAAGAGTGAGAGGTGCTTGGAGCAGAAGAAGTTTTTCGCTGGTGAACAGGGAGCGTCCTTGGTAGTATAATAACCAGGCACTAGAGTTTCATTTCTTTTCACAAGGGTTCTGTTCTTTGATGTGTGTATGTGAAGGCGTTTTCTGTACGATAGTCTGTGTGTCTATACAAGCAATAAGCAACGAGCTACAACCATTTAGTTTACGATTTCGGCAAATTCCTCATGTGGGCGAATAGGCTGGCTTTTCTGTGATTTAAACCAGTCAGTGGCAGGATCACCGTCGTACCAGTGTCTTGACTCCTGGCAGTTCCTATGGGGAGTTTCTGGAACTGGGAAGGGGTACACTTCGAACCTAAGTACTACTACTGTAATCGACAGCGTGGAGTGATGTAAGTGGCCCGAGGCGGCGGGTAGTCCAGAGCGTTATCGCCGAGCTGACTTGCCTTGCTTCTGAGATTTCTGAGACTTGCATACCCGGGGCTGATCCCCGAGAAATGGACTTGAACCGTGAAACATCTCCCACAATCACCACCCACCTCCAGTCATGGCCATTTCTAGGCTGAAATTCTAGAATCACGTCACCACTACCTACCGATAAGATACTAACATGCGCTGGCATGTGTTCCATCCCAGCATTTGCTGACCTGTCGTGTGTTTCATGCCGATTGATAAGCGAATGGCTCGGAGTTTAACTTAGTAAACGGACTACCATTTATCTGGTCTCCTTGCCGGCTTTCCCCCCGCCCGGTTTTCTCCAATGTTTTGAGCCCACCTCAGGTGTTGTACTGTTTCAACCCCAGAGCAAGCAAATGTAGGCACCAGCCTAGTTGCTCTACCCATTATTCTGCTTCTAAGGTGCGAAACCGCTCGCACCATGTCCACGATCAGGCGCGGCGCATCGCCGACTGCGCATACCGAGGTTGGTCCGGGATTGCAAGCCGGACTGGACGCTTCTGCGCCAATTGATACTGGACTGGAGACTTGGGAAGACCCCATGCACACCCACGAGCGAACCCCTCTATTGGAACAAGACAACGAAGAGTCGCTACCGGGGCATGACCATCGGGCTAACCCACCAAATGATGATCCCGTCGCCCAGGGAGGTTTCTGGCAGACATGGAGACGGCCAAGCGTGAGTCTTCATCAACAATGGACAATGGTCGTGCCCGCGACTTCTGACACGTAACAGATCCTTTGGATTCTTCCATTTCTTGTCTTCTATATGCTAGGGATCGGCGGCACTGCAGTGCCCAAAATCAACCTGATGATGTCTCTCATTTGCAGGGACTATATGGCGAACAAGGCGACCCAGGACCCGGGTTTCACGTATCTGCCTGTCATCATTGGAAATAAGAATTCGCAGTGTCAGACACCCGAAGTCCAGTCATTGCTTGCTCAGTTCCAGTTGTATTTCAACCTCCTGGCCGGGATACTATCTGCACTAGCATGCCCCAGACTCGGTCACCTATCAGATCGCTACGGTAGGACAAAGATATTGGCCCTCAACGCATTGGGGACCATTTTGATGGAGGCTATCTTTGTCTTTGTCTCAGCCAAGCCAGATCTTGTGTCTGTGCATGTGCTTCTACTGGCTGCCATCGTCGATGGCGTCTGTGGTTCTTTCACCACCATCATGGCACTGACAATGTCGTATGCCTCCGACTGCACCATCCCAACGAAGCGGAGTGCGGCATTCGGATACGTATACGGTTCTCTTTTCGCTGGAACCGCAGCTGGGCCTCTGCTGGCGGCTATCTTGATTAAGAAAACAGGCCAGGCACTGAGTACTTTTGAGGCCTCGTTGGCCCTGAATGTTCTCTACCTCATTGCAGTCATAACCATCATCCCGGAATCATTATCGACAGACCAGCAGCGGCAAGCGCGGGACAGTCATCGAAGAAAAGTCATCGACGAAGGGGAGGCAGGCTGGCTGAGCCTGGAGAACCTCAACCCCAAACGGCTAATTACACCTTTGGCTGTTTTGCTACCGCCAGTAGGACGCCCCAGCACGCTTTTCCCCAATCGTCACGGTGCGACCCCGGCTTTGCGCAGGAATATTATTCTTCTTACAGCAATGGATACCATTGCATTCGGGGTAGCGTTGGGAACCGCTCAAGTGATCATCATTTATGCCGAGTACAAATTTGACTGGGGCAATGTGGAATCAAGTCTCTTCATATCGATTATAAGCATCGCCCGGGTCGTCAACCTTTTCGTTGTATATCCGATCATCATCGCAATCTTCCGTGAACCACCGAAACCAGATCACATCGTTCCCGGCTCCAGCACCTGCGAGATTGTTATTATACGACTTTCGCTTTTCCTAGACATGGTTGGCTATGTGGGTTTTGCAATGTCATATCAGGGTTCCATCATGGTATTCTCGGGGATCGTCATGGCACTTGGCGGCATGGGGATACCGACAATGCAATCATCTCTCACGAAACATGTCCCTCGTGAACGGTTAGGTCAGATACTTGGCACGAAAGGACTCTTGCATGCTTTAGCTCGAGTGATCTCTCCAACCGCTTGCAGCCTCCTTTACAGCCTGACGGTTGGAAAGTTCACTCCAGCGATATTTGTTGTCCTGGGGGCCTTGTTCTTGCTCACCTTCTGTACCAGTTTTTTCATCAAACCACATGGTATGTAACCTACGTACCTTATTGTCTAGGAATGTCTGCTAACGACTGTGCTTGGCAGTTACTCTTGACGACTCTTACCCAAATAGTCCTCGAGGTGAGGCTAACGACGAAGGCTTTGTGGCGGATCCTCTTCTCTAGTGATGCTAGAAGTGGAGCCCAGCAGTTACTATACTACACGCGTCCGCTGACCTGGGTTACGATTAGACTGATCTTCGTGACGATTGGCGTATAGAGTTGCTCAAATATATGTGTGATTACTGGGTAGCAGTTTATACATTCGATAGAATTCGTCAAAGGACCATTGTAGCATGATTCCATGGAGTAGTTGTCTCAGTACGGAATAGTTAGTCTGAGAAAAGGCCGGGTAAAGGTTGTTAGTAAGACGAGTGGGCACACCGGGAAAAGACCGGATGCGGTACGGCGGGCGGTAGCGACCAACTCGACCAAGCTGGTGCAAACTTTCCGACCGACAAGCTCCGAATCCCTCCTACCCATCATAGAACTCCAATTGTCCCAATTGATCAGCCGGTGCGGGGTTCCTGACGGTTCCTCTGTCATTGAATCCTCGTAGCCTATCTTTTCCACTTAATGATTTAGTGGTGATCCGACCCAGCCCGCTGTCAGCGGTGCGCAAGGTTAACCACCATGGTCTCCAAACCCACCAGCGGCACACCAGCTGTGCCATCACGAAATGCCCTACGAGTCCTCCGTCGATTGGCTCTTGCAGGATCGACTGTGGGAAGCTTTTGCACGGTTGCAGCTATTACCTACGACGTCCATCGTCGGGTGCGCGTTGCGGAACGAATTGTCGAAAACAAGCGGGCCCTGCAAACCTCAGCCCCGAACTACGATGCAACATCTGCAGCAAGGAGATTAGCACGTATGATGGAGGCGGCTGAGGCAGGAGAGTTTATGGGCTTGGAATCACTAAAGGAGCAAGATCGGAAGTTCAGAGAAGCGCAAGCTGTCCCCGCTGGGGTGGACGTCCGTGGTGACGACTTGAGCTGGGATGTCCAGCTGCAAGACCAACAACCTGCTGCCCCTACGGAGACTTATATGGACACTGCACGCTCAAAGTTGATTGACACCTTTACTCCCGGACAAGTACCAGCCAATTTGACCTCAGCTCCCGATCTCCCTCCGAACCTAACACGATCGACCGATGCACTGGACCGAGCAAAATCCGCCCTTGCCAATGCGAACCAAAGAACAACCGAAGGTCATGAGAAACAAACAGAAGATGTAGCTCAATGGCATGATTCAGTCACAGAAGAAATGCAAAAGTTTCTTGACCACGGTCGCCCTATTGATGCCGCCCACTTGTTTTTGGACGCCCACCCCGCGACGTTGAACGGCATATCTACAGATAGACGGGAAGTTACGGTCAAGACATTTTATGCGAATTGCAGAGAAGAAAACGTTATGGTTGCGAGGAACATTTTCGAGCGCCTAGAAGACGTGGACAAAGTGTCCCCTGGTATGTGGAAAGTTTTGATGTTCGCGCTAGCGAGAAAGGGGAGCATCGAATCCGTCGCCACTATATTTACCCGATACATGCACAAATTCAAAGTGCCACCGGAAATGGTCGATATCGTGCTCCGATGTTTACTAGAGTCTCATCGACTTACTACGGCCAAATGGTTTCTTCTGCGGAACCTCGAGGTTGATCGTGGCTGCGGCTTATGCGGCGCCTATCTCGCCGGGCTTTGGAAGAAGACAAGGAGTATCGAGCTTTTGAACGGGCAATTGAAGAAGATCCTGACTATCCTTCCACGCTTGGGAAAGGAACCCACTGACAAGCTCTTTAACCCCGTGATCAAAGCATACGTGGAATTCGGTCGGCTGGCTGATGCGGAAGCACTGGTTAAAGACATGACGACTAGATACGGCATTCCACTTCGCTGCCGAACAAAGGGTCTTTTGGTATTTGGAAGGGCTTTGGCCTGTGATTGGGAGGGCGTGGACGCTGGGTTACAGCAGATGCATGAGCTTAAGTTGACCTCGAGGAAGTATGACTTTACGCCGATATTTGACCGCATCTTCCTCGAATACTGGGTATCACATTCCGGTGAAGAGATCCGCGAGTTTGTCTACCGTTATATCGAGAAGTTCCAGATGGTTCCCGACAAAATTCTTTACAAGCACATTCTGGAGGCATTCGTGGAAAAGGGTAATAAGGAAATGGTTGATGAATTTGTGCGGTTCGCACGTGAGCGCCGTTGGCCGAACTTCATCAACGAGCAGGAATTCTTGGAAATGCTCCGAAAACGTCGACACGCTCTTGAGGAAGCGCCAGTGGGATTCTGGCAGATGCTGCAGGCAGCTCGTGCGAAGTATGGACAAGCTGCCACATCGCAACAAGTGCTTGGATATGACCAGCGGTCATTCCCACTCGCGGAAGTCAACTTGATGCCGTACACGCAGGACCCGTTACCGTGGTATCAACGAACGCTGCAACACATGACTCCCTCGAGGCCAGTTGACCAATACCAAAAGCTCCACAAGCAGATGTCTCATTACATGCATGTCGGTAAGCTGACGGAGGCGTTGAAGTGCTTTGAGAATGCCAAGAATGCGCGGTTTCAATTCAAGCAGTTGCATGTTGAACTCGCAGTCATCTGCACTCTGCTTGAAGAGGGTGTCGGTGCTGCTCGTGCTTTGATTGACTCCGAGTGGAAGAATATTCGCCATCTGGTTCGCTTCTTCCCCCAATTCTTCCGCCAGATCATGGAGGTCGACTCTGAGGCTGAAGGCCAGCTGATCAATATGGCCGTGCTTCGCTTCTATGAGCTGTGCTGGTCGAACAAGAAGATGACGGTCAAGCACCACATCACGGTAGCGACCAGCAGAAGACTGATCGCAGTGAAGAAGCCCGAGTTGGCTGTTGATCTGTTGGCAACCGTCTACATGTCCCGCTTCCGGCACTCGTTGGCATATGATGGTGTCTGCATGAAAATGTTCATACGTGCGTTTGCCGCGACTGGTAATCTGCATGGCATGCGGTGGTGCATCTTGACCGCTCTGGCCCGAGGAAGCGCACTCAACCGTGACTTTGTCATCGAAGCCCGCCGGGTCACTGGAAACCTGCAACGTCAGCTAAGCTCAGCCGAAGGATCTAAGGATGCGTCACGGGACATGGAGAAGATCGAGTATCTGACGCATGCCGTTGAGCTGCTGGAGAAGAAGAGCCAGGGCGATCCCCAGCTGTGGCAGCTCAAGACCAACCCGACGGTGAAAAAGGCCGGTCGCCGGCTACTAAAGCGCCCTCTTGATGAACGGCGCCTGTACAAGAAGGCCCATCTCCAGGAGACGATCGAGGGCTGGGATGAGGAATATGAGTTGGAGGCCGTGCTGGGCCGCATTGACATTGACCCGAAGTCGATTGCGCTTCGATGGAGCGAGAAGCACTGTCTGGGGCAGATTCGTGAAATTGATGATCTGCTGTGAGTTCGGGTTGGCATTTGTTTTATATCACTTCCACTATTGTTGTATAATTGTTTTTATTTTCGGCTGTGTGCTTGTGTATATATCCCATGCTGCCATGTTCAACACTGTGTATACTACTTGTGATCTTATCCTGCAATTGGGTTTATATGAATATTCCTGCAGAATCCAAGTGCAGATTGCATTTAAGAGCATCTCAAATGTACAATCTTGTAAATCAATCATCATTCCTAGGGTAGTATATTCTCAGACACACTGACTGCATAGTCACCGAGACCATCAGGAACAATCAACGCGCATGTTCAGTATTTTCCATTGTGTGTGTGGACTAATTATAGATACAAGCCCGGTTTCACTTTCTCTTGGCTTCGTATTCGACATGAGTTGCTGTCCACCATCCCAGGATAAAAATAGCTTCAAATCATGCTAATATGGACCATAGTGGGTCAAATATGGATACCAAGCAATCTGGCTATGAAGCATCCTCTAGTATCTGTGCTTCCAGAACTACGCCCTTCCAATGACACGCTGCACTTCCGATAATAAAAGCCCGAAAGCTGTTTATTCTGTTCGCCACAACAACCCCAACCCTCATCATGGCTCAGAACAACTTGACAGGCGCCTGTCTCTGCAGGAACATCACATATCGCATTACCTTGCCAGACCCAGAGAGATACCCCAAGGTACTATTACACATTATCAACTGTTCATAATCACCGGCCTATTAAGCCCACCACTAACAAATACCAGCTAATCATCTGCCACTGCACCCACTGCAAACGCTACACGGGCTCGAGCTTCTCTGCCAATATTATCATCCCACAGGCTAGTTTCGAGTATACGAAGGGTACACCCAAGCTGTATACGGACAGCAGTAAGAGGGGTGTGCAGGTACTCCGAGAGTTTTGTCCTGATTGCGGAACACCGTTCACGTCACGATCGAGCGATGATGAGGAGGTTGTTGCGGTGAAGTCGGGGACGCTTGATGATGAGCATCGGGTTAAGTGCTCGGAGTTGGAAATGGAGATTTATTATCATCGGAAGGATGGGTGGGTGGATGGGTTGGGGGGTGAGGGGGTGAAGAGGGTTGATGGGAGTATGGGGGATTCATAGAGAGGATGCCATTGTAGTCATCGCGATACTGATCGGTGATCTCCTTTTCCAGCAGTATCAGAAGACAGGACTAGAGATATGAGATAAGATACTAATGCACGCGGAAAGCAACGGGCTTGCTGTTCGGAGAGCTTGTCTTTCAATCTTCTTATCTACAATATATTATGCTAATGCAGGCCATTGGTTACCATCCTCTGGCTAGTCAATATACTTAGCACTAGCGCTGTTATCAACCCATATACCCATGTCTATGGCGCGAACACAAGGGGGTCGATGGGACTATATCAACTAATGATGCTGCCTAGTCCCTCACACGCTCAGCTAGTCCTTTGCTTCTCCCATAATCGTTCATCATGGCTGCATCCGAGCTCAAGCAATGGATAGCCACAGCTGCCCCAACCGAAAGCAGCCTTGAGCAGCTTCAACATCAGTATGCTGGATACTGTCATGCACTTATGCCACACTTGACCGATGCAAAGAAAGCCCCAGTGACCCTCTATGACTTCCTTGCAGCGAAACCCAATACGTCCGAGTTCATCCGACTTGTGGACCAAGTCCCTCAGATCAAACATTTATTGCAAAACAAAGACTATTCATCCACTGCCTGGGTCCCAAGCAACACTGCACTGCAACAACTGAGCAATGAGCTATCTGAGGAAGATGTTCTGGCTCTCCTTCAAAGACACATTTCGCCATCATTTCTTCCAATATATTTCCTTCTAACAGCCCCAACCGTCGACACAATATTCAATCCTGACCGATTAAATGGTGCCCAGAGAATAACAGTCCGTCCTTCACTCAATGGCCTTCGCGTGAACTCCCATGCTGCCGTAATTGAACAGGATCATCTCGTGGCAAACGGTCTGGTCCATCTAATCGACCAGGTCCTTCCACCGCGACCAACCATTGCAGCTTTTCTCGCTGCTCTGCCGTCATCCGATTTTGACCTGTTCCAGTCTGCAGTGAAGCAATCTGGAGCTATGCAGAATATTCTGCGGGACGAGTCTCGTCGCGGCGGAACTATCTTCATCCCCACCAACGAAGCTTTCCGCAAGCTGCCTGATGAAGTCCAGACATACCTCTTTAGCGATGAAGGGGCTGCATCTCTTCAGACTCTGTTGAGACATCATGTAATTGCGAATCAATCATTGTACTCCAACCGTTTCTACGATCAGGATTCTGCGCCAGAGCATTTCATACAGACGCCAGAAGCTACGCCCGATCATACCATTCCTACTCCTGAGAATCAGGCGGATCGCTTGTGGCGTATACTCAAGGGAGTTCGTCGCTTTTCCTTGCCTACGTGCTTGGATGGGCAACATCTGACGGTTGCTGTGACCCGATGTGGGGGCTTAATTTCAATGAAGGTGAATGGTAGTGCAAACGTGACTGTACAGGATGGGTTGGCTAGTGACGGAGTGTGTCATGTTGTGGATTCGGTTTTGTTTCCACCGCTGGAGGACGAGGATGCAGAGGCCCAGCCGGTACTGTCTGTTGAAGATGTTAAGTCGAGACTGGGCTAGCTTGGCTTTACATGGCAGCTAGATCTGATATTATCTATGTGGCTTTCTCCTGAACTGTGCCCTGAATTATTCCAATTGCATTGATGCCTATAGCTGTCGAAGACTTATTGCCTCCTTTTTACGTTCATTGAAAATGACTAGCTCGTTCATATTCTGTGCAGCCCGCTAATTACAATGTAGTACTATCTAGGTCTACAACCTTCCATCTGGAAAATCTGTTCTATGACTACTACACAGAACCTGATCTATATCTCCACGTCACTCCATCAAGCAAACTGCATCACACCCCAAAAGCCATCACTCTGCAACCTCAACAATCAACTTAGTACAACTCACTCCCCGACTCAACTCATCCAACCCATCATTAACAGCCTGCAACCCCCTCCCAACAACCCTCAGCTCCGGACTCGGCCTGATATTCCCATTAGCCAGATTCTCCCTCGCCCACGTCCCCATCCAATACCGAAACTGACCCAACCTCTTCTCCTCATCATCCATCGCCGGCATCACAAAGATAACTTCCACCCCATCCACCACCTCCACATGAGAAGGAACAACCGGCGCGGATGCAATCTTCGCCTTCACATCCCCATCCCCATCAGCGCCCCCCAGAAAAGCTCCAACCACAGCCTGACACCTCTGCACATCCCCTACCGCAAGAAAACAATGCCGAATCACACAACCATCCTCTCTAGCCATCTTTACAATCTCATCCACAACATTCGGATCCCTATGATCAAACACACGATCCGCACCCAACGACCGCACATACTCATGATTCGCCGCCCCAGCAGTAGCGTACACAGCAGCAAACGAAGAATCAGGTTGATCCCGAAGTACTCGGGCAACTTGCACACCCATCGATCCAACGCTAGAGGATGCGCCCCAGACTAACAGTACCTCTCTCTTCTTCCCCATCTGACCCTTAATCCCATCACTGGTCTGCGTATCACACGCCAGCTGTAACCCCATCATCTCCCACGCATTAAGCGCTACCTGCACAGCAACAGGTAACACAGCCGCCTCATTCCACGAGATCATCACTCCCTCGTCCGGAAGCGGCACAACATGCTGCCACGGAACAAGACACTTCTCCTGAAAAGCACCATAGTTCGGATCGCAGCCCTTCCAGACGGAGGCGGAGTAGGCGGCGATGCGGGTGATTCCTGGATGGAAATGCTTGGGGACGTTGGTGCCGACTTCCAGGACTAGGCCTGATAGGTCGAAGCCAATGACGGTAGGGTAAGAAGGGATGAAGAGGCCTGTGTCGCGCATGATGGCGTCTGCTGGGTTGAGGGCGATGGATTTGACGGCGATAAGGAGGTCGTTGGGGCCTGGGGTTGGGGTTGGGCGGGTGGTAAGGGCGAGAGGGGTGGATTTGGAGGGGAGGATAGCGGCGAGGTGGGTGGGCATATTGTTTCTATATAGTTGTAGTAGTGTATGACTGCTGTGGTGGTGAAGTATGAAGCCTTTAATGGGTAGAAGTCGTAAGGTGTATGAACTGAATGGCAGATTTCTTGGTGTCTCGAGCGAAATTCAAGTTGTATGGTTGGGAAGAAGTTGGAAATATAAATACTGGGAGTTATCCTGAGCAACACTTACCTTTTTATATTTTAAAATATGTATCATGGCATGTCAATCATCTCTTGATGTATACTATAGTTGGTCCTGGTGGAGGCAAGTGGCAGCCAATCAGCGATGTCTGCATCCGAGTGCGGGTTTAGCGTTGAGATGCAAAGATCCGAGACACGGTTAGCTTATGACTAAATGCAGGTAGTTATTGGGGGCCATGACTACCAGTCCCAAATCCTTCCAGCATCCAATTTAATTCCCTTCAATTACAATGACATCGACTGACTCCCGAGAAGCACGGGAAGGTCCAGGAAAGACACGGCGAAGATCACGATTCGGCTGCCGCAATTGCAAGCTGCGGAAACTGAAGGTGGGTGCCCCTAGCACCTCGTAGATAAACCATCCCTACTGATCCATATCAAGTAGTGCGACGAAAGCAAACCACAATGCAAACGATGTAGCTCATTCGGGGTTGTATGCACCTTCACATCAACCACGACTCCCGACCTCCACCCCATTCCCGCTGACTCGCGCCGGTCATGGATGGTTCGAGGTACAGCATCAGCAGCAAGCCTGCAGGCCCCTCTCAGCAATGCCATCTGGACCTCAGACGCCTCAACGTTCTTTCGACTGAACACCAGATGCCAAGACTTCATCACCCGGTATCTAGGGCGCAGCCTCATTACCCCCGATGATCCAAACATGGGACGCGTAAATCGTAAGCTGCTAGAACAAGCCTTTACCGTAAGTTGACCCCATCCCTCAAAAGTCCAGACTAAGATACTAATGACCCAATTGTAGCATCCCTACCTAATGCACGCCTCCCTAGCAGTATCACTCACCTACGACCGCCACCTAAACAGCCCGCTCGACAGCCACCGCACTCTGGAAGAATGCTACCACTGGTCGCAAAGCACCATCCTCTTCAACAAGAAGCTTCGCGAATCCATAGAACCTGATGACAGGGATCCCATATGGGGCACAGCAGCCGCGCTAGTAATTCTGACTTTCTCATCTCCTAACGCACGCACCCCGGAAGAATCATGGCCACTGAACCCCTCCCCTTCCTCCTATCTGGACTGGGTGCATATGAACAAGGGGAAAATGTCTCTGTGGAATATAGTCAATCCGCTGCGCTCGGATAGTATCTTTCATGTTATGGCGGGGACGTTTGCCTATGTGCATTCGCCGTTGCCACAAGGAGGAGTAGAGGGTATACCTCCTGCTTTAGCGGCGCTGTGTGGTATCACGGATGATTCTACGGCGGAAACGATTCCGTATTTTCATGCTGCTCATGCGGTAGCGCAGATCTTGGAGGTTGAGGATAGTGAGGTCACGATGGGTCCGGTGCAGATGTTTATGCGGTGTATTCAGGGTGGGTTTGAGGGGTTGTTGAGGGATAGGGATCCTGTTGCGTTGGTGTTGCTGTACCTGTGGTATAGAAAAGCTGGACGTTGTATTTGGTGGATTGGGCTTAGGGCGAGGGTGGAGTGTCCTGCGATTTGGATGTATTTGCGTCGGTATCATGGAGGAGATGAGGCTGTGATGGGATTGCTTCCAGAGGGTGGTAAAACTTCTTATAGACTAGATCTGTACTAAAGGAGGAGTGTATGTCCTATTTCTTATAGGCATAACATAATCACACATAGATTCAAACAAGCCAGAATCTCCCTCAGATTGTCATACTAGCTATTCAGCACCCTCTATATCAACCAACCCACCACCAACAGCACAACCTCCCTCACTCACTCACTTGTCTCTTCCCCCATCTTCCCCAAAAACCTCTATACTCTTTCACCCTCCAAATCCCTACAAAGATACCAATACTCCAACCAAAACTCCCGCGCAGCACTATAATCCGGCAAATACCATCTCAACAACATCTTCCACTCTCTATCCTCCTCACCATCAGCAACCGAAGTGGCCACATACTCCCACCAAACAGGAAAATACCCAGCCATCTCCCAACCAATAATCCCAGTAAGTTCACCACCCTCCACCATAATATTCCCAATGGTCAGATCCCCATGCGTAAACGTATACGGCATAGCAGCCGGCATGCGCTGCCTCAGCCGTACCCTCGCAGCCTCTGGAATCCTCTCATCCAACCCACGCTCCATCTCAGCCCAAAGCTCGTCATCAGTTGCAAAGGGACCGCGGGGAATCTCAATCTCACCAGAGGAGCTACTAGAATCATTCTTAAAGAGGAAGTTAGAGAATACTGGACGACCACCGAGACATTGGATCTTATCCGACTGGAGAGGTCGGAATTGTTGGAGATACTCGGCGACTTGCTTTGCTATGGTTTCTTTTTCGTTGGGGGTTAGTTTTGACCAGATGTTGCTTAACGGTTCGCCGGGGATACGTCGCATTAGGGTGAGAGTGTGTTTATCTTCCTCCTCCTCCCAGGAATCGATGATAGTGGGGACGGGGATAGAGGTCCGGTCTTGCACGAAATGGATGTTTGGGACCTCGGAGGTTGGGAGGTTGTGACCGTGGTCTTTCAGGATTACCTTTGAGCCGATGGAACAGGTGCCTCGGTCGCCTGCTTTGTGGAAGAGTTTGAGGTGGCTTTTGTAGTTGCAGTGGTTTTGGCGTTCGGGGGTCCAGCTGCATGCTGTGCAGGGGGTGGAGTTCATGGTGATAAACAATGACGGTTTGATCAGGGTTAGTATGACACTCTCGATTGGAGAATCTGCGTGCTTTCAGTTTCTGTTCTGAGGGGAACTTGCTTATTATATATAGACTTATGTCACTGATTAGGGATTAAGCTTCAACTTTTCGCCATCATTTCTCAACAATACTTTTGTGAAAGAAAATGGATTAGATATGTGACTATGGGGTCCCAAGCCTTTAGTTTGAGTGACTTCATTACAGAAAGCCGGGAGTAACCTTAAATAGAAGAAGAAAATGATAATTAGGATTATAGCTATGTTGTATCAGTAGTTGAGCAGTGTCTGATTCGAGCAGTATTAACCTTAGACGTGTCCAATGGATGGATATAGCCGCATATGAAGACATTAGCGCAGATATATCAATTCACAATGATACAATTATAACCTCGCACGCTACATATTTTGCTCTGATTATTGGTCCTGCGAAATTAACACATCCATACTGCATTTAGTGAAATGTGGACTTCACCGGATTGGTATAGCTCCAGGATTGTTCTCTGGGCATTTGTTTGTATTAAAGGCGATATAAAGTTTGAAGTCGAGATGTATCAGTGTCTTTCCCAGGTAGGGGTTGCGAAGCTATGATAGGTGGGTTTAGTTGTGATGGTAATGGCGGATGAGGGAATATGGCACTAGTAAAGAGCAGTGCATTTAGATGACAATGAATGCTAGCGCCTAGTCTATTAGTTATTCCCTGATAAGAAACACACTACTAATAACGGAAATTAACTGGGGAAACCTACAGCCTTTTTTTTTTATTCCCACTGAACCCCCTGAGTAGTAGAATCCCAATTCAACGAACATCTAGCCCGAGCACTTTACCTACTGCCCAGCAACACTGTCTCTACACCCATAACCCACAAAATCATCAACAATAGTATCCAAAATGACCACCTTTTCAACCTCCCCCTTCCACCTCCGCCCCGCCAAACCCACTCCCACCGACCACGCCTTCATCCTGTCCGCCTTCGACTCCTCCCTCCCCTTCCTGGCCTCCATCGGCAGTCTCGACCAATGGGGCAAGACCCCTTTCTCCCAGCGAGGGGACTTCGCCGAAGCAACCCTAAAAGAACTGAATTACTCCGAAGAGTTCCGCCTCACAGGGACTAGCGGCCTGGATAGTAATCTCCGTATGTTCATCGCCGAGCGAGAATTATACCAGCAGCAGCAGCACGATGATGGACAGCTTCAAGCTGAGTTCGTACGAGTGACACCCGACGGACGACGCTTCTTACCCGTTGGAGTTGCGTACGTGCGCGAAAACTGGGTGCCGAATTATGTGAAGACGCAGACTCATCTTCCGATACCGGATGTTAACCATGGTGGTGGAGGATTTCTTTACCTCGAGGTTATGGTGACGGATAATCGGGAGGATCGGAGGGAGCTGTCTCGCGGGTCCGGAGCGGCGCTTATCAGGGGGATTCGGGAGTATGGAGAGGCCAGAGGGATGAGGGCATTGTGGGTGGATGGGTGGGCGGGGAATGAGAGGAAATTGATCAGGTTCGTTTATCTCTATTTCCTATATAATTCTTTTCATCATTTTGTGCAGTTTATCAGAATTGGGGGTGTTAACATGGATGTCTTTGATAGGTACTATGAACAGCAAGGGTTCCGGGCTGTCGGGGAGTGGAGCCATATGAGGTCGAACAATGTGCCGTGGCTGGGAACGTTGATGTGCATGGACATCTAGCTGTAGTTAAGATAGTTGTCTATTCTTTGAGCTAACCATAATATCTTATCTGAGCCAATGATTACAATCATGTCTTGTTAACCCCGCACAGCTGCATCTGGTTCTCTCCCCGCCTCGCATCCACGGTCGGAAAGCTTGCAGGTCATGCGATGATGACCACGGATACTATCTACTTGTCTTTCAATGCGAGCCAACTGCAAGAGACGTGGTCCAAGCTTCCAGGCCAGCTTAGCACCGCCTTGCCCCATTAGGGCAATGTTTCCATGGCCCAAGAAGCGTTACTGCATGAATCCGGGTGGAGACGGTTCCCTGGCCCGATCCCCGCCTTCCATCCGATCTGCTTGATGGTCTTATCATTCCTGCACCTCGACGGTTGTGTTGGCCTGTTAGAGTATCCATCATCCATGATCGGCTCGGCCACGGAATTGTTGCCGTTGCTGGTCCGGCCAGTCTGGCCGGCCACTGCCCTCACCAGCTGTCAATAATAGCTGGACCTTCCGCCAGGGACTGCTCATAATATGTATGACAGATTATCTGTTCAACTTCAACGAATGAACATCCAATTTACCAAAAGATAGAAGATGGCAGCAACACAACGTGTGGTCATCATAGGAGCAGGAATTGTGGGCGCCAATCTCGCCGATGAATTGGTCTCGCGGGGATGGCAGGATATCACCGTCGTTGAGCAGGGCCCGTTGAACCTGCCGGGTGGCTCAACATCCCACGCCCCCGGGCTGGTGTTCCAGACCAATGGTTCTAAGACGATGACTCGTCTTGCGCAATATACGGTCGACAAGCTGCGATCGCTAAATGATGAGAATGGCATGCCGTGCTTCAATTCCATAGGAGGTCTCGAGGTAGCTACGACACCGGCCCGAGTCGAAGAGCTGAAGCGCAAGTACGGCTATGCGAAGTCCTGGGGTGTTGAAGCGCGTCTTCTGACAAAGGAAGAGTGTTTGGAGAAGTATCCCCTGCTTAACAAGGATCTCGTACTCGCTGGTCTTCACACTCCGACCGATGGTCTCGCGTTAGCTGCCCGCGCAACCCAACTGCTCATCGCCCGGACCCAGCAGGCCGGGGTCCGCTACCGAGGCTCGACGCTTGTTACAGGCATTGAAAAGACAGGATCTCGTGTGACGGGCGTGAATACCTCCCATGGTGTAATTCCTGCTGATATCGTCATCTCCTGCGCCGGCTTTTGGGGCGTCGAAATCGGTGCTATGGCCGGGGTCTCCATCCCTCTCCTACCACTTGCCCACCAATATGCGAAGACAACCACAGTCCCCGCTCTAGCGAACCGCGACGTCAACAACCGTCCGAACGGAATGAACGCGAGTATGCCCATCTTGCGGCATCAGGATCAGGATCTATACTACCGGGAGCATGGAGACCAGGTGGGAATTGGATACTATGGACACCGTCCAATGCCGGTGGTGGCGGCGACTTTGGGTCAGACTCCGGAGCATGTGGACGAGAAGCATATGCCCTCGCGGCTCGAGTTCACGGCCCAAGACTTTGCACCCGCATGGACAGCCTCACAGGAGCTTCTGCCTGTCCTCCGCGATACGCAGTTGCAGGACGGATTCAACGGCATCTTCTCCTTCACCCCAGACGGAGGACCCCTCGTCGGACAAGCGTCAAGCCTCGACGGTTTCTACGTAGCAGAAGCCGTCTGGGTCACTCACTCCGCAGGAGTCGCGCGAAGCATGGCGGAGATGCTCACATACGGTGCATCTACCATCGACCTCACAGAGTGCGAGCTATCTCGCTTTGAGGAAGTACAGCTGAGCCGGGACTACGTCAATGAGACCTCACAACAGAACTTTGTCGAGATCTATGACATTCTCCATCCCCTACAACCGAGAGAGTCCCCCCGACAGCTCCGAGTGAGCCCCTTCTACGAGAAACAACGAGCACTCGGAGCCTTCTTCCTTGAACTCGGCGGCTGGGAACGCCCATTCTGGTACGAAGCCAACGCACAGCTCCTACACGCTCTCCCAGAACAATGGCAACCACCTCCCCGAGACACTTGGTCTTCGCGATACACCTCCCCCATCACCGCCGTGGAAGCATGGAAAACCCGCAACGCCGTCGCCATGTATGACCTGACCTCATTCCACCGCGTACAAGTATCTGGACCCGGCGCAGCCACTCTCCTGCAGCGCCTAACCACAAGCGACATCACCGCCCCTCCCGGCGCCATCACACACACCCTTCTTCTCAACTCCCAGGGCAAAATCCGCAGCGACATCTTCGTCGCTCGCCTTGATCCCGACCTCTTCCAAATCGGCGCCAACACCGCAACCGATGTCGCCTACCTATCCGTCGAAGCCCGTCGTCAAGGACAACACACCCCAGCCCAATGGGTCCACGTCTCCGACATCACCGGCAACACCTGCTGCATTGGCCTCTGGGGTCCTCGCTCAAGGGCCGTAATCCGCGCCGTTTCCAACGACGACTTCTCCACCACCGCACTCCCCTACATGTCCGTCAAACGCGCCACTGTAGCCGGTATCCCCATAACTGCACTCCGCAAATCCTACGTCGGCGAACTCGGCTGGGAAATCCAAACAAGCGCCGAATACGGTTCCCGTCTGTGGGATATACTCTGGCAAGCTGGTAAACCACACGGTCTTGTCGCCGCAGGCCGTAGCGCTATGAACGCCTTGCGGCTGGAGAAAGGAATCCGGACATACGGAGTAGACATGACAACGGAGCATGATCCGCTCGAAGCGGGAGTTGCGCATCTTGTTGATCTTGACAAGGAGGAGGAGTTTGTGGGCAAGGCTGCGCTTCAGAGTGCGGCGCAGCGGAAACAGCCTCCGCTGAGGCGTCTGCGGTGCTTGACTGTGAATGATGGTCATTCTATGGTTATGGGCAAGGAACCTGTCCATTTTGAGGGCAGGCCCGTGGGGTATATTACTACTGCGGTATTTAGCTATACGACGAAGAAGCCCGCTGCGTATGCGTGGCTGCCCGGGAGGGTTCGCGAGGGGGATGCAGTTGTGATTGAGTACTTTGGGAAACAGATTAAGGCGACGGTGTCGGCTGATCCGTTGGTAGATCCCAGGGGGAGTAGGTTGCATCGGGAGGATACGGGTGAAGATGGGTTTGAGACGCCGCTGAAGAACCGTCTGTAGAGGGTATTGATGAGCTACATTTGGCGTAACGGGATAATGACGAATGAAGTAAATGAAGAGATCAAGGCTTGAATTATCATCTGTATATAATTTGTTCTCTTGCAGTAGATCAAACAACCACTGGATTTTCTCCGAAATATCGTCGTCGTTCTTCTGAGGTTCATGATAAACAAGCTAGAGCACCCCTCCCTCAGCCTCAGACAAACCACATTCAATTGTTCTACAGCGGTAATTCTCTCTGAGATGAATTCAATATTTCGATGGGCATAAATGTTTTGTAACTTCAACTGCGTTCTCATTCTTTACTTTCCCCCTTTCCCCGGATTACCCCGTGACCTTCTACCCGTCAAACACCCTTTTCCTAGGTATAGGTAGCCCTATTTGTTGGATGCAGGTATGATAAAAAAATTTTTGCTTATGCCCACCAGACGTCCGATAGTCCGGAGCACAACCTGTCTTGGAACAACACCCGCCTGGATATGACACATATCTACGCAGTAGGATTGATGTATAGTATTTGGAGTTTCGGATCTCAATGGTTGCTATCACAAAACAAGAACAGGCTAACACCTCAGCTACGCCACAAGCGTATGCCTCAGTTGATATCCTCATTGACTGAGTCATTTGATAGTATCAAAAGTCAGCCAGCCATCGGCTCTCGGCTCTGAAGTGGAATGTGGGGTCTTATCCTCATAAATGTACATGCTACTGTCAAGTGCCAACTCCTCCTTGCTGATGCCCGCGGGACAATAGGGCTGATGATCACAACCAAGCATGGCATATAATCTCAATTTGATCACTGCGGGTGTCGGCCTTGTCCGTTCTTTTTTACTATTCTCGGACTGATACGCTCTTCTGTCTGTGATGATAAAGGATAGGTTTCAGAATGACATCCATTCCTGAGAGTTCTACAATACTCAAAGTAGACACATGAGACTAAGTAGAAACTAAACGAGCGGAACCCGCTTCTGGCCGGCCGAGCTTAAACTCCACACCTACTTAGTACATGTAGAGAACTCCATACAACGGCCAAAGCTATCATTTTTTCCCCCTTGGACAAACCGGCTACCCATCTGTTAGCGCAAGAGCCTCTTAGGATACTCGATATCTAGCAACAGAACTGGTGTTTCCCCAAGTCTTATTAGCACACTGCAAGTGCTCAAAAGAAAAGAAAGTCTGATCTTGCAGCTGGTAGAAAAAGACTTACCGCCCATTCACCATTGACGTAACACCCAATAAAACAGGGAGTCGTGTTGCAGCATATTTCGGCACCATCGGCGACTTCCTCGCCATTGGCAACATCAATACTGTCGGAAACGTTGGCGTTGTTGATGCTGTCCGCGACCTTGGCCCCGTTGGCGACGTTCGCGACATCGGCCACATCTGCAACGGATTCCTCTCTCTGCTTGACGACACCTGCCATGCCGAGTCCGGCGAGGAGGGGTACAAAGATCATGGAAGGCTTCATATTGTGGGTGGAGTAGTGTTCACGGGGAGATAAACAAGAAAAAGCGACGGTTTTTGGAGGTTGATGGATGGATTGTTAAGAGGATGTGATTGCTTTGGTTTATGCTGGTGAGGTCCCGGGTGATGTGGACTCTTTTATACCTGATGGTGAGGCTAGGGTTCCTCGCACAATAATAATGAAGATTAAGAAGAATCTAAGTCTCTTCGAGCCCTTCCTTTTGCTACGCAAGGAATGGTATTGACCGCAAGATTAGTGTAACAGGTCTTTCTCTCTTTCTCAGCTGAGCCACAGGATAGTGGTGAGATACGACCGCGGGCAGTTATTCAAACAAGGTAGTCAACGTACTACTTTCATTCAAAGTGATGCATGTCCCTGGAGAGGTAACCCATAATGTGACTATATGCTAGAAGCGGTAAGTAATAACTGTCAGTAGTGGTGACACGACATGCCATTGCAATTGATACTCTGTGACTTGTTTATCAAAGGCAGATGATTGGGTATTGGTGTCTTTTGCTATTCTCATGATGGGCTCTCATCGTTGAAGTTACCCTACTTGTACCACACTAGTAGCTTTTTGTTCGGTATAAATAATCTGCTCCTCATTACTTAGGTATCGTCTGCCACTAGGTGCAAGAAACTGAATCATATCCCTTATGTTATAAATTATTGATTACTGCTGCCTGCCTATCCCGCATCATCAACGAAGAGTATACCGTTCGATCTTCAGCGCGTTCTGCCTCCCCATAATCCCCGCGGAGACTTTCCCCGCCTTATGCAAGGCTTGCGCAAGTCATAATTTTATTTTGGTAACAAAATTGATTGTAGTAAAACCTACACTATTGGCTACTGATACTTAGGAGTTATGATGCACCCCGCATGACGCATGATGTGGGGGAAGGGTTTCCTATCCTGTTGTGTCCAGCCATAGTGACGGTTTACGGGGAGTATTGCAGAAAAAATGCAGCTGTGATCTTGCAACTTCCTTCCTCGGCTTTCCTCAATCTACCACATCCTTAGTTATCGAATGGATTGCTCTCCTGCTCTTCTTTGCGATCGTGATCAGCACGCAGAGTAAGCGCAAGGAGAAGAACTGCAAGTTCAGTCATATGTGACTCTTTGAGAGTATTGAATGGACCAAATTCATGAATCGTCAGGAATGATCGAGGACGTCCTGGATCTTGAAATCCATGCTCAATGTATCTGATGTACTCATCGTCATACTCGGCAAAGCTGAGCCAGATCTGATGTCTATCTTGTGAGATGTGAAAACGACTGATAATCCGAGTTAGTTTGATAACACGATACAACATTGTCAGTAATGGCCTGCTTACCGGAACGGGAGCTTCCCAGGTGTTTTGGAATAATTCTTAAGCCAAGCGACCATCTGTGCACCTTCCTGCATACAGATCTCAAGCCGGGAATTTTCCCGAAGTGCTGCTTTCACTTCGATCAAAGCACGCACCTCCCCATCAACTTTGCCTCGCAGATAACCGTCCGTCCTTGCCTCATACTCTGCATCGTTGAACTTAGCTTTAAGCGGCTTGCGGTGGATGGTCCAGGAGCTCTTAAGCGAAGGGAAATAATCCGTTAGAGCTTGGAGAAAGTTGACTAGAGCAACATTTACAATTTGCTCATCATCGACTGCGGGGTACATCTCGCGTAGGAGCTCCTCGGGCCCTAGAGAGCCTCCCGTAGAGACGGACGGTGGTTCCGGGAAGATATCTTCGTCTTCCTTGTTTCCTGGGGTTACGGGCGCTTTTGAAGTAGCGTCATCATTGAGGGTGAGCGTCTCAACAGAAGGCAGGTTCGATCTAGTCGGCGTTGCGTGCTCTTCGGGTGTGTGCTCTTCGCGTCTTTTGCGTGTGTTTTGGCGCGTGCGCTTAGAAACCGGGGAGAAGATGACATTGTTGGAGATTTCGTTGCTTTTGACCTTCGCTGCCTCGGCCTGTGAGTTCTTAACCAAGAAGAAGTTCCCTTCCTCAAGTTTACCCTTGAAGCTCTCGCGGTAGATGTTCCAGGAGGGATAAGACTGAAGCATGCCCTTAGCCTGGTTCATCCACGGTTCTAGGCCAAGCCGCTTGGGATCCAGCTTAGTCCTCTGTGATCTTTTGCGAAGGATACGCAGAAGCAGATACTGACGCAATTTGATTTTTGAAGCAGAGTCCAATTCTTCCGCGTGGATGAGTTTATTTAGGACACCATTCTTCTTCGCCAAATCAGCCCACTCAGCGGCTGTCGCGGGAACATCTCCATTTGGTTTATTCATGACTTCTAGTGACTACCACCGGGTAGTAGCCATGAGGTAATATTTTTGAGGTACCTGGCAAAAGCGCTAGACTAACAATAAACTTAAGGCGAAATATCCAGAAGTTGTAGAGGGGTGAGGGGAAGGAAGGCGCCTACGGGGGCCTGCTAGTCCATAGTTGCTATTTAAAGGGAAGCCACCAAGGCTGGCGACTTTCACTACTTGTGGTGTTGGCCAGTGAAAGTCTTACGCTGCAGCACTGGCAGGGGTCTTGTGAAGGTGGGAAGGAGACAGTGTATCATTTTGGAATACCCGCCAGTGAATGGTAATGGATTGGAGTGCATCACGAAGAGGGGAAGAAGTCCGTGCGTCTCTCTGAGGGTTGGAGTAGACTATAGTCTGGAACCGCCCATTGATATTGCGGGCGGTAAAAAAAGAGGGTGGTTGCCCCGGGACCGCCCTTTATCTAATCAACATCCTCCGCCATATCGACCTACTCCTACTCCTCCCTTCCTTCCTCCAACTGCCTCCTTCTTCCTAGAGTTCCCCCACCACCTTACCTACTGTCCGTTCTCGATATTCTAGAAGATAATATCCTGCTAAAATGCTGGAAAGTAAAGAACACCAAGCTCGTCGAAATACTATCAAGGAGATCGCGCGTGCCATCTCCGAACGTCGCGAAAATCGATATCAGCACAAAGACGTGCATGACCTCCCCATTCAGATCCTCCCCATGCCCCTGTCCGCCGATGGAGAACCGTTATTCGAGTCTGAATTTTTCTGGCCCTACAAGAAGCCCCTTCCGAATCCTGATGAGGAGATGGAGTTTTCGCCTTCCAGTCCGGAGGAAGCCACGGATCCGATGGACGAGGCACACATCCTAAGCTACTACTTCGGGCATTATATTACCAGTGCCATACGTCTTGGCAGTGATAACTGGTATCACAGTCCCAGACAGTACGATCAATTCCCATCCACAGGGCAGACCCAACGTATCTTGCGGCGAACAAATATCTAATTCGTCTCCAGGCCCATTGACTTTCCATGTTCCCTCTGCGAGCTTGATACTGAGAATCCCTTCGAATGGTGCGCGGGTGGTATAACTGGCATTCCGGGTGGGCCCCGAATGAAATGCTTATTACTCGAGAGCGTGGACGCGAACGATGATCAGATTACCCGTGGGGAGATCCTGTGTATGTGTCGTATCATGATTACTTGCCTCCGTTCCAAAAAGTATCGTGCCCATCAAGTCAGTCCGGTAAGTGTTATAATTCCTTTCTTTTGTCTCATCTCAATACCTGTGGCTAACTTGCCCAAAAGGTGCTACTCATTTCCTTCGTGGGTCCAAGACATGCTCGCATTCTTTTGGGCCATCATGATGGCACCAACCTGGTGATCCGTCAATCTAAACGCTTTGCATTCTGGGAACAGAACATCCCCGAGATGAAGATTCTGCTGCGATGGTGGTGCTCGTCTGCGGTTGGGGATACTATCAAGGGGTAAGAGAGGCTCAATACTCCCCTAATCCTGCCTCTCGTTGAACCAGTTATCTTTGTCGTATTTGCGTTCATATGACGGGTCGGTGTTCTTTTGGTCTGGTTTGGCGTAATCAAGGAATTGGGCGGGCTTATGGCGTTCAATGGATGGCTAGGGTTCTTGGTCGTCTTTCGGATACAATAATGACAACATATCACGATCTTATGCCTCTCACGATGGTTTGGAGTTGGTGAGTACTGAAGAAGTCATGGCTTTAGAGGATAGTCCTATCATCGTCTGTCAATAGTGTTGAGAGTATTATCTTACTATCACTCGATATTACATAGTTTATGTCATTGAGCTGCCTTTATCATACTACCTTCAATGCCTGAGCTGGTAGGTGTAGTAGCCGTTCTCCTGCTTCAGTTTTCACCTATGCGAAGACACGATGAACACTATCCCGTATCTTTGAGCGGAATATCGGAAGTTATCGCTGTCAAGTATGGAATAATCATGCAGTATGGGATACTTATTTTGAAG
Organism: Aspergillus costaricaensis CBS 115574; assembly: GCF_003184835.1. Lineage (NCBI taxonomy): Eukaryota > Fungi > Ascomycota > Eurotiomycetes > Eurotiales > Aspergillaceae > Aspergillus > Aspergillus costaricensis. Next base: position 1,499,149 of record NW_020291801.1, read on the forward strand.
TATATGGTGTAGAGACCATATGATGTCTCCGTGAGCTGACTAATTACATAAAATCACAAAGCGACATATTGATACCTCCATATGGGGCGAGCTTAGGAGAGCATAGACGTGGGTAACGCGGCCCCATATGTGTCACTTCTTGCCTTCCTTGCACTATACTTGAGATAGTGATGGGTACGCTCTACAAAAAGATTTCTTACAATTCAAACTATAGTTTTCTGTACGAAGCAATACTTTGCCCATGGGGGCTTTCAGATCTGGCACATTATCCGTGGATATACTAGTTAGCCCATTTGGGAGCTCAGGTCACTGGTTGTTTTATGACTTGTACCTCCAGACAATTCAGAGACGTTTCTAACCATACTTACGACATATTGAGCCACTTTCATGTTGTCTTGTCAATTCATGTCTCAGCTGTCCTAGTTAAGTATGGCTAGTCAGATATTTCACTGAACGCCTTGATAGCTACCACAAAGTACAGTAATATACCTACTAATAGAACAAAACTTGACGGGAAAGAAGAAGGGGTGGGGATCTCGAAACAAAAACAAATGCACCTCAGAATATAACTTGGAGACATTAAGTGACACATGCAGGGAATTATGGTCATAAATCGTCCTTACGGAGTATGAGCGGAAGCTGGGAAAGGGAAGATTGGAGAATCGAAACGGTGACGGACTCAAATGATGATAGACTGGGAAGATTCACTCCGTCTAAGAATGTACTTAAATATGCTAGATTCATGTTTCACAGTGACTTGGGCTGTCACCATCACTATCCCTTGAATACATACGTTGCGTATTCATTCACTCATGCAGTATGGTGGGTGAGGAGGGATAATTGATAAGGGATAGAATGAGAAGAGAGGTGACGTCAAGGCGTAAGGAAGTTACTAGTTGACTGCGCAATATACTAGACCTATCGCAGTGGTCGTCTCCTAGTATTCCTACCTTAGCCCTAACATGAGAAGTCGCGGCACAAGGACGAAAAAAAGTTCTTTCTTATGTGCCGTTTACCAATGGTGTGGGGCGTCTGCCCCGTGCACAAACAAGCAATGTCACCGAATGACTTTGACAGGAAATCAGATGCTCCGATCCATAGTGCCTTACTGCTGAACATGCCAGGGGCTTCTTTGAATGCGATGCCTGATACATATTTCCCCTACCACAGTACGTACCCACTTATTTATTCCGCGGGGCATTTCCATAGGACCTGATAGGCCGACAAGCAACATCATCCACAAAGTAAATCCGGGCCGATGATCCTCTCCCAACCGAAAAGCTTCATTCATCTATCCAGGAATCGAATTTCCACCGCTTCTTTTTCCCCCCTTCCGTCACCGCAGCGATGGATATCCTATAGCACGAACCTTCCCGATCAATAACCAAATGATAGAAAGCTATACACGGGAATAAACAAAGAGAAAAAGAAATGGACATCCCTCAACTCTCCACCCAGCTCACCGAAGCACCAACCCCCTTCCCAAATTGTTGTCTATCTATCTCCAGCACCCTGGTAGCCCACTTAGCATGGCTCCTTCCTAAAAGGCCCGCGTTCACCCTATCAATAGGCTGTGGATCCGGTCTCCTGGAAGCACTGATACTACATAACCATCCCAACGTCCAAATCACCGGAATAGAAGTCTCCACGTCAGTCAACCGCTACCTTGCAGAAGAGGACTTCGACGTGGTCAGCGGAACTTGGGATCTGTATGCGCGTGCGCCGCAGGCAGCAGCATGGATGTTTGTTTACCCGCGCGAACCGAAGCTGGTCAGCAAGTATATTGAGATGTATGGCGATGGACCTGAGTCGTCAGTGCAGGTGATACTGTGGTTGGGACCCCGTGCGGATTGGGCCGATTATGAGCCGTGCTTTCGCAATTCGTCGTTCTCAGACGTGTGTATCCCTGTAGATGTGGGAATCATGGAATTTGAGATGTTGGCAATCATGCGGAGGAGGTAGCGGTGTGTTTGATGTTTGACGCTGAATTATTATCTATCACCAGTGTATACATCTGTTCGGGTCATCGGACAGAGCCCGCGAGATAGTTGATTTCCTGGCTGGTAGCAGACGGGTTAGGGGAACAGGATTTACGGAAGATGCAAGAGGGTTCGCTGATCACCACTCCTCCTCCTGCTGCTGCTGCTGCTACTATCTGATGTCCGGTCGGTCATCCAAGGAATCCTAGCGACGTCATCATATTTCCAAGCCTTCATTTGCTATATGTCACCATCATATCCAGGACACGAAAGACTTCAATCCCATGACAAAAAAGAACTACAGCAAGGCGATTCCAATTAGTTTAGACTTCTTTCCCCAAGTCTTTCAGCATGTCATAAAAGGCTAGTAACTATGAATCCCATTCTATGTGGCTTCCTGTTAGTAAAAGCTCCGATTCCGCCATTATCTAAGGTTCATATATAGATTTTTCTTACACTTTCCTTCTCCCTATCCCTATCATGCATCATGCGGCATGTCCACGTCACTCGGCACACAATTTTAGAAAGACAGGCGGTGGCTTGCGTGAACCTTGCACGAGGTGTATCGATCATGCTAGAGCTGAATCGTGGTAGGGGATGAAAAACAAGGACTATACGTACGATTATAAAGCGAAATAGAAGTAGATCTACCCCTTGAAGGCTCATCCTCAAGTCCGCAACCATATTCCATGGATCAAGGGAGGTCTTCAGACGTCCTGTGTAGTGGTCTTAGCGTCGAAAATTGATAGTAGTCCCAATCGTTTGGCATCACGTCATTTATAGTCTTGGAATGCTTGCGTAACTTCACTTCCTGCTTGTACTGTAAATGGGCAACAATCAGTTCAACTTTTCCCCGATTATCATCCTCCTAAATTGCTAACTATAGTCAATGCATGAGATAGGCATCCTACCTTGATGCAACCCATCAGTACGGTATCAATTTTTTGCAGATAGAACCAGATACCATCTCGTTAGTTAATGACCTAAGCTAAGGAGATAGTGGCTGTCTGTCACACTACATGGCGGTCAATTCCAGCCTTGCGTAAAATAGCGAAGATCTGCAATCTACATAATATCTCAGGACTGCAGATTACATACTACTATTTTAGACGGCCAGGGGACATAAAAGGGCCGATAGCTCCCGTGGAAAGAAAGCATTCACTCGAGCTATCTCATCGTCTAATCTATCGCCTGTTACCATACTACCTTACTCCAGCCCTTCTCCGTCAGCCTCCTTCGTTCACCAATTACAATCCACCCAACATGAAGGTTTCCATTGCCCTTGTGCCCCTCCTTGCTGGGCTCGGAATGGCTGGCCCCATGCGGAAGAGAGAAGAGCATGTTGCCGGAGTTGCAGGCGTCGCGGACGTTGCGAACAGCATCAACGGTGTTAAGGTTGCCAACGTTGCTGATGTCGCTGATGTTGCCGATGTTGCCAACAGCATCAACCGTCGCAGTATTAATGTGGCCGATGTTGCTGACGTCGCTGATATCGCCGATGTTGCTGGTGTTGCTGGTGTTGCTGGCGTTGCCAATGTTGCCAATGTTGCCAACTAAAAGGATGAATGATGCAAGATCCTTGGTTCAATTGGTGGCCAGTCAATCTTGTTCATTTGGTCAGTTCCTGCACACAATTGAATAAATCCTCCAAGCTCGAGACAGCAGTGTACTAATAAATCATTCAGTAGCAAAGATAGCTGTACGGTTACAACCGATTCGAATTCAACGAGAGCGCCAAGATATGGACGGGATAATTCAGCATAGACGGTTTTGGTCGTTACTGACCGTACGCTCGACTGGTCAAAATTGTTTCCTCTCGTTATGATGAAATAATTAATTCCTTTGGGATACAACTAGCCATCTACCAGATCGAATATGTAGTGGTTAATAGAGATAAGCCATTTCCATTGTTATATCCAGGGGCTATAGTTTTCCTGTTTAAGTAGACGAAGAAATCATCAACAGAGCGCTTCATATAGGATATCAATTATCACAACTTGGCCGATCCTACTATCAAGCTGTATCCTAGTATAGAGAAGCTCCGACGCCAATTAAATATCTTATTGATTAAACGGTTCAGTTGTTCCATGCGTCTGCAATCTAGTGCATGCCATCTATAAGGTCAATCAGGTGTATCCAAGACCGGCTCTTTGGAGTTGCAGATGAATAGGTCATTCCAATCCCCTGTATGCCTATCATATGAGTACTTGGTGTGTCGGAAAGAAACGATATTGTGCTGACAGGTATTAGTTGATAGGCTGTGATCAGGCCAGCACATTCTCAGAAATTTCATTCACTGTCTTACTGTAGTACCTAGTCTAACAGTTAAACGGACTAGCCAATTAGCTAGCCTGCTATTTCCACACTAAGATACGAACAACCCACGCCACTTTGAGCGTGAGCCCTATCTACTGGTTAGTTCTGGCTAGTTGTGCGGCTTGGAATAAGCACTATACAGTAAGCTACAATGAGTTTGCCAGCCACGAAACGCTGCTTACACTATAAAATTCCACTCCCCACTCATGTTCTATTGCATTCGAGAAACTATTCTTCGTTTGATTCCATACGTGAAGCCTGAGTTGCAGCCATGAGCACATCTCACTTTCGAGTTATCGAGCACACCATTCAGTGTCCCTCTCTCCGGGAATATCACCATGGAGTTAAAAGTGGTCAAAAATTACACTTAGCAATCAAACAATATGTTCCTCTCAATAATCCCCATCCTGCACCGGGTGACATTACAATTATCGCGGGACATGCAAATGGGATTCCAAAGGTCAGGAGGCGTGCTATCAGAATACTACACCGAAATATATATGCTGGACAAAGCATACTAATACTCCTACAGGAGTGCTACGAGCCTCTATGGGACGACCTTCTTGCAACGAGCAAGGTGAAGATCAAGGCCATTTGGTTCGCAGACTGCGCAAATCAAGGCGCCAGTGGAGTCTTGAATGAAGATAAACTGGGTGATGACCGTGAGTTACTGACACTTTTCTCAAACTTTTAACTAGACTGATGACTCTCTCCTAGCAAATTGGTTCGACCATTCCCGAGACCTCTTCTCAATGATCACTCATTTTCAAGACCAAATCCAACCTCCAATTGTAGGCGTTGCACACAGCTTCAGCTGCTCGTCATTGTACGCATCCCACCCACTACCTTAAGCACCTTTCCTTTCACTTCCCCACGACCAAAGAATGACCGTCTGACCAACATTCCAGCGTCCACTTATCCCTCATTCACCCCCGTCTCTTCCACACCCTCATCTTCCTCGACCCCATGATCCAAACTGAAAGCCCCAGCAAGCCAGGTGGCCGCAGCCCTGCCCTCTGGGCCAGCACCCGCCCCGACCTCTGGCCGTCTCAGTCCGAAGCTGAAAAGCACATCCGGAGTAGCCCTTTCTGGCGCAGATGGGATTCTCGTGCGGTCGCAAAATACATTGAACATGGTCTCCGGCCTGTCCCGACAGCTTTGTACCCGTTTGATCCTCAGTCCTCTAACGGAGAGATGTCAAGCGCAAAGGTGACACCAAACTCAGTGACTTTGACAACCACCAAAGCTCAAGAAGCATGGACATATCTACGCTTTAACATCACGCCATATGAAAGTACTACTAAGGAAGATATGAGTAGTGATAGTGCTGAGCGCTTCCTCAGCCCTGACCTAGCTACATCAGCCAAAGAAGGCACCAACAACCATCCCAGCTACGTAACGACCTGTCCTTGGACAAGTCTCGCGTTCGAGCTCTTGCCTTATATTCGGCCATCAGTTCTATTTGTTTGGGGAGAGAAAAGTCATATAAATACCCCCGGTGCACGCAGAGATGATAAACTGTTACGTGTTGGCACCGGGCTTGGAGGTAGTGGGGGTGTTCGGGCAGGGATGGTTCGGGATGAGGTTGTGAAAGGGGCATCGCATACGGTTTCCCTTGAAGAGGTGGGTGAGACGGCAAGAGTGGTTTCAGACTGGTTGGTGGAGCAGGAGAAGAGGTATATGGAGGAGAAGAAGTTTTGGGAGGAGTATGATAGCCAGAAGTCGGAGAGGGGTGGGTTGGCGTTGTCGGAGAAATGGATGGAGTATATCAAGTTGCCGGTTGATACGAAGCGGGAGAAGAAGGGGAGTCGACTGTAGATACTTATTGGTACTACTGTTAGGTGTATGCCATGTCGAAGATATATGTTGTTCCATCATACTGTTCGGAGCGAAACGGTTTCGAAGCATCTCCGTAGGAGTGATATGCAAGTCAAGGACGAATTCTTTGATAAACGCTTGTATTAGGTCACAATAACACGATTTCGAAAACTATACCAAAACCCCATTACCGCCATATTTACATTGGCCTTAGTAGCAGAAATTCCAGCTTAACGCCATAGTAATATAGGCTGTGTGATGATAGCAGCATCCTACGGAGTACTCCGAGAACACTCCGATATAGTGTGATACGGAAAGACAAACCCGCCACTTACGCATATGTGGTCGGTGCGCATCACGTGCATCCCCGCGGATGGGGCTAGACTAGTGGGAATCCTCCGATCACGGCGTCCGTTAAGCGGATGTTTTTCTCCAGCCAGCAGGAACTCTCTTTCTTACATCCCCTTTAGCAAGGTATTCACAATGGCTGCTGCTGCTAGGACGCTTCGCATAGGTCAATTGCTCCTCTATATCTCTTAATATATCTCTGCGCCCGTCTAGTTGCTGACATCTTCCCTCATGCAGGTCTCATCCCCGGTGACGGCATCGGCCGAGAGGTCATTCCGGTGAGTCACCCCAGCGAATAGCTCACTTTAGAAACACCAATTCTAATGAAACTTTCTTCATCAGGCCGGCCGGAAGGTTCTGGAGTCTCTCCCCTCCTCCCTGAACCTCAAGTTCAGCTTCGTCGACCTCGATGCGGGTTTCGACACCTTCAAGCGCACCGGTAGCGCTCTCCCCGATAAGACGGTCGAGATCCTCAAGAAGGAGTGTGATGGTGCCCTGTTCGGAGCCGTCAGGTGAGTGCTATATTGATATCCTCGTCCTCGTCTACCACTCAATCACCTTCTAACCAATTCCTCCACAGCTCCCCCAGCACCAAGGTCGCCGGCTACTCCTCCCCCATCGTCGCCCTCCGCAAGAAGCTCGACCTGTACGCCAACGTCCGCCCCGTCAAGACCACCGCCGGCAGCACCGACGGCAAGCCCATTGACCTGGTGATTGTGCGTGAGAACACCGAGGATCTCTACGTCAAGGAGGAGCAGACCAAGGAGACCCCCAATGGCAAGGTTGCCGAGGCTATTAAGCGTATCTCCGAGAACGCTTCTTCCCGCATCTCCACCATTGCCGGTGAAATCGCCCTCCGTCGCCAGAAGATCCGCAGTGTTGCTGGTATCGCTGGTCTCCGCACCGAGCCCATGGTGACCATCACCCACAAGTCCAACGTTCTCTCCCAGACCGACGGTCTCTTCCGTGAGACCGCCCGCAAGGCCCTCTCCGCCGACCGCTTCTCCTCCGTCCAGGTTGAGGAGCAGATTGTCGACTCCATGGTTTACAAGCTCTTCCGTCAGCCCGAGTACTACGATGTTATTGTCGCCCCCAACTTGTACGGTGACATTCTGTCGGATGGTGCCGCTGCCCTGGTTGGCAGTCTGGGACTGGTTCCTAGCGCTAACGTTGGTGATGGCTTCGCTATCGGTGAGCCCTGCCACGGCAGTGCCCCCGACATTGAGGGCAAGGGTATTGCCAACCCCATTGCCACTCTGCGCAGTGTTGCCCTGATGCTGGAGTTCTTGGGCGAGGAGACCGCCGCTGCCAAGATCTACACTGCTGTTGATGCCAACCTCGATGAGGCCAAGTTCCTTTCTCCTGACATGGGTGGTAAGGCTACTACCCAGGAGGTTTTGGATGATGTCCTGAAGAGGCTGTAAAGGGTTGTTGGAAATGACTCTTGATGTATAAATAGCGAGATAAAAGTATAAGCTTTCTAGAGCGAATATGATGTCAACTTCTTTATGAAAATAGAGAGGTGTGCGATAGTAGATTACTATGATGCGTATCTCACTAAACTACGGGAGGCTTAAGACGGTAAGGCGGGCTATGCCATTGTCTAACATCTCTGATCCCGTGAGCAGGTAATCGACAAGAGGCAGTCTAGAATGATCATGGCACGTGCCGATTCCATCTAGGGATTCCCAACACAAGAAACACAGCAAATTGAACAAAGGTGGACAAATACCAAAGCGACACATATTTGACTGGCTGATCGCAGATGCAGTGACACGTATTGAGCCATTTGTCTGAAGGAATCTGACAGATCGTTAATTGTCATCACAGCCGATGGAGTACTCCAAAGGTGGTTTGTTACATACGATGTACTACTAAAGGCTTCGGGGAATTCTTTACCTACTAACAAATTACTCTGTCCTCTTACAAAGATACACTCAGCTTCAGCCACCGCGACCGATTATCTCAAAGTTCCCAATCGGGTATCGGGCGCGGCTCGTCAGCTGAACTCCTTGACAAACGGTCCTTTGCTTTTTAGTCTAACCCTCCTGGTTCGTTTCGCCCGGCTCATCCTCGTGTCTCGTGCTGAACACTCCCCAGCCTCACGCTTGTGGATGTGGGTCAGCGGAGATCAAACATCAAGTTGTTGTTCCTGGCAGCGTTTTCCCACCGGATCGACTGCTAAGACCGGTCTAAAGTAACTAGTTAATCAGTCAGTTGGTTCCTATCATGCGGCCAGTTGCCGCCAGAGCCCCATGACCATATACCCATCAAAAATCCGATCCAGACTTCATAAACTAGGGAGATACCAACTATAAGACAGAGACAGTGAAATTTCACCGCACACGAAGCAGTTACTCGCCGAGGAGCAGATACGAACTGCACGGCATCTTCCAAGACATAAACAAGTGTTCCAGTCAAGGAGGAACTCTCCTAGCGTGTGAGGCGGTGCACCCGGGCGGGAACCGTATAAGAGTGGAGGACATTCCTGCTGCGAGGGACGGCAAGGCCTACTATTTAATTGGGGCGCGTTCCACTCCCATCCACAATGCCAACACCAACATCACCTCAGCAAACTGTGCGGCCTCCTCGCAATAATAGAAACTCACAATTTTCATCGCCATTACCGTTTCTAGCGCGCCTCATCGTCAGGCTTCGCAATATCTGCAGCACAAATATGGCATCCTATACATCGTTGAAAGAAGTGATTGACAGGGGAAAGTTCGAATCACTTAGTGACGAACGACTTGTTGATCTCCTGTATCAACAATTTGAACCGGTGATCGACAGACTCAAGAATGTCGAACAAAATATTGAGGGAGATGATGCGCATCCCCAAGGATTACTAACCCGGGCAGGCGTTGGGGGAAAACGCAATGAAAATGATTATAATCTCACCCCCTCCCGATATCTTTTCAACGGCGAAGATTACTCAGAGGTGAATCGAACCTTGACTAATGTTCTTGCGGTGCGATGGCTGCTCGTTGGGGATTACCACACCTTTACTTGCCATCAAAAAGGACCCATAAAGTTAAAGATGGAGACTTTTGAGGAATTTCGCAATTTCATTGACCGGTTCCGAAATAAGCCAGGTTGGCTAATGGCCTTGATTGTGGCTCTGGTCATAGGTGACGTGGGTAAAGACGATAATCTAGCTAAAGAGGTGCGAGCACAACTCGAGACTCCATCAGACGAGGAAATGAATCACGATACGGTCCTTGAAAGGGCCCTTGAAATGAACATCGTCGAGTCTCCATCTCCATTGGATTTACTGCCGCCTCGTCGACGAGATGATGTAATTCAAGGAGTTAGACTTGGTGCCAAGCTCAATATCCCACAGCTAGCCCAAGGTGAGAATGTTCCAGGGAGCCTGCAGTGTCTCCAAGATCTTCGAGGTCAGGAAAGCGCCTTTGATTTGAAATATCTTGAGATCATGTTTGATGTGGCTGGCGCAGGGGCGCATATTGATGCTTGTGGTTCAGTCCGGATGATTGAACCGGTCTGCCAATCATTCCTACTTACTTACAAGATCCTGGAGCGCGTCATATCCAAAGAGATCACTATTCAGGAAGCCTACAATGAAGTCTTAAAAAATCGAGGCCGTATCTTATCTGAGAAGGGTTATCCAGAGTTGTCAACAGATGACAAGCAAGATCGGGCCCTCTTGCGTTTGTATGCAATGGGCAGGGTAGCAGATATCGACTTGGCAGAACGCTTCCGCAAGGCCCTTCTCGGCCTCCCAGATAATCATAGAGCTGAACTCATCAAAGAGCTTAATCAGAGCGGTCTGGAAGGTGAACAAGCTGTTATTCTTTATTACATGCCCGCACTGTTTGCAGAATTACTCCGGCACACCCAACAGGCTTCTGAGGAAACGCAAGTAAAGGCGCTCACGTCGTTGATGGACTTTATGAGACGCACATATATCGGAGCAAAGAATGTACCCGGTGAAACGAATCTCATTATTGAATGTGATGTATCTGGAGCAAAGAGCAAGATTCAGGCACCGGAATTCCCGGAAGACCTTACTGGGCTGAACGACTATAATCTCCCATCATTGGGCTCTAAGGATTCCCAATTCTGGTAGCCTAATTACCTCGCTCCTACCTCATGGAATATTGAGCGTTGCCTTCATTCTCGGCCGTTGTCGCGGCCAGACAATACTCGAACCTTCCTTCTGTCCACACTATCTCACATCACGACACGACTTCCTCTATGTCTGCTTGCTTCTTCGCTCCAATCTGCCTTTCCATAGAAGGCTGCCTTTTTTCCTTTCTGGGTGGAAGGGCTGATACCTTTACGATTGCTACGACGCTCATGACACGACAAAGCAAACTCTTTGCATCTCAAAATATGGATGCTAGAAAGCACGAGAATTTCTGGGTAGTAGCATTATTCCACATGCTCTCAGTGATACCTAGAACGCATAGGCCATATTCTCGCGTTCAGCTAGCTCTTTGGCCGATTATCTACTTGCTTCTCTCCGATTTCGTAATTCGCCTCTAATTATAAAGGCATCACGGTCATCTCCAGCCCTGCTATCATTTGCTGCTACATAGAACTCTCCAAATACAAACCCCAAATTAGCCATCCGGCGCTCACCTGGCGTGCAAGCCCTACCGTCTGACGAGGCCCTCTAACTCATGAAGCGCACCCTCGAACTAGGTGCCGATATTTAAGACACATAAAATACATTTGACAATGCCTTCTCAAACATTCATCATTATACTTAGATTCATAGCCCAAAATCCTCCCTCACAGCCTCCGCAAACAACCTCACCCCCTCCTTCAGATCCCCCTCCTCCGCAGCGGCGAACGTCATCCGAAAATGCAGATGGCCATTCCTTTCCTGATTTGAAGCGAACAGCGACCCCTTAGTCACAAGCACTCCCTTCTCCAAAGCCCTAGCTGCAACCCTCTCCTCCAGTCCAATTATCTGCGCACCAACCTCCTCCAGCGACAATCCAGACAAGCTCTTAAGCCGAGGATGCTGTCTCCAGTCAACTTTAACCCACAAAAACATGCCGAACTCCGGTGTATTCCACTGCACAACCCCCCTAGGCAAGTACTTGTTGCAAGCATCAAGGAGCACATCCCGCCGCCACCGATACTCTCCCGAGAGATGAACAAGCCACGCGGTAAACCCATCATGCCCCCAGGTCTCGTCAAGCAGATGCCATAACATAAGCTGGGATGGGCCGCTAACAGCTAGAGTGCTTACTTCCTGGTATGCGGTGAACTTATCGATGATTTGCCTAGGTGCAGTGACCCAGCCTGCACGTAGTCCGGGAGCGAGGATCTTGGATGCTGAATCGAGACGTACCACCCGCCCGGATGTGTCGAGGGTGAGGTAGGAGGGGATGGACTCGGAATGGTAGATCTGAGCGGCTTCGTCGTTTTCTGAGGCAGAGTGGCTGGTATCTGTACCATTTGTTCCTTGAGTGTCTTGGTAAGGACCCATCCTCAGGAAATAGTACGGATCATCCTCAATAATTATGAGATCATGTTTCTCCGCAATATCATAGATAGCTCTCCGTCTTTTCAACGGCTGGCTAACTCCAGTCGGATTCTGACCCGTTGGGATAGTATACAGCACGCGCGGCTTAGATGATCGAGCATCATCCCAAGACGAAAGTACCTCATCCAGTGCATCAGCCCGCAAGCCATCCGCATCCATCTCAATACCCTGGACATTAACCCCATTCAACGCAGCACTTTCTAGTGTTCCGGGGTACGTATATTGCTCCGCGAGAATGGTGTCCCCGCGATTACAGAAGATGCGAAACGCCGCCTCCGTCGCGGCAGTCGCTCCACAAGAGAGGAAAGTTGCCCAGTCTGTATAAGGGGGATTGTGGACGAGTTCAACGTGCTCCGTGATGAATCGGAGTAAGTGTGCTGATCCGTTTGCGAGGCAGTAGTTCATTGCGATCGAGAGGTTGTATGTTGCACCTTGTTTGGTGATGGTGTTCGCTGATTGGCATTGTTCCTGTTCTTTTGGTAGTTGTGGATTGGGTTTTGGCGTAGCTTTACTTGTCGATTCTGGAGAAGCCTCATTCAGGCTTATAGATTCCCAAGGATAATAGTCCGCTGTTGGTCGTCCCGTTCCCAAGGAGATGATCTTGCGCGGGCCGCTTGGGCTGGAGCCCTTTTTCAACGCTGACCCGGTGAAGTTCCGGTTTTCGAGGCTGAAATGGTGGTCGAATCGTTTTGCTGGTGATTTTGTACGGTTGTATGGTGATTTGTACTCATCGGAGGAGACGGCTGGGGCAGGAATGAGAGGGAGAGGGGGCGCCGCAGCACGAAGGGCTTTGATTTCAGTGGACTGTAGGCGCGTCATTATGAGGTTGAAGATATTGTCTAGAGGATTTTCAAAATGTACTTCATGATGTGAAGGGTTCTTGTCTTCTCTTATAATTCTGGGAAAGACAAGACATCACTTATCTTGATGGCGGAGAGATGGGAGTGATGTACTCAAACACTCCGATCTCTCCGGGTCTCGTTGTCTTACGCTTATCGCGCTTTTCTATTTATGTCTACTTTGGAGAGTTCTAACCGGTCTATAATTAATTCAAGGGAAATAGTGCTAGTTGTATGTGCTTCCAAGAGCCTCACTGGGAGTAAATTAGTATGAGTTCAATGAGAGCCACTCTATAGTTCATATAGTAATATATTCGCAGTGACCGACCAAGCCTGCCAAAGAATATTAGTATCAATTGCATATTTATAGAGCCCCACTTACTTCGGTGGCAAATATTGACTCAAGCAAGACCAGCCTGGTCTTGCTTGAGCGTTTTAATTGTCTCTTCTGTCTGGGAAGTAGTATGTCTCGGCATACTCATTTACCCCGCTCCGAGACTCCGACAACGCTACCCACGTCTCTCCGTACTCGCCGATCCATCCTCGAGGGCGTCAACGCACCATTTGCGCCATTATATCTGCGATTAACAATGGCAACTAGGTTAGCGGCATGTGAGCCTTGCAGAAGGTCCAAGCTTGCCTGCGATCATCAACAGCCAGTTTGCAATCGGTGTAGGGATGGCAACCGACCGGGTCTTTGTATCTACAGAAGTGCGCCGTTCAAAAGACGAAAGACTAGCAATGCGGTGACGGAGCATAAACCTTCTCATCAGTATGGTGTTCCTAATCCTTGGTACTGTTCTAGTATACATTGGCTAAGGCCTTGGCACTTCATTCGTTGTCACCACTTTTAGCTCTCCAGACCCATCACCCCCAGCATTATCTCCACCTCATGCAGGAGGAAATAGATATCCCAACCCAGGATATCTTGGATCGTCCAGCCATGTTGCCATATTCAAACACATAACTTCATCAGACAGTCAGAGTGCTACATCACATCTGAGTCCTAGTACCGCTTCGTGGACAACATCTCTCTTCCCACCTGACGATGATCTCGTCGTCCAGCGATGTGCAGATGCCCTCAAAATGCTCTTGACGAGGTTCTCCTTGCCTGCTATGAAAGATCTAATAAAGCTGTGGCGGGCAAGGGGAACGAATCTTGCGATTATGGGGGCTATGGTTGATCAATGTGTTGATAACATTCCCCTACCACCCTCATCGACAAACGAAGATTGGCATCTGCTATATGCGAAATCCCTTCTCACTAACTCTTCCCAGCCGCTTAAATACTCTCAGCACTCTACCTTTTCCGATTTCTGTGCTCAATTCATTAGTCAGAATATGCGATGGGAAACACTCGCGATCTTTTTGTCAGCTGTGGTCCGGGCCACGATGGATATTCAGTTCTTCCCGTCGCTGTATACAACCGAGGAGAAGAAGTATAGCCTTAGGAAGCTATGCACGAGATTAGCGGACTATGCTCTAGAAATTACCATCTCTCTCGACTGTTTGAATGACCTTCAAGTCTGCTTACAGTATGAGAACTTCATCGTGCATTCCCATGTAGACGGGGACCATAGTACGTTTCGCAGGTGAATGCGCCTCATTCATGAAGAGCTAATTACGTCCAGGCTACTATTCATGGCGAAAGCTCGGAGATGTTATATCCTCAATATATGCTCTAGGCTACCATGAGAACCTGGATGAAAAGCCCGATACACCTCGCTTCTTGACCGAGCTACGCAAGGCTGTCTTCGCGCGCGTGTATTCGGCGGACAAAAATGTTGCCATCTTTGTCGGTCGACCGCCTCGCATGAATAGACAGTTCTGCTATTTCCAGATTCCATCAAGTCCGCTTCCCGATGACATTTGGTTTATCTCCTCTGAAAAGCTGGATAATGAGATCAATGATCCTTTTAGCTGGGACCCGTCGACTAAAGCGAGCTATATGGCTGAGACTCGATGGACTGCATTGTGCGCTGGGGTTAAAGAGGACATACTCAACTTGCAGAGAAGCCGGCCAAGTGACATGGATCTTTTCTATCAACGGGTTGTGTAAGTTTACTTTGCAATAAAGCGCACTCGTGTGTATAGCTGACGATACCAGCGACATAAAAGCCCAGGCTGAAAAGAATTACTCTTCACTACCTCCACATTTTCAGTTTCGCAACAATCTCAGAGACAGTACACTGAGCACCTTCGAACGCGACTTTATCGGCTCAGTGCAGCTGAATCACTTGCACGCGCTCTTTCTTCTGAATCTCCTCCTGCTAAGTACTCCTACTGAGCCAGATCCCACCCTCGTGGACATTGCCGAACAGATCCTCTCGGTAACAGTGGACATGGTTCTCCTGCGTGACCAACTTACAAACTCTGGAACCTGTCTCTTGTGGAAGGTATATGTTTAATTCTCTGCCCAGCTGGTACTGTAGCCTTGAGGTAACTGTAATTTGAGCAGGTCGCCTATCACTGTCTCCCCGCTGCGGGAATCCTCCTACTGGCTCTTCTCAACGAGCGTGCCACTCCCAGCATGCCCCGTATAACACGACCCCGAACACTCCAGCACCTGACAATCCTCGCTGCGGAGATTCAAGCCGGATCGATCATTCGGCCTCAAGAACCCAACTATGAGCTAATGTCCAAGGCCATGCAAACGATCCAGAGCTTCCTGGATTCAGTCACTTCTGAGCCCATGCACCCTGTGTCAGACATGACACCCCGCAGTCCGAACCTTATTGAATGGTCCAGCTTTCCTTATCAGGAATCCTTAGACTTTGAGATTGGGTTCTGGGAGAGTCTCGCTGACCATCCGCTGCTGAGCTTCCAGTCTGGGCTGATGGCGCCCGAGTAAATATTTCGCCCAGGAAAGTCTCTGCATGCTAATACATATTGAATCCACAAGAGTGAACTGAAAATGGCCACTCCTTAAGAAACAATGTATATACCCCATGATCACGTGCCCGTGGGGCGCCGGGGTCGGGAAAACTCTAATTTTACAACACATGACGGAGGCCCGTGGGTATCCATTTAGATATCAGTAGAAACACGATTAAATATCGTCTGGATTGCAGTGGACACGTACTAGTGTTGATTATATCCCTGCATCATCTAGAACCCTGTATCTGCACGGAGTTGGCACCTTTCGCCTCCATCCCAGCGACAAGTGTCCCAACCCGGGTCCATTTCCCCCCGCTCAATCCAGTGTGATCCACGCTCAGCTGTCCACAATGGAGTCGGAACTCCAAGCACAGATCCCCGGTCTCGACCGCGTGGTGTCAGAGTACTCCGTGGGGTACCTGACCCATGCCTCCAAGGCCTATGTGGAAGATGCCAACGCTCCGTCGCCACTGGCCGAAGCGGCCGATATGGTCACCGAGCTCCTCGTCTCCGCATCAGGCGACTTCACCTCCGAGAATGAACAGGCCATCCGCAACTTGGTCGAGAAGTTCATCTCCTCGTTGAGTGCCGCTGATGGAGTCGACGCCGAGCGTCGCCAGATGCCCTTTGCCGCCAAGAAGCTCGACCAGGCCATCAATGTCGGCTCCCAACGCAACATGTCTTCTACTCTGGGTCTGGCCGGAGGTAACGTCGATCTGGAGTCGGCTAATGCCAGAAAGGTCGAATCTAAGGTCGACCGCAAGAAGCTCGAGAAGGCCGAACGCAAGATTCGTGCCAAGCAGGAGAAGAAGCAGATGAAGACGGTGCAATACGAATCATCCCGTCTCCTCAACCAGCCCGACAGTACTATGTCTTACGAAGAGTTCTTCATGGCTGTCAACCCTCTGCAGCTGGGCTCGGACTCCCAGTCCAAGAGCAAGGACATCAAGGTGGACAGCATCGACATCTCCGTCGGTGGTCACCGTATCTTGACAGACGCTTCCCTTACCCTGGCGTATGGTCGTCGCTACGGTCTCGTCGGTCAGAACGGTATCGGAAAGTCTACGCTGTTGCGTGCACTCAGTCGCAGAGAAGTCGCCATTCCCAGCCACATCTCCATTCTTCACGTCGAGCAGGAAATCACAGGAGACGACACACCCGCTCTCCAGGCCGTCCTTGACGCCGACGTATGGCGCAAACGCCTCCTTGCCGACCTGGAGAAGATCACCAAGCAGCTGGCCGACATTGAAGCAGAGCGATCCTCCATGGCAGACACCTCCAAGGATGCCGCCCGTCTGGACCACGAGCGCGAGGGTCTCGACATCACACTGAACGACATCCACTCCAAACTCGCCGAAATGGAATCCGACAAGGCCGAGTCCCGCGCCGCCAGTATCCTGGCTGGTCTCGGTTTCTCGCCCGAGAGACAGCAATTCGCGACGAAGACCTTCTCCGGAGGTTGGCGTATGAGATTGGCTCTTGCCCGAGCCCTTTTCTGCGAACCCGATCTCCTCCTGCTGGACGAACCGTCCAACATGTTGGACGTGCCATCCATTACCTTCCTTTCCAACTACCTCCAAACATACCCCAGTTCCATCCTGGTCGTTTCTCACGATCGAGCATTCCTCAACGAAGTCGCCACCGACATCATCCACCAGCACTCCGAACGTCTCGACTACTACAAGGGCGCCAACTTCGACTCCTTCTACGCCACCAAGGAAGAGCGCAAGAAGAACGCCAAGCGCGAATACGAAAAACAGATGGCCGAGCGTGCCCATCTCCAAGCCTTCATCGACAAGTTCCGCTACAACGCCGCAAAGTCCTCCGAAGCCCAATCCCGTATCAAGAAGCTCGAGAGAATGCCCATCCTGGAAGCCCCCGAGAGCGACTACGTCGTGCACTTCAAGTTCCCCGAGGTCGAGAAACTCTCTCCCCCGATCGTTCAAATGTCCGACATCGCCTTCGGATACACCCCCGACCGTCCCCTCCTCCGCAACGTGGACCTCGACGTACAACTCGATTCGCGTATTGGTATCGTTGGTCCCAACGGTGCCGGTAAGACTACCGTGCTGAAGCTCCTCACCGGCCAACTCCAACCGACAAAGGGTCTCCTCTCGCAACACGCCCGCCTGCGCGTCGGTTTCTTCGCCCAACATCACGTCGATGCTTTGGACCTCACCACCAGCGCCGTCAGCTTCATGGCCAAGACCTACCCCGGAAAGACAGACGAAGAATACCGCAGACACCTCGGTGCCTTCGGTATCACCGGTATGACGGGTCTGCAGCGCATGGAGCTCCTGTCCGGAGGTCAGAAGTCCCGTGTCGCCTTTGCTTGTCTGTCGTTGACAAACCCCCACATCCTGGTTCTGGACGAACCGTCTAACCATCTGGATATTGAGGGTATGGATGCGCTGTCCGAGGCGCTGCAGAACTTCGAGGGTGGTGTGGTGATGGTCTCTCACGATGTTACGATGCTGCAGAATGTGTGCACTAGTCTCTGGGTTTGTGATAACGGTACGGTGCATAAGTTTGATGGCACTGTCAATGCTTATAAGAAGTTGATTAGCTCTCAGGCTAACGAGGCGGGTGTTGTTGCTGCTCATTAAGGGGGGGTGTAATGGGCTCGCTAGTAATGATAAAATTATGGACTATTCTCAACGATGCATGGTTTGTTCTTTTAAATAGTAGCGGTTGATGTTTGCTGAGTCGTAGATTTCTGTACCTGGTCTCATATGCTACAAAATAGTTACTACGTTCTACCGTGGACTAGGGGCCGGAAGGCATAGCTGGCCGCTGCATGCTCTAATCCGAGTCATTAAACTAGCCACTCCAGAATGAAAAGAGAGCATACGGTATCTTGCAGAATTCTACTATTTGGGATCATATTAAGGGTTCATTAGTTATCGCCCCTAATAGGTTTTCTTGTAAGCACTATTGTCGGAATTGAACTTGAACATTCAAGCAACGAAACTGCTCCGCTCGGATGTATACATAGTAGGCCGCTGGTGGAAGTTGCCGGGAGTTATGGCTAGTTGCATAACAATTTCTAATAGTTACTGACTAAGATAAATCATAAGTATTCTATTATATTGTATATAATAGTTATACTAATATTTATATATTATTTTAAAATTATATTCAAGAAAACAACAAGAGATCAACTATTTAAAACTTATTTTATAATTATTTATTACTATTAAAAGTCTATTACTTTTCTATCTTTAATTTATTTATAAAGAATTATATTATTATTTTTTTATATACTGACTGAGTTTTCTACAGATTATTTATTATTATTTTATTATTAATTCACTGTTACTTTACTTTTTTCTTATATATATTATATTTTTTTTTTTTATTTTTTTATTTTTTTTTCTTTTTATATTACTTTCTTATTTTTTCTTTTTTTTTCTTTCTTACTTATTTTATTTTTTTTTTATTTTTTTTATTTCTATCTTTTCTTTTTATATTAAAGTAAAATAACTGAAGTAATAATAAATTAGATTAAAAGTAAGCTAGAAGACTTTTATAAATAATATAAAAAAATAATATTAATATAAAAAAAATAAATAATAAAAATAGTATAAAATTCTTTTTAATAAATAATAATATAATAAAGATAATTATAATAAAGATAATTATAATATAAAAACTAGCTAAAAAAAATAAAAAAAAATTATAAAAATTATTAAAATTTAATTCTGAAAATAACTAGAGAAACTAGTTATTATCTGATTTAATTAAATCTTATTAACTTAAATTTTAGAATTATATAGTAAAAAATCTAATTAATAATTAAAAATAAAAAGCCAGGCTTGTCTGAATTTAAAAATTTATAATTAAAAAAAAAATATAAAATATTATTAAATATAATTATCAGTATATTAATAAAATAGAATAAGATTTTAATAAATATTTTATTTATTTTTTATATAATATAAGATTAGAAAATATACAGAGATTAGAAAAAGTATTTTATTAAAAAAATCTTTCTAAGAATATTATAGATATAATAATATAAATTTTAAAAAATATTTTAATATAAATATATAATTTATTATAGATTAATAAGTTAAGTAATAATAAAGCTATTTTTAAAATAATTCTATTAAATAAGAATTTAAAAGTATTTTATAAAAGACTTTTACAGCTAATTCTAGTAATTAAAATAATAGAATTATAATCTATTAAAGTATATAAAATTAGAGTATAGTAAATAGTTAAAATAAAAATTAATTTTAAAGTTAAAGATAAATTAGATATAAAAAAAATTCTATCAGATAAAAAATTTTTATTATTATTATTTATTATTAATAATAAATCTCCAGGTTTATTAAAAATATAATAATTATAAATTTTAATCTAGAAGTATAAATTATTAAATAACTAATAAAGATTAATTTTTAAATATTAATTAAAAATATTTAATTTTAAAGATTTATTTTAGATTTATGCCTGCATAGAAATTACTTTATAATTATTAAAATCTTAAATTATAACTTAGATAAAGAAGATAATTATAATTATTAAAAGTATTAAAAATAGCAAGAATACTAAAACTACTAAAAATATTAAAATTAGTAAAGATAATAAAATTATATTAAAAAAATTTAAATATATAAAGAAAAAGATAAATATTTTAAAAATACTTGATAATTATATATTTAAATTAAGTATATATTAAGCTGTAGAGAATCTATAATAATTTTTTAATAATAATATAAATTTAAATAATCTGCTTATATAACTGATATTAAAAAATTATAAAAGAATCTTGATATATAAGAAATAACTAAATATTTAAAAATATTAATTTAATAATTATAAGAAAGCCTGCAGGAATTTATATATTAAAAATCTAGTAAATTTTTATATAAAAAAATATTATATAATCAGGAATTAAAATTCTAGTAATCTGTATATATTAATTATATTATTAAAATTATATAATTTAATTTATTATATGGAGTAATTATTACAGATATTATTAATATTAAAAAAATCTAGAAGATTATTATATTTTTTTTATATATAAATATTTTTTTAAAGATATACAGAAGGCTTTTACAGCTGATATAATATAATAATTAAATAAATTTAAATATAAATTTATTATAGCTGAGAGAGATAGATTAAATTTTTTAAAAAATTATTCTATAATTATTATTATTTTACCCCATCTCATCAAGCAATAGATGAATAAAATTATATTAATAATTAAGAAATTCCAGATATTATTTTATTATAATAATATATATTACTAGACTGGAAGCTATATTAAAAATAAATTAATAAAAAAATATAAGATTTTTAAAAATAGACTAGTAAATATATATATTATTATAATAATTTTTTATTAAATATAAAAAATCTGCTATAATCTCTAAGTAGTAAAAATTTAATATACTAGTAAGAAAAAATTATATAATTTAATTAATTTTTATATATTTACAGATTTCCCAGGCAATCTGGGGGGATACTTTAAAATTATTATATTTAATAAAATCTATTTATTATATAATAAAGAATTAAATATTTTACTTATTTATATTTAATTATATATTAGATTCTATATTCTGTTAATAGCCACACTCTTTTATAATAATATATATAATTTTTTAGAATATATAAGATTTCTCTTACTTTTAAATCTTAATATAAAGATAATATTTACTAATAATTATATATAATAGATTATAAATACTATTTTAAAAATATAAAACAATTAATTACTTTACAGCCAGGAATTTATAATAAAATATATTTTTAATAAGAAAGTATAAGATACTAATATTATTTTATATTAATTAAAAAAATTATTTTAATATTTTATGATCTGGTATATACAGAATTCTATATTATTAATTAGATTAGATAATAAGATTAAAATAAATATTTTTTCTGTATTTAAAAAAGTATTATATTTAAATTTTAAATTAAAAGAGTTTATAATATACCAAACCTATAAAATTATAAATTATAAAAATATTTTTATTATTAACTAGAAAAAGTTAAGCTATGTTTACTAGTATATAAATTATTTTTATAAATTAATTCTAGACTTATTATAATTAGATTTTATAAATATAAAAAATAATTTATTTATTTTTATTATTATAGAGTTACTTAATACTGTTAAGTAGTATAAGTAGATAGTTTATATATATCTAAGTCTAAAGATAAAGACTATAGTAAAAAAAAACTTTATAAAAGATTTCTATATATAGATAAGAAAATATTATTTTACTAATATTTTATTTAATAATAATAATAATAATATACTATAATTTAATACAGGAGACCTGGAATGGCTTTTATAAAATATTTTTAAAATATATATTATATTATTAATTATTTATAATTAGATATTTTTTAAAAAAAAGAAATCTTTTATTTAGATTTATTTTTCTAAGAAAGAGATATATATTTCTATTATATTTATTAAAATTAATTTAGATTATATAGTTATTTATATTAAATTAATAGCTAGAGAGAGATTTATTATTATTAAATTATTTATTAAAGATTCTAATAAATATATAATATTAAATATAAATTATTTAATAAATTTAGCTAGTCTAAACTTATAAAATTTTTATTATAATTTATATTTATTTTTTTTAATTATTTTAAAAATTATAAAGAATCAGGCTGTAGGTCAGGTACTATATATAAATTAAATTTATATAATTTTTATATATAAGTATTATATATTTAAAATCTTTAATATTTATTTAGCAGAAAGAAGTATATAGAAAATCTTATTAAATCTTATTATAATAATATATATTAGACTAGCCCCTGTACTAGATAATTTAGAAAAAAAATTTTTAATTAAAGAATAAGTTATATAAGATAAAAAACTAGTAATACTAGATAAGAATAAAAAATTTCAAGAGAATAATATTATAGATATTAAATTAATAATAAAATAAATAATATATAAGATTATATATAGTTTTATAAAAAATAATTAAAATCTTTATAATTCCTGATTATTAATTATCTTAATTTTATTAATAATAATATAAAATATTCAGTAAAAGGCTTTTACAGAATATACTATAAATATAAAAGTAATTATAAATTATTAATTATTTTAATATTATATTATATATTTTTAATTAAAATATATTAATATAAAATATATATTATAAGTACTATCCTGCTTGAATTTACTTTTTAAATAAAATTAAATATAATTTTTATTAGAATAAAAATAAAACTCCAGTTCTTAAAAATAATAATTTTTTAGTGACTGGGAAACTTATATATAAAATAATAAAAAGTTTTAATAATAATAGTATAGTTAGTATTATAAATACAGATAAATAGAATAATCTGGCTAATATTTATATAGATAATAATATTTTAAGATTTACTGAAAATATTATATATATTAGTCTAGAGATAATCAGTACCAGTATAAGATAATATTTTATTAATATAAATAATATAAAAGAAATATATATAAATATAAAAATAAAAATCTTTTTTATTAGTAATCTTTACAAGATATCTAGATAGATATATTAATAAATAAAAACTAGATATAATAAAATTAATAGATTATTATATTTATTAATATAGATATAGATGGCTTCAAGAATCTTAAAAAATAGTTATTTATATTTATTAAAAATAAAATAAATATAAAAAAAAAATTATTAATATTAGTCTTCTTATATCCCAGATTAAAAATATAAATATTAGAGTTAGAAATATTATAATTAAACTAGGACTTAGAATACAGCTTTAATTTAAGAATTATATTAATTATTTTTATTCTTATATTATATTATATTTAATAAAAAATTCTTTCTTTTATATAATTATATCTATCTTATTCTTGCAGTAATAATAATATTTATTTTAATTATTAAAAATATAACAACTGTTTTTTCTATAAGAAGTAAAATTATAATTATATTATAAAAAACTTTTATAAATAACTTATAAATAATTATAAAATAAATAAATTAAGAGATATAAAAGATTAATAAATATTAGAAATAATATAATTAGCTAAAGAATAAATTAATAATAATATAAAAATCTATTAAAAAAATATATAAAATAATATAAAAAAACTACAGGTATATATCTATAATAAAAAATATATTTTATATATAAATATATTTATATACTAGACATCCCAACAGTATCTATTTATTAATATATTATTAATAATAAAAAAATAATACTTAAATTATAAATATTTTTTTATTTTTTTTTATTTATTTTTATTATATAAAAGCACTCAGTAGCTGGCTTTTATATTATAATATTATTATATTAGTATCTATCCTGTATTCCTGCTGATATTTAACAGGTAAAAATAATAAATATTATTTAAAATAAATTTTAGAAATATTATTCTAAAATATATTAACTAATATTAATTTAATATTAATTTTATTTTTAATAAATTTATTTCTTTTCTTAATTAAAATTTATATAAGAAGTACTACTAGTATCAAGTATAATAGAGTAAATAATATTTCTTAAATATTAAATATTTATATATTACTGATAATAATAACTTTTAAAAAAAATATTATAATTAAAAATATATCCTGAGTAAGTATTAAAAATAGTTAGAATAAAAAATAATATAATCTAATTTTTTTAAAATCAGACTTCTTTATATAAAATTATAAAAAAGAAAATAAATAAGCTGGACTTCTTACTTTTCTAAAACTAGAATTTAATTAATTTATTCTAGTTAGAATATATTACTGCAGCTATAATAATATTAAATACTATTATTATATTATTATTATTATAAAGTTTCTAGAAAATCTTAGTATTTATTTATTTTTTTAATAAATAAGAGCCCAATTCTAATAATTAGATTAATAAAAATAATAATTCTCAGTTATATTAATAATTTCTATAAAAATAATTACTTACTGACTATAATAATTTATAAGAAAATAAATTAATTTAATTAAAGCTAGTTATTTTTATTAATTTATTTAATTAAATTAGAGTTTCCAAATCAGACAGCAAGATATTTAAGAAGATAATTTTCTGTATATAATAATAATTTATTATTATTTTAAATAATAAAAAAATAATATAATTAATTAAATAAATATTTCCCGGCCTCTCTGCCACTCGTGAAATATATAAAAATATAATAATTTATATTTATAATTTTTATAAAATATAGAAAAATAAATCTTTAGATCTGGTATTAAAAAAATTTAATAATTAGATTTTTATTCTTTTTTCTTAATAAATATAAAGAATTTATTAATTAATTAATTTTATTTTAATTTACCAAGCCATAGCTAGCTAGTTTAAATTTAATTAAATATTTAATATCTTTTTTTAAACTCAGTAAATATTATTTATTAATAATTATTCTAGTTTAGATAAAGATTAGTTACAGTATAAATAAAGAAAATAATAAAAGATTTTTATAAATAATATTAATT
The DNA here is from genome assembly GCF_003184835.1 of Aspergillus costaricaensis CBS 115574. Classification (NCBI taxonomy): domain Eukaryota; kingdom Fungi; phylum Ascomycota; class Eurotiomycetes; order Eurotiales; family Aspergillaceae; genus Aspergillus; species Aspergillus costaricensis. Next base: position 1,524,287 of record NW_020291801.1, read on the forward strand.
AATATTAGATATTATAATCCAGTTTATAATATTAACTTATTTTATAAATATTAATAAATAATATTTTATAAATATATCCAGCACTGCTCTACTAAATAAATAAAATTATTATTTTATTTTATATATCTTTGATAATTTATATAATTATAATAAATTTTAAAATAAATTTAATATTAAAGATTTTCCCTGCTATTCAGTATCTATAATTAGAATATATTATATTTATTTAATTATTAATATAAATAAATTTATAGAAGATAATTCTGCTAAAATATATAAAAAAAAATATCTTTTTTTAAAAAAATTTAATAAGTTAGATTATTTTAATAATAAAATAAATATAACTAGATTCTATTTATAAAAACTGGAACTAATTATTCAGAATAAGAATAAAATAATTAAAATTATATCTAATATTAATAGATAAAAATAACAGCAGAATAATAGAAATAAGAATAAAGATAAATATAATACTGATAATAAATATAAATATAAAAATAAAAATAAGAATAAAAATAAAAATAATAATATTAAATAAAAACTAGAAGATATAAATAGAATAAAAAAAATACTGGACCAGAATTTAAATAAATAAGTTATAATATTTATAAAATATATTAGATAATAGATTATATTAGATTATTATAGAATTAATAATTATAAAAATTTATATTTTTATAAGAAATTATATCTAAGTATTATTATTTAAATAATTATTAAATTATTTTTTTTTCTGTTCTTTTCTGTTCTGTATTTTTAATAATAATTTTTCTGAAATAATTTATTATAATACTGATAATAAGATACTGGCTATATATTAATTATATATTAATTATATATTTAAAGAAATATAAACTTATTTAAAATTTTTATTAATCTTAGATTATTTTCTTTATCTTTTTTATCTTATTATATATCTTCTTAATTTCTAGTATAATATTAATAATTTTTTTAATAACTTCTAGAATTATAATAATTTTCTCCAGAACTTTAGCTGAGAAATCCAGGAGTTTAAAAAAATTTTCTATAATAAAAAGAATAGATTTTTTTTATAAAGAAGTAGACTGGTAGAAATAAAAATAATTATAATAATAATAATAACTATAGCAGCAGATATAATAATAATATAAAAAATAATTTAAAACAGTAATATAAGAATTAGACTTAATAGAAATATAATAATAAAAGTCTTAGTAAAAAAAAATAAGATAATAAAAAAAAAAGAAAGAAAAAAAAGAAAAAATAATTTTTATATAATTATAAATAAATTCTACTGCAGATTTTATTATAGATTTTATAATAGACTATAATAAATAGTATAAAAGTATAATTATAATAATAATATTAAAATAAAGTTATTTAAATAATTATTTATAAAGAAATTGAAGGTAGTAAGCAGAAGTAATAAAATAAAAATAACTAATAATAAATTATAAGTAATATAAATTATATATATTATTAAATAAATAATAAAAAGCTGTATAATTATTATAAATTTAATAATTAATAATTAATTTTATTTACTATATTATAATAATTATAATACTAATTCTTATTATTAAATATATAAGATCTTGTAAAAGGCTTTTACAGAATTCTCTTAGTATTAAAAGACTGATAAGTACTAGTAATAGAAATTAAAATTATGTTATAATTATAATAATATTAATTATTAAATAATAATAATAATACTTAAATATATAGTACTAGTACTATTATTATAGTAATATTATAGTAATCTTAAATATATATTTACTATTTACTACAGTTAACTACTAGTAGTATTATTTAGTAATAGTATTTTATTTATTATCTTTTTATTTATATAATCCATGATATATATCTATCTTAAATAGATATAAATATAATAAATTCTTAATAATTTTTATAATAATATTAATTTATAAATTATTAATATATATAATACCTATCTTTCTATAATTAATATCTTTAGTATTAATATCTTTGGTTATTATAATAATTATATATATAAATCTTTAATAATAAAAATATATCTAAATTTTAGAAAATATTATTTATTAATAATACAGTTCTAGATATTATTAAGTTTTTATTATAATTTATAAAATTTATAAAGACTGTCTAGAACTTCTACTTCTAGTTATATTTTTTATAAATTAGTTTTTATTTTTCTTTATTTTCTATTATTTAATTTAAATTATATTTTATTTTATTCAACCAGTCTGTACTGATTAGTAATACTTATTATATTTTATTTTTAAAAAATTAATTACTAAAGATTAAAATATAATATAAATTCTTTTTTTATTAAATATTTAGATAATACTCCCATGTAAGTAGAGTCTATTTAATTAAAATATATTAATATTAATTTTAATAATAGCTAAACCAGCGGCAGCTAGTAATCTTAATATAAATAATTTTTATATTAATTCTAATACTTATACTGGATATATTATTAATATTAATTCAGATAGTAATATAAAGATAAATATTAATAATAATAATAATAATAATACTAGTATAAATATTAACAGTAATACTGGTTTCAGTAGTAATACTAATAATAATATTAATATAGATATTAATAGTATTACTAATTTTAATAATAATACTAATAGTAATACTAATATAAATAATAATACTGATTTTATTAAAAATAATATATTTTTTTTTAATATAATTTATAAAGATATTTTTTTTCTTTTTAATAATCTAAAGAATCTTCTAACTATATTTTCTCAGAAAATTTCTTTTTATAAAAATAAAAGTAACTAGTAAAAGTTTTTTATAAAATATTTTAAATTTAATATTAATTATTCTTAAGACCAGTTTTCTGAATTTATTATTATATTTAAATTATAAATTTTTACTATTTTAATTTTTTAGAGTAATTATATAGTATTATATAAGATATTAATTTTAATTATATTATTTAAAGAATTTAAGTCTATTTCTAAAAAACTAGATATTTTAAAAAAATATATATAAAATTTTCTGCCTGTACTATTAATAAAAATATATTTTATTTTAATTAATTTTAAGATTTAGAGTTTAGTCTTATCAGTTATAAAGAATTTTTCAGAATAAAAAATATTTATATAATATATTTATAACCTGCTATATCTTTTCTTTTTTATTTTATTATCTAATCTAGAATTATTTAAACTATATTTTAAAATAACAGAATATTCTGATTATCTTATTAAATTATAATATTATTATATATAAAGCTTATTTTTTATTATTATATTTAATCAGTATACTTCCTGTCTGGATTCTAGAAATATTTTTTTTTAAGTAATTTTATTTAATTTATTTTCTGGTTATAGTAGTATTTTAATATATTATTTTAATATAATAAAATAATATTTATTAGTAAGAATATCTAGTCTTATTTATATATATATAATTAAATTATTTATATTATTCAGTCTATTTTTAAACCATATTAGCTTATTAAAATTTAAAATAAATATAAATATTTTTTTAAACTTACAGATTCTTATATTAATAGTAAGTATTAATTAATAAAAAATATAGTATTTAAAATTTTTTTTATATTAATTAATAATTATATCAGTTTCCAGCTTATTTATACAGATCTTTTAATTATATTATCTGATAATATTATCTTTATTTATTATATTTTAATTTTCTGTATTAAATAGATATAATTATATATTTTTATATATTTACTCTAAGCAGAACTTGAATTTAAGATATTTAAATATAATTATTTTATATAATTATCTTATTAATTATAAATAAAATCTTTTTTTTTTATTAATAATTTTAAAGTTTACTGTAATATGTTCAGAGCTTTAAAAAAAATTTATTTAATATTAATTAATCTATTTTATTAAAAATAAAAATATCTGATTAATTTTTTTATTATAATACTAGATTTCTATAATACCTTATTTCAGAATATTCTGACTAATATTAATATTAATCTTAAAATTATTATAAAAAATTTTTACAGTATCCTCTATAAGAAATAAATAATTATTATTATATCTGTTATAATACTTACTAGAAATATATTATAATAAATTAAGAATAATAATATATTTAGCTATAATACTAATATAAAATATTAGATTTATTATTATTTTTAAAAAAAAAAATTAATTTAAAATATAATATAGTCTCCTACAGCCAGTACTATTTTTAATATTAATATTATTAAGTTAAGAGTAATTATCAGATAATTATTTTTAAATAATAAAAATATTTTAATATTAAGAAAATACAGTCTATACTCTTACTAATTAAATAAATTATTTTAATTTTTAATATTATTCTAGACCGTCTATATAATATATTTTATTTTAATTAAAAGAGAATTAGCTATTATTTTTTAAAATATATTTAAAGAATTTTTTTATTTTCTGATATTACTAGCTTCAGTATAATTTTATAAAAAATAATTTAATTTATTTATTAATTTTAATTTTTTTTTTTAAAATATTTAAAGACTTAGATATTATCAAAGTTTAATTAAAAAATTATTATTTTATTTATTATTTTTTAATATTATATAATTACAGCCTGGTTCTATATAAGATTTTTATTATAAATTTAATTATTAATATTATCTCTTTTTTTTATTATAGATTTATTTTTATTTTTTCAGTAACTGATCTATACCTGTACAGAGATTATATTTATTATTATATTTATTTTAATTAGCTAAGTAGTATTTTCTAATAATATATATATTTAAATATTCTATAATTATTATATTTTTTAGTATTTAATAATTATTACTTCAGGACTAACTAATTTCTAACTATATATTTTTAGAATTTATAATATTTTATATAATCTAATTCTTCTTTTTAATAAATTTAATTTATTAGTTTACTTATACACAGCAGGAAAATTACTGTATAATCTTAATATAATAATAAAAAATAATAAATAAATAAAATATTTTAAAGTATTTATTATCTATATTAATTTTTATTTTTATATATTTACTATTAAGTATAACTTATTTATAAACTATAATATTTTAATAAATAAGCTAAAATATAAATAAGTATTTATTTAAATATATATAATCAGTTACTAATACTTCTTGTAAAAATATTTAAAAAATAAATTAATTATATTTTATTATTTTAACTTATAATTTATTTTTTTTAATTAAATTAATTTTATTATTCTGTATACCTGGGCCTCGCTAGTTTTTAATAAAATAATTATTTAATTTTATTTTAAATAATCTAGAATTTATATAAATCCTGCCTGTATTTTATTTAGAAATATATTTTTATAAATAAATTTAATACTGATATACAGATCTTAATAATATATTTTATTAAATTTTATTATTACTTTTTTTTTAAGCAGGATATACTAAATATATTATTTTTTATTTATTAAAAAAAATATTTTATCTTAATACTTGTTTAGTATGATAAGTCTAATTTATTTTATTATTATTATATTAAATTCTATTTCCAGTGAATCTCTGGTTATTTTATAAAACTATTATAAAAATCTTTTATAATAATTTTTTATATTAATATTATATTAATTATTTTTTTATTTATAGTTATTCATAGATAATTACTGCTGGAAATTTTATTAAATATAAATTTTTATTAATATATCTTAGCTATAATATAAAGTATTATTTTTAATTATAAATTTTCTTATTTCTTTTAATACAGTATTAAAAATTTAATAATTTAAATTAAATAATAATATTCTCTTACTACCATTCTTCAGAGAGTTAGTTATTATTAAAATTATAAAATAAGATTAAACAGGTATTTATAATAGATATATATAATAATTTTAAATAATTATTAATTAATAATAATAAATTAGATTTAATATACTATTTATAGAATATTAATTTTATATAATTATTATAATTTAATTTTTTATTATTCTTAATATAATTTTATATAATTTTCAAGATTCTTAATTATAAGAATATATTATTATATAAATAATATAATCAGTAGATCAGGAATATTTATAATTTATATATATTATTTAATCTTATAATATTTTTTCTGACTATGAGTAACAGATATTATTAATATATAAAATATTAAATAAAAAATTATTTATTTTATTAATAGAATCTAATAAGTATTATTAAATAGTATATAACTTTATAATAATAAAGTATAATTACCTAATTTAAATAAGATTTATTAATTTAAAATAAAATTTATCTGAGAATAACAGTAAATAATTTTTTTATAATATATAAATAACTAATTATTACTATATATAACTGTTGCTAAACTATATAATAATAATAAATAAGAATAAGTAATTACAGGTAATAATAGTGAATGATAATAATATATTATTATTGAATATTATTGAATATACTATTATCCTCACTACGCGGCCCTTCGGGCCCCTATGTAATTCTGCTGTACCCCCCAACCGTAGTACTCCTATAGTGATAGGTTTCAGCAATCCGGACCAACTCTCACTAGGAAATGTGTAGTAAGTATTAAACATAGCCCTGATGTAGTCATACGAGCCAAAAAGAGAAAAAGGTAAAAAAGGGGTGTTGATTTCTCTTCATCTTGATTGGCCATAAGAGATCTTGAGGAAGAAGAGGAGAAAGCGGCAAAAAAGAAAAAGAAAGGGCCGAACGCGATTTGAACGCGTGACCTTAAGATCTGCAGTCCCACGCTCTACCCCTGAGCTACCGGCCCTTCTTGTTGTTTGGTTTGCTGTTTTGTTTGATTCTTAACCAGAAGGATGACTTGAATGCTATGCTTGTTCTTGGTCTCCTAGCATGAGGTTCGGACTAGATGCAGAGGGGGTGTCTTTTTCTATCCTCACGAATAGTGGTGGTGATGTCTGTGATTGAGTGCGCTTTACTTTCCTAATTATTTCATCCAGTTGCATCATTACCAACATTCCTAGTAGATGGGTGTTTTTAGATCAATTGTAGCCATCTCTTCTACACGAAACATCCATCTATAGACCAGGAGGTGAAAGACTCGTCATCTCATCTATTTGAAGACATAATCTAGTAGGATCATATATACTATGCTGATAAGTATTTGCTTATATAATATACAGTCCAGCTAATCTAGAACCCCTCATCATCACCGCTATCGCCCTCTCCATCAATGTCCATATCATCATCCTCGTCGTCGAGTCCCTCGAAGCTCATGAATTGCTCGTTCTTAGCATCGGTCTCTTCCTCAACCACGACGCCATCTTGGATTTCACAGTCCTGTAAAAGAAGTTAGTAAGAAACTTATGATACATGGTTTAGCATTATTCAGACGCACCTTGAGTACGGAATCCTTTCCGATCTGACTGTATCTGCCGACTATGTAATTGTCAATCACGGTCCTTATTTCCTAGAGTCATTTCTATTGTAGAAGACTTACCGATACATCCTGTAAGGACACACTTGGGTCCGATGACTGCGTTGTCCATGATGACACACCTGATTTATGTTAGAGACTATGAGGTGGACACTGGTCCGTAGAGCTTACCTCGTGAGACGTGCGCCGCTGCAGATCTTGGCGTTGGCAGAAATACAGGACTCCTTGATGACACACTTTTCCTCGACCTTTGCAAGATGTTAGTGTTGGAATGATGACAGTTGAGTGTTCAAAATGCTTACCGTTACATTGGACCCCAACAAGCAATCGCCCTTCGTGACGATAGACTTCGAAGCGACTGCTTCCGGAGTAGCAATCTTGGCGGCGTGACTGAATGGCGAGGCAGCAGCGCGGCCAACCTCTTCGACTGACTCGAGCTTGGCAAGACGCAGAGACATGGCCAACACCAGGGCAGCACTGTCCACGCGCCGAATGAGTTGCTTGGACGACTTGGTCGTGTATGCGAGGATGGGCGGAACTTCCACCGAGGACTCGGTAGATTTCGTGCTGCGGGACTCGGAACCCTGAGCGTGCGTAGTGGTCATGCTGCGAAGGTCGATTTCCTCCTCCAAAGAGTCACCATCATTGCTTCCATGATCATCTTGAGTCTCCTTCTGTCCGCCCACGATCTCATCGATGCCGAGCTTGGCGCTCAGCCCACGCTGCCACCCGGCTTTCGCCCAGTAGCCGATCAAGTCCTCACTTACAGATTCGAAGCGCTCCTGGTGCTGTGCGAGCGATCGAACCCACTTAGGCAGAATGTACAGGTGTGCATCGCGGTAGCTGGTCAACATCTTGACCGAGGCATGCTTCTCCACCAGGGTATGACGAAGCAGAAGCCCCTTATCATTCTCTACCTGCTCTTTCAAGGTATCCATGGGCATTGACAGGACGAGTTTTGAGAGCTCATGACGTGAGACAGAAGGCACCTCATCCTGGTCGAGAGAAGTAATCGCCACAAAATCGGTCGGCTCTTTCTTGATCTCGTCTTGGATGCCTTTCGCGGGATAGAACACGGACAGACCTCCTTGGGCAGCGGGACCCAATTCACTCTGCGAGGCGAGCCATGCCTCAAGCAAATGCTCGCCAGGGATATCGCACAGCAGATCACAACTCAACAGCAAGAAATTGGATTGGATGCAAGCTTGTACTTCGGGTAGACGCAGTAGTTCCGCGGTTCCTGTTGTCATCTTAAGGTCCTTCGGGGCAATGATCGTGGGGGAGGGCGAAGAGAGTGACGTGAGGTACGGGTTCTGTTGTAGCGCAGCCTTGAGGGGAGCCAGAGCGGAGGGAGGTGTGATCAAGACGATATCTGAGCCGTTAGTCTTTCACTTCAGCAAGGGCCGCAAGACCCAACGGCCTCAGGGAGGCGCATTGTCGTCGCTCACCATGTATTCCTGCGCGCTTGCACCAATCCAGCGGGTAGTATACCATCGGCCTGAGCTGCGCATCCATTGATATTAGTGACTGCTTGGTCTGGAGTCCCGCGCGGAGAATTTGCCAATACATACAGCGATGGGGATTAAGCATTTTGGGTTTTCTTCGGGATTAGAGGAGATGGTGTTCAAGCTCTCACCAGGACCACAGAGGATCAAGGCTTGGAAGCCACTGCTCGGTACTGGCGTGGCGTGGACCATGTTGGTTTGCGATTCCGAATTTCAGGATGACTATGACAGAACCCCGCGGACAATGGTGGTGGGGTTGAAGACAGGGATTGGGAGCAATTGAAGCTGCAGGGGCTCGAGACAAGTGCTTTGAAATTATCCTCAAATACTGTCAGACAATTCGAATGAGCGACTGAAGGTCGCAATCTTGCAATGATTGTCAAATGCCTTCCGCAGGAGGAATGAGTGTGAAGCGCAAGAATGGATTGTGATAATAATTCATCTCCGCCCGAAATTTTGCCCTCGGTCACCGCTGTCATGCCGACAAACAGAACAAAAAGTCTCACCGCCTAGACTGTTTACATTATCCTGTGAGAGTCTAGGCACTGCAGTATAGCCATGATTTTACCTCCTTCCTGCAAGTCATGCATCCGGACTGTTCCTGTCCAACAATTGGCGCCGGCCCCAAAACTACTACTTACGTATTGCGCAGATTTGGCTTTTGGAGTACTTGTTCGGGCCAACTCAGCAGACTGAGCGTGGGATGCGAGTGCGCCATTTACTGACCGTTTCCTACCTACTGTTCAGGAAAACAAGTATGTGTGTTATGATGCATTTTACCCATAGAAAATGCTAGTTTACTATTACGTCTCGCACTGTGAACTGAGAAAGAATGGAAAGAGTCGTTTGTTCTGATATTCGCTATTTTTGATGTTGCACATAAACGTCTCTCTAGCAAGTTGAAACAGCGCTGCATCTTGCCCCCAATCCTTCCGGTTTAGTTGGGTCCATAGTGCTTGATGAAGTACTTGGTCATGGAAATGACCGGCTCCGGCTCAAGACCCTTATCCCGGCGGGCCTCGTCCTTGAGTGACTGGCAGGTTGCGAAGTCGTCGGGGTTGCCGAAGAACCAGCCATTGTTGTTCTGGGTGTATTTGAAGACGTCCTGCAACTCAATGAGGACAGTGCTACCATGGGTTGGGAGATCATCTGCCGATGCCATGGGAACATAGCGAGCTTTCTTCCCCGTGACTGCGACACCAGTCAGCAACTCCCAGAATAAGTCGAATCGGAAACTTACCCTCAGTGAACGTCTTCACCATATCCTCATATGTGAACGCATCACTCACGCACTGAATGGTCTTATTTTTCCACTTCAGCGGGTTCAGGAACATTCCGTGCACCATCTCACCAAAATCATCCTCAATGGAGACCGTTTGGACCTTGCCTTCGCCGCCTACCAAGGGAGCGTGCCAGGTCAGGTAGCCCTCGTCGTCTGGGAACATAGGGAAGCCACCGAAGGCCTGCGCATACTCGGGAGTGACATAGTTCTCAAAGTACCACCCGGGGAAAGCGCCAATGACGGCGTCGAATTCCTTGAAGGTTCGAGCATACAGCTCACATCGGTGTTTGGCTGTAGGGAGCGAAAGTCAGACGTGAGAGGAAGAAATCGAAGGCGAACATACCATCCATGCCCGGAACGGGCGCGACGCCTTTGGTGAATATCGCAGGAGACTCGCAGGTACTGTAAATGAAGACCTTCACGCCTGCCTTGGCCGCAATCTCGATGAGGCGGTTGCCGAGATCTTCGTCAGTCGGGCCACCGGGTTGCGTTACCGCCTGAAAGGCGATCAGCATGTGGTTCACGGTGTGTGGTATCTTCGTAATCATGAAGGCCACTTACTGGGTCATGGTGGTGGGTGTTGAGCCAGAATCCCCAGGCGCCAGACAGGGCATTCTGCATGTCGTTATCGTTGAATCCATCAGCCTTGACCACCTCAGCCCCTAGCCGGGCCAATTCCTTCGCCTTTTCCGACTGGGGGTTCCGAGTTAGTGCCCGGATGGCGAAGTTCTGCTGGCTCTTGAGGAGGGAGAGGGCGACAGATCGCCCCTGGACACCTGGGTAGTGTTAGTCTTGTACACATGGCAGATGACGCTGCCAGCCTGACTCACCAGTGGCACCGTAGACCACGATCACTTTCTGCAGAGGAGCCATACTTAATACGCTAACAATGCGAGACAAGGAGGCTGAGATGAAGTAGAATGGGAATTGCTTGAGATAGACAACTGAAGAGACTTGACAACGTTGTCAGACGAAGTCCTGAGGGGAGGACGGTATATTTGTATTCATCAAGGGTGCCACCTCGCCAGAACGTCTACCCCTGCGGTGAGACAACTTCGCAAGCCGTGGAACTAATTGGGTTGAGCAAGTTAGAGAGGGACAGGCTGTTCGGCTGACCCAAGGACGTTCAAGCCAACAGGGCGAATGGTTTCTGCATGTCGCATATGCGTGTATGGCAGCGATGCAGCTGCGGCTTTTCCAGCATTCGGCCTCATTGAGGAGGAAGGATGGTGGGGAGAGTCCGTCTGCATGGTGAGACAGTGAGGACATCGATCAATGGACAGATAACGCCGTGGACTTGGTTTAAAACCTGTTTTTGAGTCACAATTGATGCGCTTTAGTCCTTGGGAAGACGACGCTCGCAGGCGGATGCAGAGCGAGTTTTCCTGTCCACTGGTTCGCCTTTGTAGGTACCGGCTTCCTTGAAAGCTTACTGTACATGTTCAACCATCTGGCCTGGCCGGATGGCATATAATAAGGTATAGTCCTTTGTGTCAAGCTGGAACAAAGTCGAGTTCATGAGCAAAGTCATGATATGCGGGTTGTACTACTACTCTAGTACCACTGGAGGCGGGGGGATCTCAGACACGCTCGATGAAACCTTACGACTAGTGATGCTTGTCCCACTAGCCCCTCTAATGCAATCATTGTATCCTAGTAATATCTTGCTACCTGTATTTAGATTTCAGTTGTACTGCCGATTCGATAGTCCTGGAATCACATGTGTGGGCAGTGTATATATATATACAGTCGGAAACCATCTTTTATTTACCGCTCGGACCATCAGGCGTTGGGCGCAAGCCGCAAGTATGCCTTATCTAAATAATTGAATCAGGATCAGTCTGGACAGCTGCGGGGACGAGGGGACAACTATTGAACGTTAACAATGTTCTGGTTCGGTCCACTGATGCCCGTGATGTGCGTCCCCTACATGATACATCATTCGAATATGGATCGGTCCAGCCAACAGGGCCGGTCTGCCGCAGCATTCTAGTCCTCCATGCTGATGCTCAAAAAAACAGAGAAAAAGTAGATTGGAAACCCTCGAGAAAGGACTACTGCTGCAGGCGTGTTACTGACCTAAATAAAAATGAATCGATAGTTAAGTAGTCCATAGATAACTGCTATTCCATGCTATGCCACGTGACTGCCCTATCATCACGTGCAGATACCCGCTCACGTCACTGGCAACCAGGCACCATCAACAACAGATCACCAAACCCACCAACACTAACGGGCACAGCAACAATATCCGTCTATTTGACGGAGTCACCCGACCGACCCTACGGTGACTACATCCATCACAAAACCTATATTATTATCGAAAGTCTGCGACACTGCGCCATGGACTAATCCCTTTTTGCATCATCGTCTTCACACCATTCTTGCTTTCAACGCTAGCAACAAACTTGAGATCTTCGCAGCAATGGACGAGGTCAGCCCCATTGCCGAGCTTCTGGGCCAGGCCATATATCACTTCACACAGATCAAACCTTTGCTACCAACTTACGGTCATCTGCTTGTCTCCGCCCTCTTCCCCATCTACATTGGCGCCCATGCATCCCTGTCGAGACCGTCATCGGCCGCAAAACCCGAGAAGTCGGACGAAGATGGAGACGAATCAGAAGAGGAAGCTGGTGGTATTCAGAAGATGGAGGGACTTGCACCAAGTGACGCATTGATGTTTCCCCTGACAGCTGGCTTAACCCTCGGAGGCTTGTATCTGGTCATCAAGCACATGGGCGCTGAACTTCTGAATAAGATACTTGGCTACTATTTCTCCCAGATGGGTATGCTCTTTGCTATAGCTTTCCTGAAAGACTCCTTCGCTGTCGTGAGATCATTTGTCTTTCCCCGCGAGTACAGCAGCTCTGGAAAAGTTTGGAAGACCAAGTCCACCCAACGCATTTTTAAAAACGCTTCGGAGGATACCTCTAAATCGGAGTCTTCGGAGGTGGAGATCCGGAACTCTCCCCTTCCTGGGTTCTGGGGGTCAATCCCATTGCCACATACCGCTCGCGCAGCACTCTGGACTTGCCGTGAAATTGTATATTGGCGCGCTAAGCTTAGGATCCATATACATCGTGTTTTCCGCACCGAATGTTGGCTTAGTATCTTGGACATTATCAGCATAGCTGTATCATTCCCTACGATTGGTTACTTCACTTTCGTGTCCAAACCATGGTGGTTGACTAATTTCCTGGGATTCAGTTTCTGCTATGGTACCCTGCAATTTATGTCACCATCTACTTTCATCACCGGATCGCTGATCCTGGGATCTCTGTTCTTCTATGACATCTACTTTGTCTATTTCACGCCACTGATGGTGACGGTTGCAAAGACCTTAGACGTCCCGATCAAGCTCCTGTTTCCGCGCCCTGCAGCGCCTGGGGAGGCACCCGATACCATCTCCCTTGCCATGCTGGGCTTGGGCGACATCATCATTCCCGGCATGATGGTAGGTCTGGCACTCCGGTTCGATCTTTACCTATACTACAAGCGCAAGGGCCAGCAAAAGGCGCTAGCAGAGGGCAAGGGCTCGGAAATAGTCAAGCCTGTATATCAGTCTGCGCTAGGAGGATGGGGAGAACGTTTCTGGACCCGTTCCGTGGCGCCAAGCAAGCCGCAGCTGGATCCTCCCTACCACAATGCCCGATCTTTCCCTAAGCCATATTTCACCGCCAGCCTGGTTGGTTATGTTCTAGGTATGCTTGCGACGTTGATCGTAATGCAGGTATTTGATCATCCCCAGCCTGCGCTCCTGTACCTGGTACCTGGGGTCCTGATCTCTCTGTGGGTGACCGCATTGGTGAGAAAGGAAACCCACGAGATGTGGGAGTTTAGCGATGCGGAAGAAGACGAGGAAGAGGAGACGACTGCGGAGAATAAGGAACCAAAGGATTCGGCTGAGAGTGGCGGTCAAGCATCAATCTTCTCCCGTCTCTTCTCCAAGCCCCAAGATGCCCCCTCCACCAATACTTCCAAGGAGGCCGCGGAGAAACAGGCGTCCGAGGATTCCGCCAAAGACGAGGATGATACCACGAAGAACTTCGAGCTGTTCACTATTTCCTTGTATCACCCCCGGAAACAACAGCAGCAGTCAGACGAGACCCAGAAACCCACGGAGCGTGTTTCGTCCCCGGAGGACGATGAGAATTGGGCCATTGTTGGTGCTGACCGTGATGCTGAACCTCCCGCAAAGCGACTGCGTCGGAGTCCCAGATACGCAGCCGACAAGCATTAAGAGGCTAGCCACTACAATTTCATGATCTAGATAATGCTAGAGTGCAAATTCACTATTAGATTATCCACTATGTACATCTTCAAAGCAGAACTGTATTGTAAGTCGCATTGGTAGACGCACGTGTGACCCCCACGTGACTTCCCCGGACCTGGCAGTGCGGAGTAAATCTAAGTAGTTCGGGAGTCTTGAATCCCCGACAGCTTCACCTCAATTCCAATCTCAACCCACTCCAGTCACTCCTACACCTCACTCTAATCGGGCACACGCCCCAATCTCACCTCACAGCCCAAGCGGCGCGGGCTACAACCCTCCTCTTCCACACCCAACATACAACACAACAATGGACTTCTACACTTCCCCCCACAACCACACCAAGAACCCCGGATCGGCCGTCTCCCCAACCGCATCCGCAACCACATCAACCCGCGAACCCAAGCTCCAACTCCCCTCGACCACCGACCCCCCGGGCCCCTCGAACCCCCCGAAGCCCCTCGTATGGCTCATCTTCGGCGCAACAGGCCACATGGGCCGGTCACTCGTCAAAACGGCTCTATCGCGAAATGACCTCGTCAGCGCAGTAGGCCGCACCTTCGAAACCACCCCGGCAGCCATGTCCAAGCTCGAAGAAGAACACCCCAACAAATGCCTCGGACTACTTTGCGACGTGCGAGCGCGCCCCACCGTCCAACGCGTCATCGACGCCACGATCGCGCGCTTCGGGCGCATAGACATCATCGCCAATTGCTCCGGGTACGGTGTAATCGGGGCATGCGAGGACCAAGATGAATACGATATCCGGGACCAGTTCGAGACGAATTTTACAGGCACGCTGAATATGATTCAGTTGTCGTTGCCGCACTTTCGGGAGCGCGGGGCCGGGCGGTACTTGATCTTCAGTTCTACGTCGGGGGCTCTGGGAGTGCCGGGATTGGGGCCGTACTGTGCGAGCAAGTATGCGGTTGAGGGCTTGATGGAGAGTATGCTCTATGAGGTGGATCAGTTCAATATTAAGACGACGCTCGTGGAACCGGGGCATATGAGACGCGATGATGTGGGGGATTTGGTGGGAGGTGGAGAAGAGAGTATCTTTGGCGGTGGTGAGTATGGCGTGGACGAAGAGCAGGATAATGCCAATAAGTTGGCGCTGGGGTCGCCGTTACCACTTTATGGCCATTTCTTGGTCAAGCCGCCGAGTGAGCCGTATAATACGCCTACGTCGCCGGCGGCGCATGCGAAGCGCATGCTTATGTGGTTGGGGGATAAGCAGCCGGCGAGTGCGGTTAAGGCAGCGCATTTGGTGTGGCAGTTGGGGCATTGTTCGTATCCGCCGTTGAGGTTGATCTTGGGGACATATGCGGTGGAGAGTATTCGGGATCGCTTGAAGTGTATTATCGAGGAGATTGAGGATTGGAAGTATCTCAGTTTTCCGACGGGGGAGCAGCAGGGGCAGCAGCAAGGGCAGGGGAAGGATAAGGGCCCTGCTTCTGTGTCGGGGGGCCGAGAGGGCGATGAGATGGATGTGAAGTGATGATACACATTCAACTGACTACGATCACAATAGCTGATTGAGCAGCGAATCCCGCGATAGCAACGTTGCAGTGATAGGCCACTGCATATCAGGCGCCGCTGGAGCATGGAAGCCTGAACTGGATATTGCATCGCAATGCCCTGAAAAGGGACCTGCTCGGATACCCCATGGCGATGCACAGGAACCGCCATCTACAACGCTCCGAAGAGGCAGGCAAACCAGCGCGTGCTGGTAAGACATGAAGAAGTAGCGCTACACTGAAATGACTCCATGATTAATGAAACCAAAGACATACTATACATTACACATATATCATCTACACTATACTATATACTATACTACATTATACTATATTATATACATTACTACAACCTACACCTACACCTCTACCCACAAACCGGCCCATCAAACCCCCTCGTCCACCCCAACGAACCCACAATAACAACCACAAACCCCAACGCAACACCCACACTAACCACCCCATAAACATACGCCGCCCATCTCTTCCTCCCTCCCACAGCCCCAAGGGCACTCAACTCCGCGACCCAAGTACTAATCGTCGTCGCCGACCCACAAAACCCATCCATAACCCCCTGCAAAACCTGACACGCAGTCAACACCCCGCCTCCAATCCCCGCGACATGCTGCAAATCAAAACACATAGCCAACACCACCGTCCCAACGACATTCACCGCAAAAGTCCCCAAGGGAAAACTCGGCACCCTGGCATTGAGCAACAAAGACACATAAAACCGCAGAAAACACCCCAACGGGGCAAACACAATCGCAAACACCGCCCGACCACGCCATACCTCCATTCCCTTCGCGTCATGTCGATCCGGAGGCCAAATCGCCAAAAACACCGCGCCAAGCCAACACCCCCAACCCAGCACCGCCATAACGGGATCCAAAACCCGTCTCGTAAACCGAAACGGAACCGTAGGAGTAACCCCATCTAGCGCGGTAGCAAGATGCGTCCCGAACAACAAAGCACATAGACTCAGCGAAACCGTACTGAGAATCACAGCAACCAGAGCCATGAAACTGTACCCTCCATTCCTCGACACAATATTTCCCTCAGAGGAAGGATTGGGCAAATCATTCGTCAACGCGAGAAACACATCGCGAATAAACGACGAGAAGGATGTGAAACACCCGCAGAACCCCGTCGTGAGACCGATATACAGCGGTATAGTCTTCTTGACGGTTTTATGTTGCTTTGCCTGCTCGGCGGCATCACTTGTATTGTTATTATTGTTGTTGTTATTGGGCTTGCCCCACTCCTCACGAAACAGTCTCCGATCCTCCTGAAAGAATCCCATCAGCAGGGAACCGCCGACATTAGCCCAGAGGACGCCGGTGACTATGGGGGCGCCTGGGTAGAAGGTTAGGGCTTGCAGGCCGAGACGGGCGAGAGTGCCGAAGATGGCGAAGAAGATTAGGTAGGAGATGGTGTAGAACTGAGTGAGTTTGTGGGAGATGGGGTGGAGGGTGGGTTCGGAGGGTTGCGCCTGGGGTGCGGATTCCAGTGGTGGTGAGGGGGGTTTCTCGTCCATGTTATTGGTGTTGGTCGCGGCGGCGGCGGCGTTTGATGATGCGCTTGGGTCTGAGGGCGCGGGGGCGCCATTGGGGGTGGTGGATGTGGGCAGTGACATGGTGAGGACTGCGGTTGTTGTTGGGGTGTTAGCGCATTGTGATGGTGTGGTGTGGTGTAGTGGATTGGTGGTGGTTAGATGGTGTGGAAGTTCTGTTCTAGTCGAGGGATGAAATGATGGTGTTTATCGGAGATAAAAAGTTGGTTGGTGGATCCCGCTCGGCATTCTTTCCGATGTAACTTGGTACTTTGTGCAGACTACTACTTAGTGTATACACTACAGTCTAGTCAGGGTACTCTACGAGATTCATTTGTAATCGCAATAAGCATGCATACTCAGAATCAACTATTCGCTAGCACAAACGCTCACACTGGGAGTCAGCCGATTCCCGGACCGTTACATCCAACCAAACGGGCATCGGAGAGCTCCAATTCAAGTCGGTGCATGAGAGGAATAAAGCAGATTCAAGTCATGAACTTTTCATCACTGGAGCCATCATTGTACTGTGTAGGTTCATAGAAAAAAGGTGGTATCACAGGGAAGAGAGATGCACCAGGTTGGATTCAGCAAACAATCCAGGTATCCAATTCCAGCCCAACCGCCAGCCAGTCAAACAAGAGAAACGCCATTCATCCGCCGCACAGGAAAGGGAAAATAGTGACATGAAGGAGCGGTCAAGCTGCAGATTGCAGAACTAAATGCGATACAGTGACCAATAAGAACAACAAAGAAACAGGTTGTAAGGAAGGGAAATCAATCCTCATTTAATAAGTGAAGGACTGTCATTCGTCAGACTGGCTAAATAGCACCAGGCAGTGACCTGCTCGCACGGCGCCGAGCGCTGATAGCAAGCACCACTAAGCCTTCTCCATTCCTGTCATAGAGACATCTTGAGGGGATGGCTCCTGAATTGGGGCCTTGATGTCCGCCGGGTACGGCTCATCCTGCTCTCGGGGTGGAGCCTCGATCGGCGCTTTGCCCTCTGAGCGCTTCCGACCCAATTTCTCACACCAGTGCTCAGCGCTGACCAGGGTGTCATTGACTACACCGCTAACCTGCGACATCATGTCCAAGCCCTCCTGGGCCAAGACGAGGATCCGATGGGCGCTAACGGTGGCGTCGGATGCCGCCGCCATGGAGTCCGGCGGCGGGTTGGAGGTTGACGCGATCTGGAACCGATGCGGCAGGGAGGTCAGATGCCGACGCACCAAGTTCCGCGCATTCTCCGGGAGCGCTCCCCCGGCATATTTCGAGACAATGTCCACCACGCGTTTCAGCGTCGCGAGCACATCCGCCTTGACGGCTTGGATCCGATTCGAGAGGAGGGTAGTGCTGGAAGCGTCCTGCTCTGCAGTAGAGTCACCATTCTGCTGTCTCGAGCTATCCCATTCTTTCAGGGCGGCCTTGAGAGCCTCGATCGCTTTGTCCAGCCGTCCATTTGCCCAGCGTAGCCAGGTCAGACAATACTGCAGGCTCCGGAGCGATTCCTCACTCATCGCCACGCCCAGACCGGAAGTCGATATCATCAGTCGGCTCTGCCATGTGGACGGAGTCTGCCGCGATGGACTGTCTCGATTGATGTCGTCATAATTGGGAGACCTATGATCATCGTAGGGTGGAGGACCCTCTCCCGGCGACAGCCTCATCGCCAGTTCTGGACCCTTCTCTACGTCGACCTCCGTAGACTGTTGCTCGTTGCTCACCTTACGGCGTTTAGAGCGACTAGACTGGGCGGACGAGGATACCCGACGCTGTAAAGCCCACCGAAGGCCACTTTCCACGCCAGTCTTCCGGCCTACAGTGCCAACGGTGTTGGCGACGGGAGAGCCGATGTTGCGCTCGAGGAATTCGGCGCTTGACTTGAAACGAGGGGAATAGGATTTAGAATTGGTATATGCCGACACAGAGCCGTTGATAGCGGACGAGATGAGGGGATGGGTGGAGGTGAGAAGAGATAGCAACGGCTCTGGTTGCTGCTTGGATTCGGGGCGATTCATTTGCGACGTTCGCGGTGATTGACCGTAGTCTAGTACCATCAACTGTTAAAACTCGACCTGGACAGGCCAAGGGCAAGGAAGGAAAAGGACATACCAGTGCGAAGGCCCTCCAGGGCTTGGGCGGCTTCGATATCATCCATGGATAGTACACTGGTGGCTCGACGTGAACGGTCGTCCGCTACGGTAGAGTGATCGACGTCCATCATGGGGGGAGGAACATGATGAAAAGGGGGATAGGCAGTGGGAGGGGCGGAGTCAGATGAGGAGTCGGTTGTTGAGGGCGAGGCCGTAGATAGCGCTGAAGTATGAGGAGGGCCAGTGGGCGCAGAGACGGCGTCTGGGCGCGCAGAGAGGGAGGTTTTCGGGACCGACCTGCCGTTGGAGCGGTGGTCCATGGCTGCCCGGAGGCCCGAAAAAGGAAAGAGGGTAATGGATGGAGCCTGAAATTGGCTCTAGTGGGTGTAAGGGGAGAATGAGAATTGAGGAGTAAGATCGGATGGCAATGGGGTGTGGGAGGAGGGACGAAGATCCCTTGTCGGAAGTTGTTCTGGGTTGCGATGGGATAATTGATTGCTGCTTTCTGGCTGAGGTTGGGGCACTTTCACGTGCAATCAATCCCGCAATGGGAAATTCTTCCCCCGCGCAGTTTGCTTAGTAGTACTTTCTTTCCTCCACTTACTTACTCCGTCACTAAGTAGTAGTTAGTTGTTGGTACTGAGCGTTTCAATGATTTATTCCATTCCTTACTGACTACCAGGGTGTTACAACATTGTCATACTGTCTTCACATCCACATGTACCTCTTACGATCGATGTCTGTTCCGGCACTTGCCAGAGGGTTTTTTCTCGTCACATGCACGCGACTCGGAAGTCGGCCGTGGATTTTCACGTTCAGCCCATGAATCATGACTCGTCTCACCATCTGATCGTGGAAACTACTGAATCCAATCCTGCTCGGCGCCTAATTACTCCATTGTCCCAAGCAACTCAGCATAATAATCACTAATAACTTTTAACTCTTTTCCGCCTTCACAACCCAATTCGATCGCTCTGACATGTGATGCCGCATCATATTGCGCCGCCCCACCGCCTGCCTTCCTGGCGCCTTCCACATGACTCCTGCAAGATTTAGTTGACCACTTATCCTGACTCTTTCCATTTCTTGTCTTTGGATTACTCAGCCCTTAACATACACCTGTCGACCATAGTAGCTTTACGGCTGTTATGTCGGCAAGTGATTGATCATTTAAGTGCCAGCCACTGATATGGATCACTACAATTGCCAGCAGGCTTACTCATTCCCTTTTAAGAATGCTGCGTCGCCAACGTGTTGGCACGTGACCACAGACCGTCATTCCGGCCGAGTGAACTCTTAGCCGCGTGATATCATGTGCACAAGTCGCTACGATTATGCTTTGCGTCCGAGATGTATCCCATGCTGAAGCCGGGGGTGCTTTAGATGCTGATGCTATGACTGACACATGGAAAGCAGTTATTTCCAGACTTTCCAGGTTTCATCTTCCAGCCAATAATCAGTTATTGATAGAGGTTACAAACACATCAGCCAAAGTCCCTAGCCAGATGGGGGACGGGAAAACAGATGGGTTGATCAATAAGGTAATCCAGGTTATTAATATCAGATGTTTGGTACTTTTGCAACAGTAGTCCCAGCGGACCGTGCATCGTGTTGAAGACGAAACCAAATTCTTGTCTGAGTGTCAGAGGTCTGGATTGGTGAAATTGGTTCTCAAAGTCCGTGGGGGTGTTTCAAGTGCATTTGATGAGAAAGTGCCTAGAGTGCGGAGAAAATTGGTTGCGGTTTGGGGGTAAGTTTGAGGTGTATTCTCCCATGCCTGACAGTAAATGGGAATAAACTGTCTACTTTACTTGTGTCTGGTGTTCAAGGCCAAGCCTAGTCTAGATGAAGACTTGAGAATTTAAGACAACTAATTCTACTGTGTCAATCATAGACCCGCTATGTGACTGTTATCAATCTATTAAAAGCGGAGCATGAGTCACATGGCTGCCAGTCACCTGATCCGGCAGCGCCGATGCCGCATGAGATACAGCAGAAAGTCAACAGTTCCCAATCTTGGGTCTGCACCTTCTTGCTCCCAACGTCAATTCCAGCTGCCTGATCATCTACTGATATTCAGGTCCCTTCGCTGGCGTCGCCTGTCCTTACCTTCCTCATCTTCTATCCATTCCCCCATCTCCCAACCCTAATTCCTTCAATTCGATGGCGTTCGCACGTCTCGCCGCCCGGCGGTTGCCCGTCGCCCGTCGGCTCGTCCCCAGCATTGACTCACTGCCCCAGCAGCGATTCTTCTCCATCTCGCAACATGTGAAGTCTCAGAACAAAGCTGCCGTGCCCAACCCCGATCCTGCTGCTGACTCCGTATCCGTGGCTTTCGTCAATGATCAATCTCCCTACATGTTGCCGACCTACGTGCGGCCGGCGCCGGTCATGGTCAAGGGCCAGGGATGTTACTTGTGGGATATGGAGAACCGGAAATACCTGGACTTGACGGCTGGTATCGCAGTCAACTCTCTGGGACACTGTGACCCCGAGGTGGCCCAGATTATCGCTGAGCAAGCCGAGGTGCTTGTCCACGCCTCGAACCTCTACTACAATGCGTGGACCGGAGCTCTCAGCAAGCTCTTGATCGACGTTACTAAGGAGTCCGGTGCCATGCGCGATGCTTCCCAGGTCTTCATTTGCAACTCCGGAACCGAGGCCAACGAGGCCGCCATCAAGTTTGCTCGCAAGGTCGGTCGTTCGCTCGACCCCTCCGGCGCGAAGCACGAAGTCGTCTCCTTCCACAACTCCTTCCATGGCCGCACCATGGGCGCTCTGTCTGCAACCCCGAACCCCAAGTACCAGACTCCCTTCTCTCCCATGCTGCCTGGCTTCAAGTACGGCAACTACAACGATGTGGCTCAGCTCGAGACTCTCGTCACCGAGAAGACTTGTGGTGTGATCGTCGAGCCCATCCAGGGTGAGGGAGGTATCAATGTGGCTACCCCGGAGTTCCTCGTCGCTCTGCGCAAGCGCTGTGACGAGGTTGGTGCCGTTTTGATCTTCGACGAGATCCAGTGCGGTCTCTCCCGGACTGGCTCCTTCTGGGCTCACGCCCACCCATCTCTCGCACCTGCTTCTGGCGAGGCAGCTCACCCCGACATCCTGACTTCTGCCAAGGCCCTGGGTAACGGTATCCCTATTGGTGCTACTATTGTCTCCGAGAAGGCCGTGGCCAAACACATCAAGCCCGGTGACCACGGTACCACCTATGGTGGTAACCCCCTGGTGTGCCGTGTCGCTCACCACATTGTCAACCGTCTGGCGGACCCCGAGCTGCAGAAGTCTGTTGAGACCAAGGGAGACCTGCTTGTATCTGGATTCAAGGATCTCCAGAAAAAGTACCCCAACGTCATCTCGGAGATCCGCGGACGCGGACTGATCCGTGGTGTCCAGCTCTCCCCGGAGTTTGTCTCCAAGGCCGGCGATTTGGTTGGTGCTGCCCGGGAGCGCGGCATGCTGATCATCACGGCAGGCGAGGGCTGCATCCGCTTTGTTCCTCCTTTGACCATTACCGAGGAGCAGATCAAGTCCGGCCTCAAGATTCTGGAGCAGGCTCTGGAAGCCGTGGTTGCTCAGGCTTAAAGTGGTGCGCGAGTGTCCCTAAAACGATCTACACTAAAAGTTAATTACCGTTTCTCGGCCTGTGCATATATTCTACTTGTGATGTGACATGCTTTATGCTATTGGATCCCGGGACATTTATATCTGTGTTGTTTCTTATATTGATACCTGCTACATTGGTATATAGACGGCGGGATAGAATTTAGAATTGACGATGAATTACTCACCATCCCAGTATTGAATTCACGTATGAGGGCACCGATATTTATTGATCGCGTCCGAACAAGGGTTCTTCACCATGCGTGGCCATGCCGCACCTAGCCCCTCACAAGCTAAGGGACGAGACCGACTGCAACCTCAAAGGACATGCATGTTTCTCACCTACCCACACCGGACTAACCGCTGCTGGCCGGACCTTCCTTAAAAGGAACTACTTGTGACATGGGTGTCTTCTCCCCAAGTCTGCACTCTACGCTCTTTTCTATTTAGCTTCAACACCTTGGCTTTGAGACAAGATCGACCTGACAGCTTCTGGACAACATTGCATGTCATATTCCTCTGTCGTTATTGCTTACGGAGATGGGTTCACAGGCAACAAATCACTGACATTCCGGCATTTTATGCCTATTATCAATACGTCGCACAAAGCACAACAGACTTCTGTCACTGCATCTAGTACTCACTTTGAAAGCCCATCGTTCATCCAGTCTACTTCTGACATATCATCTGAGGTGATTTAATTTTATTTCAAAGGTAACACTGCATAGGCTACTCAAACATGACACGACTAAGATACATGGAGAACAAATGAGCCGCTGAAGTAAACACATCCGCCCGGTCATCAACGCGCATTATCCAAGAGAACGAAGGAAGAAGCCGAACATATCATAATACAAACGATGCCATAACTTTCACTGACCACCATATACACCCAATTCTTTACAACCGATGCATCGCTCCATGAGAGCAGTACATTCCCGCCGCAACAGATCCCATATGGATAGGACGTCCATTGCTGCACATCGACCAGCTAGTACCCTCAGGGCCACAGATGATAGCCCCATCGACGCAAGGCTTGCCAGGAACGTACCGGGCACTCTCATCGTCAGCAGCGCCAGCGACACTAGCATCGTTCTGCGAGTGCGAGACCCCGGTGGGGACGGTCGCAACGCGCGCAGCCTCTGTTCCAAACGACGAGGCAACCACCTTAGCGGACGAGGAGGCCGCGGGTGTACTGCCAACAACTTGAGCAGCAACGTGGGAGGTAGACACAGTCGGCCTGGACGCAGTCGGCTTGGGGGTAGACACAGGGGCATCTTTGACAGAGCTAGAGCTAGAGCCGGAGCTACCACTCGAGCCACTGTTACCCGCATCCAAGAAGGGCGCATCACCAGTGCAAGTAAACCCGGTGTTGCTGCCATTGATACTGCCCTCAACCGAAGGTCCCGGCAGGGGGAAGTTGACATCATAATTCTCGATAGTCGTGCACTGCCCGGGCCCATTAACATTGGCGATGAAGATCGGCGGCAGCGAACTAAATGCATCTCGCTTCCGCATCTCCTCCACGTCCCTCTTCTTACTATCACCGTCCCCAATAGTAACCTGCGCACAGTTCATATACATCTCCCGGTTCCCGACCTTATTGAACCACGTCCAAGTGAGCAGCGCATCGCCTGTCGGTGCATCTGACGGGATCGTGAACTCGTACGATTCCGTGAGAGGACATCCGCCCAGCATGGAGTGAATCACCTGGAAGGATTTTCCTGTGTCGTACGACAGCGAGATCTGGCATGACCCGCCGTCGTGGGTCGCGCTGCCTTGGAGGTCCATCTCGTAGGTGCCGCCGGGACTGTAGGTCGCTACGGACCGGAAGGGGTCATTGGCATAGCCTTTGCAGGGGTAGTCGCTGCCGCTGGAGTCGAGGGGGTTCGTGTATGAGTAGTCCTTTTTGGATTCATCACCGTTTGGGTCGAGCGGGCTGCGGATCGGGTAGGGGTTGGACATCTGGATGTGTGCTGAGACGCTTGAGGCCAGAAGGCCGTAGGCGAGGAGAGCGGATTTCATTTTGGTGTCTTCACTGATTCAATAGTTGTACAAGAAGTTCCTAATATGGTATATCCAGAGATATATAGGAGATAATTATGTCTCGAGGTAGACAAAGTAAAGACAATTAATGCATGATGAAGCTGATACAGAAAAAAATCCACCATCTTTATATCCCCCAGCAGCGCCACTATCACCTCCCAACCAGCAACCAAACTCTCCCCAAGGTATGCACACAGCCCACTGATAACCGCCTATTCCCCGGGGTGACGATGCATTCCAACATATCCCCCAGGTGAATAATAAGCCTTGACATGACCATCGTCGTACTCGCCATCGTGGCTCCTGGCAACGACAGCCAAAACCTTTCTCCGATCCAACCCTCCCAACACTCTCACCATCAACCTCCCAAAGTAGAATTTTTCTCAAGAATGAAGGGATCCCTGCGTTTCATATTTTGCCCGTGGAATACTAGTCTATCAACAGGGCAACAACAATAGGTATGTCCGGAATGCTGGCCCCGTCGGCTCTGGCATTCCACATCGTCCCGCGCCCATTAGGAACGGATGGACGGATGGATGGATGGTTGGATACCCTGTCAGCCGAAAGTCTCTTGAAGGGAATTTTGTCAGTCGGATGGATATAGGGAATGTGATTGGGTAGGTTTTGATCAGGAGGCATCGTCAGTAGGGGTGGGTACCTGCGTGGCAACTGGCAAGGTTTGCGAGGACAGGGAAGTAGGAATGGGATGGGATTGTCTTCAGGGAGGTACTAGGTAGGTGGTCGTCCTAGGAACAAACAAGCTTGGGTGGAGTGGAGGGGGTTAGTTAATGCTCTGTTTGAATCCTAAACTATTGTTAGAGGGGGTTTGATTCGATTTGATTTTGTTGATTGACTTTTTGGGGATATGGTTCGGTATTTGGCTTGGGAAACAGTTACACGTCATGGGCTTCGTTGCCTACAGTAATACGTAGTGATAAATTGCCTTGAATAATCCTTTGGTATTATGTGATCTATTTACTTTTTGTTTCCCCATACACCCATGACTCAATAACGCTCATTCATAATTCATGCACGGCTGAGGGACTCGCCCTCCTCGGCCTTCTGGAGACCGTACTTCTTCAGACTGTTTGACGGAGAATGTTAGCTCTTTTTTCATTTTGGGAACGAAAAGAAGTAGGGTCATACCGGATAGTCTGGATGGCAACGAAACCGGTGGTGTCGGTGGGCTCAAAGTCGTCCAGGGAGTCCATGGAGGCCTCCTGCTCGGAGTAGAGCTTCTCGGTGCTGGAAGAGCGACCGAGGATGTAGACGTGGCCCTTGTAGCAGCGGAGACGGACCTCACCGTTGACGCGCTATCAAGTTTGTTAGATAATACCGTCGAGCTATTTGGTTTTATGGGCACTTACGCGCTGGGAGAACTTCAGACTGTTCTCGATGAACTCACGCTCAGGGCTGAAGTAGCTGTGGGAGGGTTAGAATATATGTTATATAGTCCAAGACTGTAGAACACGTACTATCCGTTGTAGAGCTGGATGGACCAGTTGTGGGTGACGAACTGGTCACGCAGGGCGCGGACCTGGCCGTCCAGGACCAGACCCTCGAGGTCAAGGTGGGCATCGCGGAGGATGGTCATGGCGGGGGCTGCAGCATGTTAGCAAGTCCTAACTGGAAGTGCAGTGTGGGGTGCAAGACACATACAGTCGTAGCAGCCACGGCTCTTGAGACCGATGAAACGGTTCTCGACAATGTCAATACGGCCAACACCGTGGGTGAAACCGATCTTGTTGAGGGTGTAGAAAAGCTCAACGGGGTCGGTGTACTCCTTCTCGGGAGTGACAAGCTTGGTGGGAACACCCTGCTCGAAGTGGATGGTGAGGTCGGTGGGCTCGTTGGGAGCGGTGATAGGGTCGGCGGTCATGGTCCACATGTCAGCGGGGGGAGTGTGGTTGGGGTCCTCCAGGACACCTATCGACTGGTCAGTAAAATGATAAGTAAACTAATGCCAATGGTTCACTTACCAGCCTCGTAACTGCAGTGGGCGGAGTTGGCGTCTATACCAATAATTAGTACACTTAGAGCAATTACACGCGGAAGAGCAATTTGACGAACCCATGGACCAGGGCTTAGCCTATATCGTACTATATTAGCCTGTATTCAATCAAAATCGTATAGAAGCCACTCACCTTGGTGGAAGTAACGGGGATGCCGGTCTGGGCGGCGTAGTCAAGCAGATCATTGCGACCAGCGAAACGCTTGAAGAACTTAGGGTCACGCCAGGGGGCAATGACCTTGATGGAGGGCTGGATGGCGTAGAAGGCGAGTTCGAAACGGACCTGGTCGTTACCCTTGCCGGTGGCACCGTGGGAGACGAACTGGCAGCCTTCGCGCTGAGCAGCGCGCATCTGAGCGCGGGCAATCACGGGGCGAGCCAAGCTGGTACCGAGAAGGTAGCGACCCTCGTAGATGGCATTGCACTCTGCGATGTGAGATTAGCGGACTGATCGGGGCATGTAGCCGGACTAGCAGTCTTACGGATGGCGGGGAAGCAAAGCTCGGTGATGAATTCACGGCGCAAGTCCTCGATGATCATCTTCTTCGCACCGATCTTGAGAGCCTTGGCCTCGACAGCGGCCCAGTCCTCCTCCTGGCCGACATTGCCGAGGAAGCAGACGACATCGTAGCCCTCCTCTGCGAGCGATTGTTAGTCGAGTCGATCGAATTTCGACCGGAAAAAGGGAGAAAAATGTACCGATGAGCCAGCGCAGAATGCAGCTGGTGTCAAGACCGCCTGCAATGGAAATTGTCGAGTTAGTGCACCGAGCCTTATCAAGACCGCAATATTGCGGGGTCGGGCGGGCGAGAACATACCGGAGTAGGCCAGACAGACACGGGGCTTTTCAGAGGCCATTGTGGTTGTGTGAAGGGGATTGGTAGGGGAAATCGGATAGACCGGCGGGAGAAGTAGTTGTTGGGCAGCAAAGAAGGATGAAAGAAGAGACTTGGGAAAGAAAAAAGATCGCTGGGGAAGATCAGTTTTCGCGATGGCTCATTCAGGCGGTCGATGCAGGTCGTTGACTCATCCGGAGTCGGAGCTAGTGCCTTACGTAACGATTTTATCGACGAGCCAATCAGCGACTGTGGATCGCCCTGCATCGATAGGGAAGTCATTATCGCTTCGTCCGATAAGTAATCTCCGTGAATAATGACTCACTGCAATACTCGGGGTAACTATGCTTGCTGTGAGTCCTGGATAGCATTGGAGGGGACAGATCCAATAGCTAGATCATACCTTCCTCCAATTCCATACATTGACCAGAATCAGTACCTTTTGACTTGCAAAGAACAGGGCAGTAGAGGGGATATCTCTGTAGTCACGTGCGTCATTTCCCCGACGGCTAATACAAGCCCTCCGATATGGATCCGGGGAAGGGCACTGGTTCCTGATTTTGTCTGAACTCCCACAAAGTCAGTTCTTGTGTATTGTTGAGCGCATATGAATATATGCGAGCTAAGCAGAACAGTATAATTAATTTTGGAATATCCTGTCAGCTTATTTTGCTGCTCAACTAATTCAATTCTGTAAAACAGAGAAAGGATCGCACGCCCTGAAGTAATTATATGTTTCTACCCTTGAAGCCAAATTCGTCATCTTAATTGACCACCATCACTTTCCTGTCCTAAATTACGTACTGAGTAAGAAGGCTATCATCGGCCAGTGGAGCATCATATGAAATATTAGCACTTTCATGAATTAACTATCGCCTGTCTCTAGAGTAGACCTAGTAGCTACTACTTGTCTGTCAAGATGCTCCAATTGCTTCAATCTCCGCTCCCCAGTTCTGCATATTTCCAGCTGACATTACAATCAGATAAAGTATAATTGTATATTTCGTTAGCTGTTGACGGTTATACCAGCTCGGTCTCACTACTAGTTCGGTTTTGTCTCTAAACCCTAATATTCAAGCATCGATTGGGCGCAATACTAAAAGGGCTGAGAGCAGCCAAGGTTGTCTAGAGCTTCCTTAATACCCCACTACTGCAGCTAAGAATAGACAGTAGTACGAATAGCTTTCCCCAGGAAATTGAAGTGGCGCTAGAGCAATTTCGCAGAACGAACATCAGTGGCCAGGTCATCTATCGATCGTTTCGGACGAGTGACGCCCTGCTTTCGCTGTAGTGTAGATGTTACGGATTGCTACCGAGAGGAATTGAGAGCAAGTTTGAATGTAAAATAATTACTACCTGTTAGATAGCCGTAGGTGGTAAAATCAATCTCTGGACCAGGGCAATGAGTCACACTTGGCCGTAGAGACACTGCGGGCCCATATATCCCGTCACGAATGGTTACCGGACGATCGTTATAGCCTAGTTCGTCTAGAGTAACACCACCCAGATGAAACAGTCTATCTTTTCTCTAATGGACTAGAGAACATCTTAGTCTGTCATGTACACATAAATCACTTCAAATTTCCCAGATAGGGCAGAGACTCTTGTGTAATGAGGCTATAGACACCTTCATGTCTAGAGACTTGTTCAAATGGTATGTACATAGCTTAGGCTTTGATCAGAACAATAGGTCTGCTATATACATCAGTACCATATAGTATAAGCTGTTGCAATGCACACTTCCATCTTTCTTTGGTTCTACAGCTCAGGACTCTTGAAAGTTCTGGATAGGAGACTAACAGGAAGCATGATCAAGATATGCGGATGGCTGCTTTGCTGTTCCCATTTTCCTGACCGACATATTTTCAACATCTTAAGATAATAAGGTTATTATAATCTTCTTTCTACTTTCGCTGGTACTGTGCAATTCCTAGCTGTGGTGTGAAGCATCTTGTGCTTATGCCGAGAGCTGGCAGGATTATGCATCTATTATATAATCAGCACTAGTCCCGATTAGCTGAACCGGCCGGACTTCTTCCCAAGTATTAACCTTCTTTCTTTGCTCCTCAAGCAGCATTCTTAAGATGGCGTATCTCAGATCTTCTGCGTTCAAGTCCCTGCTGAGGACTCGGGCATCTTCCCTATGCCCCCAGCAAAGGCGCTGGGCCCAAGTGCACGATGTCCGTTTCCTCGCCACACACCACGATCCCAACCAAGTGCTGGACAGGTACCGCTCGAAACTCAAGCAGAAAGCCCAAGCGTAAGTCGACCGCGACAACAGTCATGACCGGCTCACTCACTCCTCTCACCGTAGAGAGGGACACCAAGACATCGATTCTCTGAAGGAGGCCTACAAGGAGAAGATTGAAGAGTTCCGTCACAAAGCAACAACTCCTCTCACTCCGGAGCCACCCAAGTCCTCGCCCTCCCCGTCCACGACCGGTCCTTCACCCCCTCCTCCTCCACCTACTCCCCAGGCTCGCGCCGCCTCCTCCGCCACATCGACTGGAATCAGACCTCTTGACTCGTTCATCGACGTCGAGAAAGTGCGCGGCCTCCCGGCCAAGGAAATCGAGGCCATCTGGCGTCTTCGTTTTGCCAACAACTCTCATTCGGTCTGCGCCGTTATTCCGGTAGAAACATACCAGCGCATCGTCTCCGCCGCACGCCAGAACCCTCAATTTGTTCTTCCCCTACCCCGTACGCAGAGTGAGGCGCAGACCGCGGAGGAGAACGCAGAAACCGCCAAGGGCGGTGCGGACATTCATTTCCTCCAATGGGGTTTCCATCCTCCAGCGTCCCCGACCGCTTCTTCCGCTGCTTCGGCCAACGACCACACTTCCACGATCATTTTCACAGCATTGGCTTCGTATCAGCTGCATGGCTCGTATGCGCAGCCGCATACAACGGTCACGCATTATCTGGATCTGGCGGATGAGAAGGGTCTGGTTCTGATGAATGGCCAGGTGATGCCCGATTCCGGAGTATCTGCGACAGATGCCACCTGGCTGGTTAGCTGTGTTCAGCGGTTCTATGACTTTGGGGGTCAGGCGAATGGACGGAAAGGCGAGCTTCTGCAGGCGTTCACTCGCGGTGACGTGCAGAACTTCAAGGTTGAGGACTTGATGGCAGAGGCCGAGAAGTTGTAAGGGTCCCACTAGTATTGTAGATAGATAGATTGTACGATATACGTTTTACCAATACGCAGCCTTTCCCGCGCGGGTATTTAGCTTGTAATCAGCCTCGAGGTTGATGAGTGTTGGGGGTCAAGCTATCCATACCCCACAGCATTCCCGGGGAGATAGTGAGGAAGATGCAACAGCAGCTGATGTGAGAGTGACTGGCTGTCGCCGGTCCGCCAACCAATCGGGCTTACAGTGGCTAGTAGGACTACTAAGTATTACTACTACTAGTGCTTAGTTCTCTCCTCTTTAAAGCCCCCCTGTCTTTCACAGCCTTGTCCTCCCTAGTGTCCAATCAAATGCATGGTGTCATTCCACTTGCACTCCGCACTGAGTCAGTAAATGCTTCGTCGCAGAGCCTTGTCTCTTAGACTGAGGCACTATAATAGTACTTCACATCTGCCCTGACTTCCCCAGGATTTTGATTTCAGTTTCGAGCGATAACTCTATAGAGCCCCAAATCTTACGAAAATATCCACTCATTTTTCTTCACAGCTTCCACATAACTTTCACTGGACTTATCTTTATAGCCTCAACTGCTCGCTCGTTTTCTCGACCATTCACTATGATGAGAGATGCAGTAAGCTTGGATGTATGGCGTCTTATCTTTGAGCAGTGCACCACTCAGGATCTGTTCCACCTCTGCTTGGTCGACAAGATCTTTAACTCGATTGCGACACCCGTTTTGTACCGATCTATCTCCCTGGTGGCTTATGAGAATCTCTCTGGCTCCCGTAGGTTGTCCAAGTCCACAGAAACGAAAACGGAACCAGAGTTGCCTACAGGCCCATGGCTTCTATTATCTCGACTGGAAGCCGACGAAAATCACACTTTACGAGCTTGGGTACAGGAAATCAATATTTCGAGTCCTTCTGCTTGGGCAGACGAGGACTTCCTAGAGCGACTCCAGAGCAATGATTGCTTGGCCACACTGATTGCCCGTCTGCCAAACCTTCGACGGATTACCATCGGCTTTCCCAGTATTCAATCGACAACATTGATTCGCACCATTTATGAGCATAAAAGGAAGCCAGAACTTCTCCTACTCAACCAGTATAACGAGGAGGTTAATTCTAGCTTGGCGGAGCAGACTCTACCCCGTGTCACGACTCTCTCTGCATCAGTGAACCCGGCAAATGACCGAAATAGGCCAAATAGGCAGATACCCACGTTACAAAGATTGTTTTTCAAATGCTCACATCTCCGGTCGTTCTCGCTTACTGTCATGAGACAATATGGTGGTTGTGTTATAAGGATGCCAAGACATCCTGTTATATGGAGCTTTCAGCTTACAGGCGAAGAAACATTCCCTCCACTCGAGCATCTTGCCCTTGACGGATATCGGATGGACGATCAGCAATGGAGGTTTTGGAGTGATGGGCTTCGGTGGGACAAGCTGGTGTCACTAGCCGTAGGACCGCAGAGGTGCGCTGGCTTGTTTCGATGTCTAGTTGGCTTTACCAGATCACTAAAGATCCTTGAAGTGTCTGTCTGGGAAGGCGAAGGCGATGATGAGCGAGAGGAACTCATCGAATGCCTTTCATCATTTGATTCTCTGGAAACCCTGGTTTTAAAAGGGTACATGTGCCCGGTTGAGGTGATTTCCCGTCACAGTAACCTATCTACTCTCTGTCTGCATAAAGAGGAATCTGCCCGCAAGGCGCATCCCCGACAAGTCCTAACAGCGGAGGAGCTCAGTCAGCTCGATGTCAACTGTCCCAAATTGAAGTCACTTCAAGTGGGAGTCAGGAGAGAGAACGATCAATGGGTAAGCCAATGTATCCTCTGTCTTATACTATCACATGAACCGAGATCTAACCACACCATAGCCCGACGACGTCTTCGACAGACTAGCAACCGGTTTCCACCACCTCAGGAGCCTATCTATGCACTTTGAACTAGGCCTCTCCGACATACATAACCCCATCAAGCCTTTTATAAATTATGCCTCTGTGAGGAGCATCGGCCAGAATTACTTTGACCGTAGAAAGCAGGCGGGCATTGAAGTATTCGAATCGTTCACCTTGACCGTCTGGACAGGTAAATACTTCCGTCGTTTCCCACAATGGCCACCAATGTACGCCGGTTTTGAGAAGAAATTCTCAGCGACTTACCAGATATCCTTACCGAGTGATTCCTCCGGTGAGGTCCAAGTCCGCCATTTGGAGAAAGAGCGATTGGACCTGATTCAGTCCAAGAAGATCAAAGTCCATTCCTATGAGATGTTGCAACTTGCTAACCAGGTTGCTGCAGCCGTGGAAGGCCCAAAGGTCGAGGATTGCTCGGAGTGAGGAAGCCTTATTCTTTCTTTTTATGCTTGTCCTGGGGCTGGGGGTATTGCCTAGCATATGTTGGTGATGATGTATATGTATTTGTGCTGGTATGGAATGTCGCAGTGCATTTGTCATTATGGTACATCAGATATCTATTTTACTTGATGTTTCTTTCAATGTTCATGCTAATAACCTACCTTGAAATACGATATCCACATGTATTATGTGAAGAAAATATAACTACGCTTGGAAATACCCCCTAACCACAGTAACTAGCACCATCTCGCAACCAATTAGTCCGTAAAGGCCCTCAGGATACAATATTGTGATAGTGTGTTGCATGTAGACAAGGGCTCTGATGCTTCTGTAGATTACATAGACACAGTCCACGTTAATGTATACCATCGTATAGTATTCATATGCTATATAGCAAACATAACCTATTTACAAACCACGCTCCCCCACACCCACCCCACCAACCAACCCCTTAATAACCCCTCATGAAGAAAACGCCGTTTCAATCTCAAAGCTAACATCATTATTGAACGACGTCTTCGAATCAAACGTCTGCACACCACCATTGCTAGCAGCATACAGAACATTCTCATAATGTCTGAAATACCTCGTCGGGTAACTCCACGAGCGCAACGAAGTACCCTCACCATTCAGCGCAGCCTGGGGACAGAAAGTAGCATCCTCATGGAACTGCTTCGTGCCATCATTGGCATTAAGCAACAACTCAAAGTTATAATGCCGGATATAGCTGCCAGGGGTATCGACCGACTCAAACGAGAAGCACTGGCTGTTAGCCAAACCAGTGACAACAGTCCAACTAGCTTCCTCCTTCAACGTCGTGGAACTATCATCATCCACAACCTGAGTGTTCACAGTGGTATCAGTATGCGCGATATACCTGGTCGTGTACCCCGGGGTCGTGACACGCAGCGAGACAACCTCTCCGGAGGTAAACGACGGACCGCTAACCAGCGAGCCAACGACGTATTTAGCAGCCACGATGTTCTCCTGGACGGAGTTCTCGGTATCATCCGACGGATATCCGGAGGTCATCACACCCTCGTAGAAGGTACCCTGGGCGCCGTTGCTGTTATCACCACCAATACCCAGGATAATAGCACCCTCCTTGCTCATGGGGTTATAGCCAGAGTAATCCGGACGGACACCGCTATAGTATGTGGACAGGGAGCCAGAGGCAGCATTAGCCCCGCGAATAGCCCACTTATCAGCGCCGCCCTTGACCGCGGCAGTGACGAAGCGGTAAGAGATAGACGGATCACCGGAGTTATATCCCTCGTCGGCACCAGAGAAGAGGTTGTTCTCCATGTCAACCATGATCCAGGGCCCATCGCCGGCGCCGTAGCCCCAGGCGGTGCTGTTACCGAGGTAGATGGCCTCCATGTGGCCGGCGCCGGTGTCAGTGCTGCTGGTCTCGGCATTGCCGTAGTCGAAGCAGCAGGCGTCGTTGTAGTGCGTGCCGTCCAGGACGGCGTACATGCCTTCGGCCTCGTCGCCGGTGGCGGTGCCTGTGGCTTCGTTGTTGCGGTAACCCGTGCCGGGGGACATGAAGACTCCGTAGGCCTTTTGGCCGTTCAGGGTGACGGGGGCGCCGATGGCGCTGGCCAGGTTGTCGTAGCCGTCGGTGTCTGGGCCGTCGAAGCCACCTGGGGGTGCTTGGGTCAGGTGGTTGCCGTTGCCGGATTGGTCGTAGATGATGGTGATCAGGCAGGTGGTGTTGGCGCAGAAAGTGTCTTGCGCGGAGGCGTCAGCGACGCCGCCAGCTGTGAGCGGGGAGATGGTGGTGGTGGTGTCATCGGAGCCGCGCTGGAGCTGGTAGAGGGCGCCGCTGAAGGAGCTGTATAGGGCGCGGGTGGTGCTGTGTGCGGCTACGCAGGGAGTGTCGCCGGCTTCGTAGATGTCACAGGGACCGGCGCTGACGGTGGCGGCTAGCCCTAGGGCGAGGAGGTTTCGGCGGGAGAACATGGTGGTGGATGGAGTACTGCCTGCTCAGGAAGGTCTGGGCTAGGAGGGGACTCAGACAGTAGTAGGATAGGCCGCTTGGGGAAAGAAGTCATGCTCCTAGGGTGAGAAGGGGGGCTTATTTATATTCTTCACTGCAGTACAGTGCCCATGCATGGAGTGCATGATATGGGAAGTCTAATTACATGTGTGGCTTCAGGGGTCAGGGATTTTCCTCCAATATTGGGACATCCTGTATACATTGTCAAGTAACCGGTCGGTTAAAAGGCTCACTTTCGAAGAAGCAGGAATGCGTTGTTCCACCTAATGTCAAGCGACGACGGCATTCCGGCGGGCGTGCAGGGCGCCGTGGAGTATGTACCCCGCAGGATGGGAGGGATTTAGTTGATTTAGTTCCTGAAGGCTTGACAAGGGCATTGTCCGTGCCTAGGGCTAATGCCAGTGCCGCCGGGGTTTTGCCCGGAGGGGATGCGGGGGAGGAGACTAAACTATGTTGCCCGCTCATCACGGTTCGTCACGTTTCTTCAGGGATCTGTTCCTCCTGGATCAAGCCTCGGTAGTTATAGAGGGGATGGAGGTGCCGCATTCCTGTGGAAGTTTGTTTTGTAGAGGGTTGCTGAATGCTTATCCGGAGGCAGTGTGTTTTCGAGTAATGGGCCATTTTTTGAAGCTACAATTTGGATGCCATTACCCCGGATATTGAGGAATGAATGTCCCCGAATAGCTGCATGATGATCGGAACGATATCCGCTTTGCAATAAGTATAGTCGAAATAGCATGAAGTAGACAAAACAACCGACCCGTGTCCGTCGTACGATCTTTACCCCTGGGAAGGGGGATGGCTTTAACCGGTGCAGTGAGGGGAACCAATGTTCTTCAAACCATGTGGTCATGCTAATTGAACTCTATCAGGATATTTCCAGTCTTGTCTTTGAATTAAAGCTGTGAATGGCTGCGTTTGAATGTCTAGCGTACCGGACCCACTAAGCACAGCCCAAAGGAGATGCCGTCGGTTATATCATGATGCATGAATAGCCCTGCCGACTATTGACTTCCGGAGCGTCTGTGAGAAACGCGGACAACTACCGGACACCTTCCGAGACAGTCCATGACATAGCTCTATGGGTCAACTTATATGGCCAGAATAGACATGCTCTGAACAAGCTAAAAGGGGAGATTGGATGCCAAGCGGCCCTCCGCATCGTCGTGACCCTCGGCAGGCTCGGGCCGCCCGGGTTCCTGGGCACGTTGAACCCAAATCAAGAAGCTGACCTGGTTTGCTTGGCGAGGAGACATTGCGTGAATCTTATTCTCTGAACTAACTTCTCAGAAGCTTATGGTGTAATAGTTTGCCCCCCTAGCACTAATGTTGACTGTCTGCTCGCCTCAAATCTTCCACAAGGGCATTCATATTTGGTGGACGACCCAAGAACCTCTCCAGCATCTGAAACAAGTCTTGCTGGCCGCCACCGTTTTGCAGAATCTCGCGACGGTACTTCTCCCACTTGTCCATCTGGAATGGGCCTTCAGCAAAGACAAAAAGAAAGACGTCCTGGGCCATTGCCGTGCAGCTGCAAGAGAGTTAGCCTTCACGAATGCTACAATAGAGCAAGTAGTCTGGATGGGAGAGGTACATACATGAGATAAGCATAGTAGCAGACATCATAGCCCGCTGTCAGATGACTGAACGTTCCAAATGCATAGCCGTCTCGGCACTCGGAGAAGTCCATACTTTCAACCTCCTCACGGAGGTCATACCAGAGCTTCTGAACATCCAAATTTGAAATCTCTGCATCCGTCTTGAGACTATGGATTTGCAAGTCGAAGATGGAGATTGACCTGCTCAAGTCAGATTAGTAATTTTCGGAGACATGAAGCAGAAGCATACAGCTGGTACAAATGATAAAGCCCTCGGTTTAGGTAATGGTGCTTGATAAGACGGTCAACTAGATCCTCAGGAATTTTCTTTGGCGGATGCGGCAAGTTAGGATGTTGCCTGAGCCACTCAACCAGGTAACTATTCTCTAGCGTAGTGTAGTGGCAGCTGAGGCCCTGCAGAACCTCTTTCATCCAGCACCAGTTCTCGAGCATCATACTAGGCATCTCTCCGAAGTCAGGGGGAAGCCGATAGCCATGAAAGCGGACGTATTTTGTTCGTGCAAGGAGATCGTGGATTCCATGACCCATTTCTGTGTTTTAGGTTAGGATATATTCAAGGTTGTCTGATTTAGGCTTACCGTGGAAGAGGGTTACCACTTGATGGTGCTTGAGCAAGGCACAACCGGTGGGAGTGGGAGTAGGGAAGGAACACATGAGGATTGTGGCAGGGTATTGCCGACTGCCATCCGGGCGGAGGTAACCCTGAAATTCTCTGTTAGTCTGGATCGAGTGCGATATCACTAATGTAGAGGCTGGCGCATACACATTGGAGATTAACACTTTGGTTACCGCGATATTTGTTTTCTCTCCATAGCAGATCAAAATACAGATACCCAACAAACTGCTTGGTCGGCGCCTTCTCCCAGACAGAGAATACCCGGACGGACTCGTGCCAGAGGCTCTCCTTCTCAGCTTCGACAGATTCGAACTGGAGACCCAAAACAGAGGCGAAAATACCCAGCATTCCTATGGCTGTTTGTTCGAGGGGATAGAACTCAGATAGCTGCAGCTGGTCAACCGCAACTTCCTCTTCTACTAACCGCATGTAATAGGGTTTATCCCACGGAGGAAATCCCACACCATCTTTGTCACACTTGTCTTTTATATCCCTCATCCTCCTCTGCTGCAACACCGCAATTTCATCCTTGCCGCGGGCGCACAGTGTCTCCTTCAGCCCATTCAGAAACCCACCTAGCCATTTCGGATCCTTCACCATACGTTGCTGCAGCCGATACCCAGCATGTGTAGAATGGTGCAATTGATGGGCCCGTCGAGCCCGTCGACGGACAATTTCTTCAAACAATGGCTGATTAACCTTAAGCTTCTGGTTGTCGGCCAAAAACATCTTCTTCCGCGTTCCGGGGCGACGAGCATAGGTCAACACTGCCAGTGTACCTCCATTCGCAAAGGGCACAAATAGCTTTTCTTTCTCACCATCCGACTTCCACTTCCCCAAGTGACTCGCTGGTACTCCCTCCAACTCGTCCCGTGTAAACCATACTCCACCATCTTCCCTTGATAAATTTTCCTGGAACTTCCTCTCTATCTGCTCAATGTTTGCCCCTTCCTGCAAGAAGCCTTCCACCTCTTCCGCGTCCAGCTCACCGTGCCCCGCCATTCGGTACACGGTCAACTCACGTTGGAGCAAATGTTGCGATTCCGCATCCAATGACTCAAAGTCCTCTCGGTTGTCGCGGACAACCTGCAGTAGACGGAAGTAATCGCCGTTGGCGATCCATGCCGCCTGTGCTTCGGCATAGACGCTCAAGGCGGAGTGGACGACATCCTGGGTCTCCCGTAATGGAGCACCGTACTGTAGCATGTCGATCATGGCTAGCTGGCCTTGGACTGCATTTTCGGTCTGCGCCAAGGGAAGAAGAGTGTTGGCGAAGGTGGCGGTTGCTTGAGTCGTTGCTTTGAGTATTGAATTGCGCGTCTGAGTGAGTTCATCAATAATCTGATGCATGAGGGGGAGGATTTCGTCAGTGGTTGGGACACGGGGAAGCTGAAACATGATGTATGAGACGGTTTGTAGTCAGGCTGCGAGTATTAGGGTAGATGATGTTTGGCCTTTTGGGTGTCTAATCTAATTTGGTCCAGTGTATTGCAATGGGGAGCAGAAAGGAATAAGGAATCCTTAATATAGTATCATTCTAATGAGACAAAAAGAGGGGGAGGGGGCTGGTTGAGGCTAGGGCCTACTTGGAGCTTCCTTATAGGGAAGAGGAACTTTTGTAGTACGTCGGGTGACTACCACTAGTGGCTTGAGATTAGATTGCTTGGATTGTCTCCCCTGTTCCTGCATGTTTAGCGCTCTGTCTAAGGCATTAGCAGATCACGCCATAGCCACGTTTCATTCGTTCATATTCGGTAGTATGGCTATCAGCTGAGGTTGTTTTATTAGACAAAGACATTGACTAGCTATGGCTTATGAATTTTGTCCAGCTTATAATTATTACTGTTAATGCTGGTTATGATAGACAGCAGCCTCACACTTAGAAGTAATAGTGCTGCTTCAACTCTTCCCTTATTCATGACGAAGTCTTGCAGTTGAGACAGAAACTCCAGAATACCAGAGGTGCCTACGAAAATAGACACACTGAGAGTAAGATGTCTTATATCTTCAAAGTCCTTTTAGAATATTTAGAATCACGAACGGGAGAACCTTCTCCGCGTCCGGTTTATACAAGTTGATACAAAGTCGTTCGACTTGATTCCACCATGACCCTAGTACATAGATTTCGGAATCTGTTAGACTACTGAGATTCCAGCTATTGTGTAGTCCCATGGCCTACAAAAAGTATGCATCAGGGTAACGGGTTGCTTAATAAAGTATCTATGTCCTGATCCGTGGATCGGGCTTCAGGCACTTGTGCCGCGGAAAGTTGACAATCCAGAGCAGTATGATGCTGCTTGTGAGCCTACGAAGTATTGTAGAAGTAACGAGTGACTTCTCATTAGATTATTGTTGTCCTGTTCTTCATATAAAAATGGGGCCAGATAGCGGAGATGACATTAGTATATATTTTCCCGTGATAATCCTACGTAAAAGACTCGTCTACTACTCTGATACAATTGACGAAGTAGGTGCTTTGCAGGCTGTACTTGACTTCTAATGGAGACGAGTTCTAATGCCTACATCTCTAGATAAACAGTAAAAATTATAAGTGCAATCTTTTCATTGGGGTGAACATTCGAATCCCATTGGGTGCTAAGAGCACACAAACCACATGACATCAATACCCCACTTGATCGCCGAGCGGGGCATATTTGGTGCAACTTCAGAATCTCTTGTTTGTCCCCCAACAATAACTCGATAACATCCCAGGTAGTTACACAGCCTCATCCTAGCAACCATGGCAAAGACAATTGTCGCAACTGGCATTTCATCCGGTTTGGTGTGCTTAGCTTTCCACCCTTCCAATGTATCAGTTTCTAAGACACCACAGGGCTTTGAAACAATCAAGCAGTTGCTTGAGCAAGCCGAGCCGTACAATTTCATCTTGGGCGCGCGAGACACGGCCAAGGTTCAGGCTGCTTACGATAGCCTCAACTATGACACTTCTAAGCATTCCATCACCATTTACCCACTCGACCTCCTGTCCTTGAAGAGTGTGCAGTCTTTCGCAGCAAATGTCCTTTCCAAGTTGGGTTCCGAGAAGCTGGCTTATCTCTTCCTCTGCGCCGGCACTCTGGACAATGGCGAAGGCCCCGGTCCGAATGGATCGCAATGGTGCTCGGGATATGTAGTTAACCACCTAGGTTCGTGGAATATGGATAGACTTTGAGCGTACAGAAGGGAAAGTGGATTCACTAACAATGAAGCAAACTTATAACAGCCCCGCATTATCTGGTCCACTTGCTCCGTGATGTGCTATCTGCCTCGCAGTCGCGGGTTGTTTTCGTTTCTTCCGGGGCGATCCGTGGTCTCAGAGACCAGAATCCGGGTGAGATCCCTGCAATATCCTGGTACTGTGATCTGGCATATATTAACTGTTCATGGCATAGCAACCCTTGACGTGGACCTCAAAGCCAACTCTGGCGCAGGCTATCGTCCGATATACAGTGCCTCCAAGTTCGTGCAACTGTTGGGCGCATTTTACTGGCGGCATGAACTCCCATCTTGCACGGTCGTTGCTGTTTCACCAGGTCTCATTCCGAGCACTCCTCTCGCCTCGTCAATGGGGTTGACCATGGATATGCCCGATGCCAAGACTATCCCCGAGGGTGAGGATCACTCATAGTTTACTCTTTACGTTGACTTGCTGACGACCATCTATAGGTGCCCAGAACCTCCTCCGCGCCTTTTTCATTAACGATTTCCCGGCGGATCCGGAACAGATCTTCTTGACTAGCTGGGGAGAGTGGTGGCCTAAGGATGTGTATGCCTTGGCCCTTGATGCTGACTTGCAGAAGAAGTGGTGCTTGAGCAGGGAGGAAATTGAGAAGACTGAAAGCATTGCTTGAACAAAATGTCGATGATGACGGACATATGATCAATGTAGATGTGCTCGATATATTTATGCCAGGGACGTAACACATACTTCGAACATAGAATCTCTCTTTCGAAATGCAAATATAGCAAACTATGAGACATAATATACTTCACTGGATAGAGTAAGGGGTGTACTTTCACTTCTGAGGGAATCATGAGTGCTCTTTGCCCTCAGATTGTCCGAGTCCACCCGTGCCGGAATCTCATGCACGCCACATTGAATGCACCGAAACTGGTTGCCTAAATAATAATGTTGTAGAGACAACGTGCTAAACTAGCTACTGTGATGAAACCTCGTATAAGGCAGTATGCTTCGTTAAAGTCTCAGACTATCGAAACGTAGGTTACACAGCATGGATCCTTCAGACAACCCCATGCCGGTCGAGCTTCCAATCTGACAGTCTAGCCCGGATGATAAGAACCTAACAAAGCAATACCCTTTGCCCCATATTACGGGTCTCACCCCGCAAAAAGCAAATGAGCGTTCTCGACCCCATCCATCCCGGTCTCACCACCCTACAGCACCCTTCACTACTGCTGCCCCCAAATCCCGTTCGCCATCTCATGAGCAATTTCACGA
This sequence comes from Aspergillus costaricaensis CBS 115574, assembly GCF_003184835.1. Lineage (NCBI taxonomy): Eukaryota > Fungi > Ascomycota > Eurotiomycetes > Eurotiales > Aspergillaceae > Aspergillus > Aspergillus costaricensis. The sequence continues at coordinate 1,566,502 of NW_020291801.1, forward strand.
AATTGCCCCTCATTCAATTCATGAGCAAGCACCACCCGAATAGCGTACGGGGTGGCATTAAGAGAATCAAGCTGGAGCTTGCGTTCCCCAACTACCCGCAGAATCCACGCCAGCAGCTTCTCCATACGAAAAGGGAGCTGAGCGCGAAAGATGTCGTTGGTCGAGACCTCGTGAATATTTGTGATGATGATATCGACCGCTGGGGGTCCGGAGAACACTAAGCCTCCAGCATCACGGACTTCACCGGTCTCAGGATCGTTGAATTTGCCGTCCACAATGGGGCGGTTGCTTGCTGCATGCCAGCTGGGGGTGTGGAGCTCGTCGGGATGCTCACGGTGGAATGACTATGGACAAAGGTTGGCCTCAGCCGAGACTTGTGCTAGAGGGGTTCACTTGCATTCATAGTTATTTTGATACTGAAGTTGATGGCTTGATGAAAAGAGATTCGCTATATGGTGATTGTCGATGGAAGAGATTATTAGGAGGGTGAAGGATGATGGAAGGAAGAGTTTCATTCAGGGCTAGTGGACTGGGAATATACCTTATTGGGAGTCACATGATACCCTGCAGGGTTGGACAGATGTTGCCTGCCAATCGGTTTCTCTTGCTCGTTGTGGTTCTGTCAGCACATAAGCTGAGCTTGTTTGTTCCTAAGTGCAGTGTGTTACACAAGACCCTGGGGATCATCCAGGCAAACAAATTGTTCCCTGCTTTCGTTCCCGAGCACTCCCGCTGTCAGCCCTACAGAATCAGGGTCCGTCAACGCATCGTTCTCATGAGAAGTACGGGCACCAACTATCTTTGATCTTTATTTGCCTGTGCTGGGTGTATCTTTACACCATTCATTGGAATTCATGCTCTTTTGACAAAATGTGGAAGCAAAGACTGTCTACAGCAGTTACGGGCCACGGACAGTACTCGCGAGGTCTTCAGTCGCCTTGTCGATGTTACACAAACGAGCTGAGAATCAGGCGTGCCATATCTTAGCCTGGACTTCAATCACATCGGCTTCACTTCGAGCCGAGAAAAAGCCCAAACAAGTCATCTAGAGAGCATAGCAGTAATGCCTCAGGATCAGCGCCGTCAGCACGGTGCTACTTGGTCGACCTGCAGGAGTTCTCCAGAATCACACATACCGAGAACTATAGCACTCATCCAGCTCGAGACATAAAAGGCTCGTACCAGCCCATACTCCGGATGCTTTCTCCCTCATCAACAGCTTCATCTCTCATTGACTACTCTACTATCTCTAAAAGCCATACAGCTTGAAAGAACCAACTCAACCTTCACGATGCGCTTCACATCTTTCGCCATTGCCACTGCCTTCCTGGCTACCATGATTTCTGCTACTCCAGTGGCCGAGCCTGAACCCAACCCTGTTGAACTGGCTGCTCGAGCCAAGTACACCATCCACTGCAGTGGTGGTCTCAACCCTGATTCGCACTGCTTGACGCCTCATTCCAAGTGTGACTCCTACGGCACGTACCTGGTTGAGTCTGGTTACAAGGAGCAGTGCAAGAAGTGTGGCTGCGCGAAAGAGTAGATCTTTTATCCTTGAGAAGGTACTTGTTAGCTGCCTGGGTAACAAGAAGGATAGGTGTTTTGCTAACATAAAGAAGTATAGTGTGAACAGACGCCGAGTTTAGGAAAGGGTACGAATGATGATTAGGGAGTTTGAAGGAAGATGTGGTGGTCTACAATGGGAAGATTTCGGTGTGTGAGAAGGCTGCTTGGGATAAAGAAGTGGATAAATCGTTTGGCTCAGCACTCATGTCATAACCTAGAGTTAGAACATCAGAATGATATTATCTACTGTTCAGATTGTGACTCTTTGGTATGGCATGGATAATTGTCCAATGTAGGCCATGATATAGATGGGCTACACCGAGGCCATCCATCTGTTGCTTACACGTACGGGCACAACTAAGCCTTAGCGTGTCAACGCTTGGTTGTCTACTGTATTACTACAGAGGGTCTGTAAGGCACAATCTCTTCGTAAAATATCTACGCCTTCGTTGTCGGAGACCTAGAAGTTACACTCGTAACATAAAATCTTTCCATAACAGCTCGTCTGAATGTACACTGTCTGAAGAAAATCGTCGCCGTAGCAAAAAACAACTACATATACAACAAAAGCAAAAAGCAGAGTGCAGTAGCTATACAAAATGTCAAAATGTAAACGAGTGTTGCAGCTGACCAGCCAGACGGCCAGTCAGCTGCCTACGAGTCACGATCACCTCTTCTTTTTTACTTCCATATCTTGCTTCTAAAGTGTGTGTGTGTTCCTTCTGTTCTCCATGCCTTTCCCGCTGACTTAGACGGAGCGTCTTTGGATTGGTACTGTTAAGTAGTTGCATAAATCAAAAGTTAGCAGTCTGGTCTCCACTAACTACTTCTGCGCCCCCTTGGCTTCAAGAACAATTTCAGGTTTCTAGGTTCATCCAACCCAAGTTCACAATTTCATCAATCATCCAAGTAACACCAGATACATGGCATCAACAATTCAACCAGACAAACCGCAAGCACACTTCTGCCTTCATTAGTAGTAATCCCCTGTCTCACTCTGATGGCCAGACAATCTAATCCAAACCTACGGAGCTCGTACCGACACTCTTCTATCACACCAATGTCATTAACCACTCAGACCAGCAGCATCTCCTGCATTTCGAGCAGCTGTATGTCAGCTTTCTGCGTCTGTTGAACCACCAATTATGGATATTGACCCCATAAGTCCTCCAAATCACCAGAATCCATATATTCGCAAGTCTTGTAACTGTGACACTGTTCGTGGGGTGTGACCGGTCACTACCAGAGGCAAAGAATACAGCGGTCCATCCCCGAGAGTAAGCAGCCCCCTTCTGCGGCCAACCATCACGAGGCTTATTTGTTTTATCCGCGAGCAAGCACTGCAGCTTGGTAGTCAGTACATCCCCAGCCCTGACCTCGTCTTGTAATGACAGCTGACCCGGCTAGACAAGCCGGCGATGCTGGCAGTCGAGCAAGAATTCATGCTTTCTAAACCACATCCTGCCCAGTATAATATCGTGCCAGCCGAGGTTGAAGCTCAGGAAAGGTACGTCGTCCAACCGTTGTCCGTCAATGGTAATGGTGAAGCGGATGGCATGCATTGAAGGTGTAGTAGCTTTTCCGTCAAAACCTGTGACTGTATATCCGGTCTTCAAGGGAATTATCTTGCTCTATAGTCGGTGTGCTAATTCGATGGCAAGGTCAGTATTTATATAAGCCGACGCGTTTGCTCCAGTGTCTGCTAGGGTATGGGCGGACACTGGTAGTCCATTTTTTGATATTAAGATATTAATTATAGAGCTTTCACTCTCCTGACCTAGCAGATTTCGTGAATCCAGTGTACTTAAGTAAACTTCCATCTCGCCTAGAATGGAGACTTCTCCTAGACATTGTCGTTCACCTGCTCACTCTCCTCCATAGTCTCCAACTGCTTGGTCTGAGCCATTTTCTTCTTTGGGCAGTCTCTAGCCAGATGGCCCTGCTCCTGGCATATAAAGCATCATCGTTCGGTCATCATGCGGGCGCAGCCCACTGGCTCTAGGCTCAAAGCGCGACTAGTGTTTCAGGGGGTCGACTACCAGTGGAGGCAGGAGTAGCAGGAGTAGCACTACCAGAGACCGCTAGCAGGGAGCGGCGGGGCGCTGAGCCAGTTCTCTTGGGACGTTTTATCATCTGATCAAACTGCTTTATCTATTTCAGTAAATATCAAAATACGGCGGCTTGGACAGGCACAGAAAAGGTCGCGTGTGACTCAAAAGAACCCGGAAATGTGCATCTCTTCGATCAGGGATTGCTTATGTAGGATTATCCAGACGAGATGATGATTGAGATTTTGTTAGATAGCTCAACCGACGCCTGATTATGTGTCTAATGGCACGATCAAGCTTGCAGGATTCAGGTTTTGTTAGAATTTGGCAGTAGACGCCAAATGAGTACCACACCAAAAAGGTTGACCGGTATTGATCTCACTTCACAGCCTTGTTGCGCCAAGGTCGCTTGTCAAAAGTCTGCTCCGTGATGTATTGATGGCATCGGTGCATGCCCTTTGAGGTAGGATACTGATTTAGTTGCTTCATCAGACACGGAATAAACCATCTTTGTTCGAGATCTGGGAAAGCGTTCACACCGGTTTCATCTTCAAAGGGCCCATAGTTCGCTTCTTCAACCACGGCACGGTGATGGTGGAGAGGAGGATGCCGATGAGTTCATTGTACATATCTTGTATTATGCACGCGACATGGGGTCCAGCTCATATCAGTGGAGTACATAAATTTGCCTTTGGGGAGATAGATCTTCGCCTGTTCAGAGCAAAGTCAGTCGTAAGAAAGAATGTGTCGCACAATTTGGTCGATATCTGGTACCGATCCAGCCTGAAATATGTTGTTCTGTATCCGTTGAGAAATCGACTACAAAGTATTTTTTGTAATGCCGCCGCGGAGGACCAGGAGAATAATACTATGGTGTTCGAAATACCATTGTAGGTATAGGACACTCGCACAAGGTTCAACTCTTCTTGGTAGGTATTCCATCAAAAAATCACGCGTCTTGTTCTCCTCTATGTGAAGCCTCGGATAGTGGGTCGACGGTGACAAATATGCGAAGGCAAACCCGAGAACGCACCTTGGGACCGAGGTCAGATTGATCACAATTTTTCGCCATCACTATAGACCCCGTTTGTTGCAATCCCTCACATGCAGCATATATAGAAGGCAGAAGAGATGGTGCACCTGCTTTGTAGTGATAATTAAATATTCAATTCTCATGCGCGTTGAGTAGCTAGTCGTATCACGCTCCTGGCTCGAGCCAGTTTCCCTTGGTAGCCACGCCAGCTATGTGCGGCCCATTGACTGCGCCTGAGAGGATTTGAAACGCAGATGAGAAGACACTGTATTGGCTTCTCTTGCCCACAAATAAGGCATAACTTCCATGCAGTAATGTGCTGTTCCGTAATGATGCCATCTCAGTGGTGTTCAGACGGTTGTAGTTCCTCATCATCACATTCGCATGAAATTGTTGTACATCCAATTGAGACTATATATTTCCAGATTATCGCTGTATAGTATGTAAGAAATCCGGGACTCTAGTTCGGTAGAATCTTTTAGGCGGCAGGAAGCTGCGTAGCAAGGAGATGAGCGGTAGATGGTTGCTCAGTGCAACTCGTAGACTGCTGCATTGGAATAGTGTATGGTGTAATTTTCATCGCGAATTCTCTTTATAACAGGAAATACAAGACAGTTTTATCTGCGTGTCATAGCAGGTTTGAAAGAAGTTGCTTGGGCTGGCAATGATCGTTGCGAATTCAAGGCTTTCTTGTCGACGCCCGAAGGGCGCTGCCCTGGATCAAGGAACTAGCGCAGATCGCTCCACCAAGTAGAGTAAATATATCTCGGGTTATGAGCTAGGCCCTCTAGTAGTGTAAACTCAGTACACATGACAAGGGCTAACAGCACTTTTGTTGAGCGGACTTTATCCTTCTCTCCACATCCCTGTATCTGAGGTCTCAGTGTGCTGGCATCTGAATGCCTGTTATGAGACCTCTGGACCTGCTTGATTGAGTAATATGGTATTCCCAGAGCAAAGGTTTTATGTGGTCATGTCTAGACACCATGGTGCAGGGTCAGAAGTTAGTGAGGGAGAGATATTCTGAGGAGGATGGCTGTATATAAAGCCGTGTGGGCGGCAGGGACGGCAAAAAATCTGGTGAATTACTGGGATGTGGTGAATATCACGATAATATTTGTCACAGCACCACTGCATTACCGTTAATGACCCGGCGGTAATTTTGGGCTCAGTGTCAAATGTAGAGCTTGCTGCAAGAAATATATTCACACTCATTCAGGATTCTGGGCGGACTTTATACCTCCCTGGAGGCAGAATGTGCGTTGGTCATTGCTACAGCCCTCAGCACACCGGGTCGCTTTTGTACTAGCCATGGAAGTTGCCACCGCTCTTTATATTGTTGCAAGGCAACTCCCAATACTACATCTATTTTGCGGGAGATGGCGAAGGGGTTTGCAGGATTGAAGCTCATCCTTTGAACTTGTAGGTCACATTTGGTGAAAGTGGCCTGCATTCGCCACAGATAGTACCTCATATCTGGCACGCAGTGCATGATGGTTGCAAGCAATGTTAGCCACTGTACTCCACTAGCCACTGTTCTAGCAGTGCATGTTTCTGAATCAGTACCAACCCCCAAGTCTGTACAGTAACTACTGTTTGAATACTACTGGAAGCTTGTCATATCTCCTGACAAGATAGAGTTGACTATGCCTGTTCTAACCATTTTAATTTAATCTTTCTTCCTGGGTATCGGCTATACCAGCCCTGAGGGCATGAAGTATTTATCGTCGAATAAGGAAATGATTTAACCCAATAACTGAAAGCTAAACGTTCCTCACACCCCATCTCACCCCGCGAGTCGTACTATGTTTCATGAACTATCCAGGCGGTTTTGACATCAGCAGCCGTGGGATTGCATGCATGCATGCTCGGACATAAGCCGGGTTCAAGGCATGGGGAAGCTTCCCGAAAGAGTATGGGTGTCCGAGCTGGTCTTGCTGGCGACCATATGGCTCCCAACTACCCAAACATAGGCTCAAATCTGTCCCGGACCCCACAGGCTAAAGGCCGAGATGCGGGGTGCATGGTTTGAATACGGATACATGCCTGGGATAGATGACCAAACAAGTTGGTTGTCATGGACGAGCGACGCGACTTGACCCCTCGCTGCGCCGTCCGGAGGACCGAGCCATAGAGGTATAAGAACACAGTGATCACTCATTTCTCAATGAGTCCATCTTATATTATGTCTTAAAATCAGTGACACATATCAAGAAATCGAACAAGATGAAGGGAGCCTTCCCAACGCTTAGTTGGTTGGCCCTGGGCATGGCCTGTGTGGCAACCTGCACCAACCCAGTGGCCCAGACGAAGAACGGAAGTTATTATGGTGTCTACATGCCTCAGTACAAGGAGGATTACTTTCTTGGAATTCCATTCGCTAAGCCACCGCTGGCACACCTACGTTGGGCTAATCCCGAGAGTGTTAATGAGTCCTGGTCGGGATTGCGCCCTGCTACAGGCTATGCGATGGTGAGAACCTGCACTGACCTTGCTCTGTGTTTATTCTGAGACTATGTACTTACATATAGCACGCGTAATAGGAGTGCATAGGTTACGGCGGTGATCAAAAGGCTTATCTTCAGGTGTGGATAAATGTCACCTTGTCTACGCTGTTCTCTCCTGACCAGCAGACTAGAGCGAGGATTGTCTCTACCTAAACGTGGTCCGTCCCGCTGGATACGACAACGCAAGTCTTCCAGTCCTCGTATGGATTCATGGTATGTAATGAAATCCATCCCGACAATGGCAAGCCACCCCCGACGCTGAACAAATGCAACAGGTGGCGGTTTCGCACAAGGCGGCACTCCCGACCTGCGCTACAATCTTACATTCATTGTCGAACACTCAGTCAATATCGGCCAGCCCATCATCGCGGTGAGCATTGCATATCGCCTCGGTCCCTGGGGTTTCTTTAATGGGGTTGAGCTCGCCAATGAAGGATCGTTGAATCTGGGGCTCAAGGACCAGCGCCTCGCTCTGAACTGGGTGAAAGAAAACATCGCAGGTTTTGGTGGTGGGTTTCCATATTCCCATCGATAAACTTAGTCCAGAATCACTGATTTATGACCCGCCTATTTAGGTGATCCAGATAGAGTCGTGATATACGGGCAGAGTGCCGGCTCCGAGAGCGTAGGATACCAAATCCGCGCGTACAACGGACGGGACGACGGGCTCTTCCGTGGAGGTATGATGGAGTCCGGCGCGGTGCTACCTGGCAGTGGTTTGAACCTCACCTGGACGTACGAGCCTTGGTTTCAGCAGATAGCAGAGGAGGCTGGATGTTCCCAGGCTATCCGCAAGCTGGACTGTCTACGCCGCACTCCCTTCACTGTCCTGAACAATATCCTGAATACAACTGCTAACGATACAACGCCTTACAACTGGAGGCCCACAGTGGACGGTGATTTCGTGGCGCGATATCCCAGCGAGCAACTCGATAGAGGAGACTTCGTTAAGGTACCTATTATAATCGGCTACACTACAGACGAAGGAACTACCGAGTGCCCGGAACCAGTGAACACCACTGCCGAGTTGAAGAACTACCTCAGCTGTATGTACTTCTTTTCCTCATCCCTTTCTCCCCACTAAGACTTAACCCAGCAACAACAACCTACGGCTGGGCGCTCGACGAGCGCGTCATATCCGAGCTACTCGAGCTCTACCCCAACACCACCGACTTCGGCATCCCTTCATCCGAAGAGCTCGGCGGCAATGTCACTTTCCCACAGCCCTACGGTGCTGCATTCCGCCAGACAGCAGCATACTACGGCGATGCCCAGTTCATAGCCGCGACCCGCTACACCTGTGAGCTATGGGCAGCACATAACCTAAGTGCATACTGCTACCGGTTCAACACCAAGACAGATGATTACAATTGGGAAGAAGGCGTGGCGCATTTCTCGGACCTGATTTTTATATTCAATAACCTTAATGGCTATGGGTTCAGTCCGAACCCGTTTATCGATGCTCCGGAGAGCTATTTTGATCTTAGCTACCTCATGTCGGGCTCGTGGATCAGCTTCGTCAATAGTCTGGATCCTAATGCATGGACTGGACGTGGAAGGAACGCCACACAGACGGAGGACTGGCCCGTGTATGATCTAGAGAACCCGATGAGTATGATCTGGGATGCGAATGTCACGTCGTATGCGGAGCCGGATACTTGGCGCAAGGAGGGCATTGCGCTGATTAATGCTAATCGGAGGGCATATCAGAGATAAACAGGGAGTAATATAGGAAGATAGTATGCTAGTCATTTGACGCATGTTGCATATCCAAAAAGAACAATGTTCATCAAGTATCAAGAGAAAGGTTCGTAGTAGAATTAAAGCAATGCCAATGCCAGGTCGAGGCTAAGTCTCATACTGACAGCGCGCTCACGCTATTCACCCCAAAGATCAGCACAAGAGAAGACTTCTTGATATAAGATGATAACTCACATATCGGAATCTCTTCTAGATGAACTTGAACACTCGAGATTTGCTGTTAGCATCCCACAAAATCAGTGTGATCTTCGGTGTATCTTCTGACATCATTGCGTGCCCCCTTCAGGCACACTGACATTCGATATCCACCATCACGGAGCGGGGTGAATGTAAAACTTTCGCACTCCTTCTGATAACCTTCAAGCGTCATCCATCCCTCGCTAGTGAAGCTCATCCATTTAGCAGTACTGAGATTCTTGAACTCGAGACCATACTTCTTACTGCATGTGCATACCCACATCTGCCGCTCAGAGCGTTGCCAGGGCTGTAGCGAAATCCACTCATCACCATCGGCGTTGAACACATATTGACTTCCGGGATTATTGAACCAGAATTTGTAGATTTTCTGTGCCTGGGGGATAACTGTCATCGTGAAAGGGATGTGCCCGGGCAGTGAATGGAGCGATGTCAAGCGAGGCTATCATGTTGTAGAGATATTTAGTATGAGTATAAAGAGAAGGATGAATGTGTATCGGGACGGCAGGACGTGGTTCGGGACATATTGATCGGGTCTTCGTGGTTATATATATTACTATCAAAGGTACTAAGATGGGTAATGTAGACCAGAGGAATAGATCACTGACGGAGAACACATGCAATGATACCCAAAGCCATTCTGGAAGGATTGTACACCTAGTCTATTCTTACCTATGTTGAACAGACCATTGGGCCAGGGTAATGATAAAGTAGCCGTGATGGTCATGGGGCTGGTCGCACTTAGGGGTCTGCCTGTCTTACTTGGTCTCGTGTTATTGGTCCGATACACAAACAGCTGGGCTGGGGGTTGGCAATAGACCTCCTCGACAGGAAGGGCTTTGGCCCACCCATCAACACGGGAAAGAAATTAAGTCAGGGGGTGGGTTGTATATTTAGAATGCTCGAGTCAGCCTACGTGAAATAACACTTGTCATGGTTGGATATGTCATAGAATATAGATCTCTGTAATGATAGTAATATTGATATTGATGAATGGATCATAATAGAGTAAGTTGATATTTATTTATGACAATATATTGTTATCAATCATCATCCCCTATAATAAGAACACTTACTCATGTTTATTAAATAATACTAGCAATCAGTTATACCAAGGTTGTAGAAAGATTACTAATTAGTAATTTTAGGTAATTACCACCAAGGCTACCAGTACCACTGCGCCCCCACCGAGTCCAACTCTGTTACCGACTCCACTACCATACCGGCCGCCATGCCCGCCACCACCATGACCGTCTTCACCATTGGTACCGTTCTCATCCCAGCCGGCCTCATTCTTTATGAAAAGAAGCCCGCCCTCTTCACCGCGGAAAATGCCCTAAAACTTCTGGATATCTCGGTCACAGTCCTGGACAAAGTCGTCGCAATTCTCGAGGCCATCAAGACGATTGGCAATGTTTACCTGGAAACCAAAGGTGTGTATGATAAGATGAAGAAGGCGGAGAAGACAGCCCGAGACCAATGGAGTCTTCAATTAAGTTTGCATCTCGCTGACCTCATGATTGAACATATACTGATATATAGCCAGTACCTTGTTGCCAGTATGGCAGATTGCTCCAAGAATTTCACTACTAGGAATGCAGGATGGAGCAGGAGCAGGAGCAGGGGAAGACGATGTTCTGATAATAATCAAGATAGAAAGACGTTCAAGTTCTATTTATTATCAAAACATAAATCTCAGTAACACAAATTTTGTAACCAGTGTCCTCCAGACTACTATCAATACATTGTGTAGCAATTTGTGTGATTCGGCTTCTGCTAGATATATTATGCTTTGTCTGGCTGATATCTTCCTCCTCATCTTCCTCCTATCTCTCCTCTTCACCTGTCTTTTCATGCGACTGCCAAGCAGTACGAGATGCAGTTACAGCTGCCTCATCGTCTGTGTATGATATATCAGAATCATCCAACAGGGGGCGCTCTGTCGTATGTACTGTGAAAGGGTCACCCTCCAGGATTTCATTGACATCAATGTGCAGACGAGCACGGCGCATTGGAACTACAGGCGTTGAGCGACGGGGGAAGTCACGAATACTCAGCCTACCCCGAAACCTCTTACAGTCATGTAAACCATCAAAGAGCCCCAGCACGTTGTAGCGGCTCCATTTATTTGGTGCAGGAGCATTGGTTGCATTCATAGAATATTGCTCATTAGCACTTGCAAAGTAAGTCGATGTCATTAGCTGTGTGGTGATATCTGCTTCTAATTAGTATCGTCTGTGAAAGCCTTTCACCAACCCCTTCATTTTCACTTACACTTTAGCCAGTCCCTAGCTAGGTCAGAGCAGTCATCGATAGACAACACCTGCTGGGCCCAAGGAAAGACATCAAACACCCAACTAAATTCAAACTGGCTAGCTATGGCCTGGTAAACCAGGACAAAGTCCGTTGAATTACGGATTTTTTGCATCTGTCGAGGAGAGAGGGTGAGAATCCAGCTATTGAATTTCCTCAATGCCAGGTCCAAGGACTTATTCTTCCAGGTACTGTAGAGGGCGCGGACGCGCGTCACCCTATTCTTATAAAGAGGCCGGTTGGCCAATATGCCTGGAAATGCCTGCTCGACTGGCCACACCACATTTTTATTATCCAGTGTAGCAATAAACTGCTGCCGTGCACAGAGAGTCATCTCCTTGAATGCCTCCACATCTGATGGGGAGGCTCTAATATGATCAGATGAGTGTGTGTGAATAGCCGACTTGGGCCGAGCTAGCCCGCTCTCTTGTAGCTCATTATAGTCGGTGAACAACCAATCTTGTGTATACTGCTGGCGTATCTGAGGAGTTCCACTTTCAATAGTCTGACTGTCAGGATCCGGCTCCCGCTCGCTGAAAGAGTGAACGGGCACTGAGTGCTCTCGGGGGCTCTGCGACGGCTGCGACATGGCGATGCTGTCGGAGGTTGGTAGTGCTACACCAGCTTTCTCTGGCTGGGATAGACCGCTCGAATCCCTGCCCTGGGAGAACGAGGCGCCCCGCATGTTCCATGTTCTCTCGGAGATATCCTGTAGAGAAACCTGGTTCTGAGATGACCGGGTTAGACCATTCTCTGTTCTGGCTGTCTTTCGTGCCCGCTTAGGATAGGGCGTTGTCTGTAGTATCCTCTTAGGAGGCTACTATTATCAGCAGTGTATACATAAAGATATGCAAGGGGTACCACTTGCCCCTTTATGATTGATGCCGGCAGCATTCCTTACATGGCTCCCGACCGAGGGAAGCGGTGGGTCTGTTGAAAGTAGGACCGGCACTAGACCAGTATTAGTTTGTTCCTTCCACCATCATGATAAGAAGCCTGGTATAAGTATCTAACCCGCTGGTCTTGCTTGCTGGGATTCCATAGGATTCCGGGCAGGACGCCATGATGATGGTACCATAATGAAGGAGCTGGCCACCAAGGGTGTTAAGATGGTAGAAATTACAGAGTGTAAAAAATTAGTTCAGTTACAAATTTCATCATATAACTACCTCATGGTGTGTTGACAAACGGCTACTGTTTTTGGGGGGGGGAGGGCGCTTGTGGCCCATGGTTCGCTCCACGCGTCGAGCGCGTCTCCCATTACAGGGATGTGCCGTGGCTTTTTTCCATACGACCTCACGCGTCCCTCTGTTAGGACTCCGAGATACTAGTACAATACTGGCTGCTGCCAGTGGCTCACTAGTGGCAGACCAAGTAGCAGCTGCTCTACACATAACCCAACTCTGCCCCATCACTTTATTTATCTCATGATAATTATATAGAACCGTCTGTGAAAGCCTTCCACAACAGCTTATAGAATGATTTCTTATCACCTGCAGGACTAGTGCCTTCAGCTGAACCCATGTACCAAGGTAGAATATAATTATTATTGATATCCGATGACAACAACCTCGCTGCTCGCAGGAAGTACAGCCGCCCTATTTCCAGCAACCGAGATGGCTCGTCATCCCGCAAGAGGAGGGGTAGAAGCACGATACGTTGACATCCATTTTCGCTATGTTTTAAAGACCTGCTGTAGTCTGACAGATACAGTTTATAAGTTAATATTCTCAGTAAAGATATAAGTAGTACTAATAAACTCCTAATTATATAACAGCTTCTTCTTTATAAAGCTAGGAGCAGCCCCCAGAATCTGGGCTACTCAGTTATTACTGAGCTTCTTTACTATCTTAGCATTCAGTGCCAAGAGGAGCTTATCGTACCCTATAAAATCATAAAAATTTGATGAAAAACAGGGTAGTAGTACTAGAAAGTGGATGATAAAACTTTATATTCAATTATAAACAGATAATCTGATTTTCCAGAAGCAGCATACTGGCATCTTTCAAAATATGGGTCTTGTCAAGAATCATAATATAGAAAACATATATGGGCTCTTTGGATTATATTTATACTTCTTCTTGCTGTACCATGCTTTTATACCCTATAATCCATGATTTCTACAGTATAAAATATACTAGTATTCTCTGTAAACGGCTTGCAGCTTACCTGTGTCCCAGTTAACCAGATTGTTCTATTAGTTATTTTCAAGCACATTCTCACTGTCTATGGTGTAAATCCAATGAGAACCACAAAGGAATGGTGAGTAAATTATTAAGTAAAAGGAGTAATGGAGATGGAAGAGAGACAAATAATATAGACAGATCATAGATTAAAGAGATAGAAGGAGTAAGAAGAGAAGAAGAAGAAGAAGAAGAAGAAGAAGAAGAAGAAGAAGAAGAAGAAGAAGAAGAAGAAGAAGAAGAAGAAGAAGAGAAGAATAGATAGACATAAAAGACCGAAGAAATAAAGAAATGATCAGATATCTAGTAAACTAATAGTAAATATTACTTACTTTACTAAACCTCACTATATGACACAGTATGATTACATGAACTATGACTCTGAAGTGTTAGTCGAAAAGGGGTTAAATAAGAAGCTCTGTGATCTGTATAGTAGAAATATACCCAAAAGTAAGCTTATAAGTATAATAGAATGGTTCGGTATTATAAATATAATAATTACTTATTGAGATATAGTTATTTAGACTATTTAGAAGGTTATTTTGGTTATTATATACCATGTGCTTATAATGTAACTGTATTGCTTCGTTAATAATAACAAGATAGGTTACTGTTTATAACCGTTCACAACCAGCTACAACCCCCCGACAACTTCCGCCAGCAGCCTAGTATCTACTCAGTAAGCAGAGCTTACTACAAATTAAGTAGTTTCTCAACCATACATACTGATTGAGTCACACCGCAATACTGAGGTAGACTAGAGATTCTCTCTAAATAGATCTATTTTGCTCAATTGATCGCTGCGAACCTAATATATCAGCTGTGGGAAAAGTGTACAGATCCAATCATTGCACTTAGAATATAGCGGCAGTTCACTCGTTCCCAGCAAGCCCAAGGTCCTTCATAATGATCGTAGCAGCCTTTTCACCAATAGCATAAGCGGTGGTGGCCGCATTCGCGCCAATGTTCTCAGGAACAATACTCAGGTCCACCAACTTCAAGCCCTCAATCCCATGAACATTAAGCTCGGGATCAACCACGCCGCCATCAGCAAGCGCGCCAATCTTGCAAGTACCAAGTGAGTGCCAGGTGGTGCCGACATTCTTGCGCACCCAGCCCTCAATCACCTTGTCGTCCTCCGCAGTGTATTGGATGTCAGGGATGTTCTTGTCATTTGGCTTGTCCAGCCTGACAAGGGCGGCGGCCGAATCCTCAGCGAACGGCGGATGCACACCCGCAAACTCGCCGCGGTAAACGTCCATTCTACGCACGATCTCTCGCTGCTTCTTGTACGCCCAGATGAGCTTCTTGACATCCAAGTCACTTTTCAAGAATCCAGTCTCAAACGAAATATCCGCATCGGGATCGGGGCTTGTGATGTGGACGTGACCTCTGGCGTAGGGGTAGACCGTGAACAAAGAGGTCGCGAGATATTGGCCTGGCTCAATGGTGTGTGGCTCACCAGGAAAGCCGCCCAGCAAAGCCATTAGCGCCATGGGCTTGTTGGGAGTGGAGCGATAATCTCTTGCGTATGCTGCCTCGAATTCGGGCCCAAGAGCAGTGACATCCGCTTCGGTGGGACGCAGCTTGCAGGAGGCATCTTGGCCATTCCACCCCATGATTGGCGCATTGGTTTTGATCAACTCTTCCATGTTGATTCTACCGGCAAGAGGGGCGTCAAACGTCTCAGTCGCCTCCAAGGAACTGTAATATGCCTGAGTCAAGAGATGATGGTCCTGGTAATCCCGGCCAATTCCGGGGATATGGGCCACAGCAGGAACGCCAGCCTTGTTGAGAATGGCCTCGTCGCCGAGACCGGACCTCTCGAGAAGCAATGGGGTCCCAATAGCGCCACAGGAACTAATAACCAGCTTTCTGGCCTTGACGCATCGAACATCGGTGTTGTCTTTCTTCTGGAAGGCAGGGTTTGGTTTGAACACAACACCCACAGCTCGTTTGCCCTCGAACAGAATCTTGATCACCTTCGTCTCAACAAGGACGTGGAGGTTTGGGTGAGCACCATCTTCCAGCTTCGGATGCAAGTAGTTGCTGGCGGCATCCTGGCGGCGGCCCTCCTTGTCAACAAAGCGGAGGGCGCGTTGAACGCCGTTGCTAGTCTCGAGGTCTTGAAGATCCTTGACCGTCGGGTAGCCGACCTCGTTGGCGGCAGCAATGAATTGCTCTGCTGTACGCTCAGAGTAGAACGTTCCCTGAGACACAACAATAGGGCCATTCTTTCCGTGAACAGATTCAGGACCCGGACCGTGATACGTCTCAAGCTACAATGAGTAATGGAATGTTAGCAAACACTGTAGTCCAAAATGGTAATGCCGCAGGGTTCACAGAGTGCAGCTTTAACGATTCGATCACCTACCTTTTTTAAGAAGGGGATCATCTCATCTGTAGACCATCCGGGAGTGGCCCACGAATCCCAATCATGGCGTTGAGCACGACTGTACATCATCAAGTTGATTGACGACCCTCCGCCCAGAACACCACCTGCTGGGACGATCATTTCGCGATTGTCCAACTGCGGCTCCGCATTGCCCTTGTAAAACAGGGTTGCGGTACTGGTTGGAAGCAGTGCAGTTGGAAAAAGGAGTGGGAATGCAATCAAGTGGTTGCCCTTGTTGTTCTGCCCACCCTCGACTACGAGGATGGACAGGGAGGGATCGGCATCGGCGAGTCTGGAAGCAACGACACAGCCCGCGGTACCGCCTAGGAGAGATCGTTAGTATAGAATTATAATTAGCAGAAGAGTAGAAGAACAAACCGCCGGCGATGATAATGTCGACCTCGTCGATGCCTTCGGGGAGCCGAGTGTAAATTCCCATGTTGTTGGATGTGATAGTACGGTGAAATGTGATGGTGATGGAACAAACTGGGCGCAGTGGATGGGATCACACTAGGTTTAATAGCTCCGGGTCGGTCGCCCGGCTGGCATCAACCCCGCGGGATGTTTTATGACGCGTGGATCCCTGTATGTCTCTGGTGCCAATCGCTTTATTTTTTGGACAAGGCTGGCGGGCTTGTTAGTACCCACTGTCTGCGGTCAGCAACGAGCGAGGCGTCTCAGACATGGCCATAGGTTTGTGGGGCTGGATATATAGCGCTCACGGCTAATGACTAGGTTTAAGTCATCCTGGGTAACATTACGCTACGTCTTGTAACATGGTTCCTAGTTTGTTTGTGCGTTGTTTGTTTTATGTGATGGACGCTGCCTCTCTTGCTCACCATTTGCTACCCCAAAACTTACTATACCTCACATCTATGTACTTTCCGTACCGCAGCGTTAGGATACATACAAAAACTTATGAGCAATTAACATTAGTTGAGAATATTACAGCGGTATCATGCTAACCGTAAAGTATGACGTTTAAATTGAAGTCATCTTGGAGCAGACAAGTAAGCATGTTATTGCAGCGCGGCGAAATCCAACTTCTCAAATTTGAGAGGAAGGGCAATGAGAAAGCCAAGCACGGCACCAAATATATTCAGGTAGAACACAGAGACCACACTCTGCGTAACCGCGTTGGTAACCTGAGCACGAACATGTTCGGTTAATGTCGCCAAGAGACTACTTCCCACTCCATCAATAGCGCCTCTGATTTCGCTTAGAGGAACGTTCGGTAGGATGTGCGATATCTCGTCCGTAGCATGGTTGATAAGAACAGAGGTAGCGATTCCCAGTGACAAGGCTAGACCGCCCATCTGCGCACAAGAGAAGAAGGCTGTAACGTCCTTCCGCGCCGCCTGTGGACGCTTCAACTGGCCCACGGTATAGCCAAGCTGAATGACTGGCCCGACCCCAAACCCCTGGATAATGGTATAACCACAAATAGCAGCTGTAGATGTATGTGTGTGGATACTGGACAGCAGGCCGTTGCTAACAAGAAGAAGTGCGCTGGCCCAAATAAACCAGCACTTGTACCACGGGAACTTGGGCAGAAGTCCACCACTGATACCCGCACTGACTACAACAGATGCCACAAATGGGAGCGTGTAGACTGCAGAACGCATCGAAGAATCATGCAACACAAACTGGAAAAACAGCGGAAGCGTGTAGATGGTGACAACGATATCAGAAATTGCGACAATTGTCCAGATCCATAGACCAATCACTAATGGATCCTTGAAGAACTGCACGGGGAAAATGCGATCTGACGTGAAAAGGTGGAATTTTTGCTGCAGAGAAAACAGGATCCATAGCACAGCAGTGGCAACGTAAAGTCCAATCATCTGGCCGCTATCCCAGCTGTACACGACGCCGCCAAAGCCCAGAAGCATCACTGTCGACACGGCAGAGCCAAGAAATAGCACAGCACCCAGATGGTCAAATGCCTTGATTACGTCCATGAGCCCCAGTGACACGCTAGGTGGCGCCGAAGGCATGATCCAGATACACGCGGGGGCGGCAACAGCGGCAACGCAGATGTTGATATAAAAAGCCCATCTCCATGTTGCAGGCGAATCAGCAAACGCAGATCCTATAACGGGGCCAAGAATAGTTCCTAAGCTCCACGCCATGCCGACAATGTTGAGATATTGGTTTTGTTCTTTGGCAGTCGTCATTCCAGTGATCATGCTAATGGTGCCGACGTAGATGCCAGAGCCACCGGAGCCAGCCAGAGCGCGACCCGCGACGACGGCGCCAATGGACGACGCTGAGCCGATAACCGCAGATCCTACTTCGAAGATAAGCAGGGCAGCGAGAAAGACAAGCTTGCCGTCGAGGAACTTGTTGAGCTTCGCCCTGTGAACAAAAGTGTTGGTAGTCTGAAATTACTCTGCTGCTCACTTATCTTACCAGATAGGGTTGGTTCCAACTTCACCCATGGGATATGCCACTGAAACCCACGGTAACATATCTATGCGATTGCCAAATGTGTCGACAATGGCAGGCCGCACCGTTGCGGTCACGGTATTGTCGAAGGCATACAGAAAAGTCGCTGACAGCAGGGCAACATTGACAACAAACCACGCAACACCTGTGATCTTGCGCTCAGTCACAGCACCGGCAGACGCAGACGCAGACGGGCCACTGATAGCGGCAATATGTAAGGGCTTTTCAGCATGGCCACTTGTCGATGAAGCAGCTGTCTGTGTCGGCGGCATGATGCAGGTACACTTCTGGCTAACTCGTCCGTCTGTAGTCGCATCCCAAGGATTTAAGCCTGGGAAGCAGAGTGGGCTGGACTTGACCATGCCAGCTAACCGGCTTGCGAGGAGAATAGAGAGTTTTCCAGGGTAATAGCAGATCGGTACATAATGTAACGGAGTAACTAACTAACAAACTAGTGGACAGCGCTTGTTATCTCCATCACCATAGCCTTGTTATGCCACTTCCGTCCGCAGACGGAAGCGCAGGGAATCGAGAGTTCTCTTGTGGAAGTGTAGATCACAACATATGAGGCATGGACAGCAACTACTAAAGTAGCTAACAACAAGTTACTGGACTGCGCTTTTTATCACATCCTTGTTGAGCCCCACCCCCTTGCGCTAGTCGAGCTGCAGGCGCATCGCAATCAACTGATTGCGGGGATACTCTGTATTACTAGTTGGTGACAGTTTTCTTGTAATTGTGGACAAACACTCGTTCGCAGGGGCTGAAAGGCTAATTTTCCAGTACTAAATGTGCACATCCTGGTCGGGTGTAAGAGTATCTCATTGTAGCCTTATTAAAACAAAGAGATGTGTTCTGTAGTCACAGCGCACAGATCGCCGAGGACACCCGGTTGTTCTGGCCACAGCCTAACTATAACCCGTTACGGTTAGTGCATACTGACCACGATTCAACTTAGTTTAACCTCATCAATTGCGGTTCTTTGTCTCCCAGTTGGCGTCTATGCCGAATTAAGTAGGTGATGTACCGGAGGGCCGATAATGATGATCTTTGCCTTGAAAGGCGCACTTGGAGTCCAACGTCACCGAGGTCAAAGGAAGGCGGGAGCGAGATGAAAGGACTCAGACTGGACAGGGGACCACATCCCCAACGGAAGAAAAGGCACTAGCATGGGTAGTAGTGGCTCTAGACACCTCGCTAAAATCGGGCAGCATTGCGCGGCCGCAAGAATTGAACAGCCTGGCGACGGATCACTCGCACTGCCTGGTCCAACATTGTGATAACCCTCTCTTGCTCGGGCTTAGACGATGTGGGATGGTGGGATAGTTCGACAACGCAGTGAAAGATGATCGGAATGAATGAATATGAATGGCAAATATACTACCCGACAACCGTACACCGATTATTCAGGTCCGAATCACGAATCTCAAATTGTGAAAGTCGTCGCCGAGAAGGAAGGATTTATGCGCAACGCTAACCAAGCATGAGCTCGTGAGTCATCATGTCAACGTCCTCTCGCGAGCAGCCAATGCCCATATCGATTATTCCATGTCCCGTTCAAATACTCAGCCCGCTTACTTGGAGATGTTGTAAATATTTGGTGCTGTCTTTCCTGTGGCTTTTTTTCTATATGCTACTTCCCACGACTTGTTTGTTCTTTGAACCTCCGTTGAGATACTTGAAAACAATCCACTTCGTTATGGAAATTCCGTAGCATATGTTCCAGCAAGGTAAATGATAGGTACATTGTGACTAGGAGAAGCCTTTACAGCAAGAGCTTTCCTGGAGTAAGATGTAGACAATCAAACTGATGCTAAAGAGATAAACTGGATATTTTACTTGTCATTAGTCTTCTAAAAGAATACACAGGGGGCCATGAAGGGGTAATTAAGCTACTTCAGTCACGGCTTGGATGGAACGGAACGTATCGTCTTCTACAATTATTTACTTTGGGTTCGAATAAGCTTCCGCCTTATAACTTGATTTGAACCAGGCTGTCACTTTTATTTCCTTCAGGAAAAGTTGGAAATAAGTTATATCATGCTTGTATAATATATGGAATGAATAACATGATGATTGCTGGACACTATAAAAGTAATAAACTATAGCCAGGGCACCCTAGCTTGACAGAAAACCGAAGTTCCCTTCTGAAAGCGGTTCCATTAAGGTAATACAGTATCCTGGAAGAGAAGCGCGAGAATGCTGCAATATGGGGAAAGCACATTCCTAGACTTACGAACAAAACCCATCAAGTTGTAAGGTACAAGAACAATGAAAGAAAGGATTTGATGCCTGAATTGGATGACCCGCTAATCCCGTTGCCAGCTTCATGCCGTTCGTTTCAACACCATTCAATATCCATACCACAAATTGATCTCCTCGAGACAACAAAATACTTTGTCGCTATATGCCATCATTGACAGCTACCCTGCACCATAAAATAGCCAAGTGGTCTAGGAGGAGAAGGCAGCCTCTGTATAGGTAAAGGAATTATCAATAAAAGTCTTGATTGCGGCAACCTGGTCACTTATAGAAGCGGGTCCGTTCGTTGTCAAGGCGTCGGCGAAATTGTCGGAGGCCGTGTTGAGAGATTGGAGATCGCCAAGAATCAGACTTGCTCCACCTGGAACGGCTGACCAAGCACTCACTTCAGTTCCAAGGGCACCTAATAGGTTCGAAAGGCTTGGGGGTACCGCTTGAAGGCTATTAAGAATAGCGGCTCCAGATTCATCATCCAAAGAGCCGGCGCTGTTGGTATCGGTAGTTGCATGATTCACTGAAGAAATAAGATTCTGAAAATCGGTGTGGATAGCCACAGATCCGGCTAAACCACTAGAGGGGAAAGCATTAACGTCATTTGTAAGAGTCGTGATGCCCGGGACAATTCTTTGGTTTACATCGTTTTGGACTGTGATGGCGTCGCGACGAAGGATAGGGGTAGCGGCAGCAGTTAAAGCCAGAGTGAGAAGTTTGGCGATAAGGACCATCTTTGTTGGTGAAAGCTAATGAATGATAATAGTGCTAAGGTTGTCACAGCCAGGAAGATGCAGTGGAACTAGGAATTCTGAGGGCGTTACTGAGGGCTTCCTTGGATTTTTATATGTTTTGTTGGATTGAACAAAGGTATTGCACCGATATGAGGCAGGTAATAATTACGCATACATAGCGCAGCTGGCATCGTTCTGCATACTCGAACTTACCTAGTATATCACCCCACCTTCTCAAGTGCTCCTAGTCTTCCCAGCCACATCTTGACTCTAATAAGGAAGAAGAATGTAAAGCATTCGCCGCTCTCTGCTGGGACATGTTAGCCTAAGCTCAGGGCTGGTGCAACACGGTACCGTATTTGTCGAGCCTCCACGGGCGGATGTACAGCCAGCCCAGTCCGCGATCTATGTAAACAAGGGATGCGTGTACGGAGCCAAAGAAAATGACACAACATGCCGCTAATGGCAGTGAAGATTAAAGTCCCTGCATCATGCAACAACCTTAATACGCATAGAGTAGGTCGATCGGTCACGCGCATACCTTCTTCCACATTGTTTAAGGGATATCAGATACCAGGTTATGCATGTTTCTAGTTCCTACCAGTAAAAAACCTCGTTATAACTGGCGATGATGATCAGAAGAACAGGCTTACAAAGATACACCGCCTTCCTAGATCATTTGTTTAGGAAAGCCTTGATATTATATAAAATGGACAAGATACTAATACCGGTATATCTTCTAAACAAATCTTTTGTACACGATTCTTCATGCTTTGAAGATATATAACTGTTTATAATACTTTAAATATTAATGATATGGGATAAGTCTTTTTTGTGTGACTCTAGAATCTGACCTTAATAACGCGTCGTCGGGTTAGCAACAAGATGGCAATACAGTAGGTATATTGGGTTTTCATGTATCAGTTAAGTGAAGTGTTTGCCCAAAGCTGCCTCTACCCACTGATCGTTGAGCAAGTTCCTCCCAGCCAACAGCAAGGGTCGTTCGAGGTGGGTTTCCACAGACATAGCTCTGAGTTGATGCAATAGTTTGGCATACGTTTAAAGGCACAAAGAAGGTGGAGATGGTCTGAGTGACTATATTAATGATTCAGGATCCCTCAGTGTCGCCCAAGGACGCCATGTGTATTGCAGAGGTACATGGCCAATCCGGTAAGTCACTGCGGAAGGTGGGGTTCCCCAAACTGCCACTTCGGAAGGCGAACCCAGATAATGTCCGAACCCTATTTAATCCCGGCACTGATTATTATTCCTCATAACTGGGCATACAATGAACGAAGTGGCCTGGGATGTTGAATTGAGCCGCAGGCGCTCCATATCGATAAACACGTCGTCCTCAAACTCAGCCCTGCATGCCTAGAGAGCGGACTCATTCCCATCCCACATCATGAAGATATGCAAACGCCACATTAGCGTGGCCTGAGATCCGGGAGCGCATCTTCGCCTGACTTTAGTGAATAAGTATCTTCGTCAATTGTTACAGATTTGTCGCAAGACTTCAACAGGCTTGATATAGCCGAGATTTTTCGACCGGCATTCCCGGTTGTCCGAAGCTTCGTGGTCCTACTCTTTTCGGCGATGAAAATCTAGCTGATTAGATTTAGCGGGTAGCCAAACCTGCTTCGACCCATGGTAACTATCCGAGCGAGCAAGATATAGTTACTCAAGGCGCTCTGATTGGTGGCTTGCTGCTCCGATGGCTGGGCGCGATGGACCGCCGGCAGTTGTCGAACATTTTAGACAGCTCAAATGCCTCCAATAAGTACCAGTGGCAGCTAATCCTGACTGCAACTCTCGTCTACTCGCTTTGAAGGACTGGCCTTAATGACTACTCTCTCCCTGTGTCCAAATGATAAAGAAGATAAGCATCAATGCAGAGTAGATAGATCTTCACGCAGTCGCCACCCGTGAGCCTAAACGGACTTTGCTCGCTCTCAGAGAAGACAAGTGGAAGACTAATCACCTGCTCTCAGATGGCCTAGACACCTTAACTCCATGGGCACAGGCGGGGATGTCCGGGGCGATCGCCTGGAGTGGAAATCCAGAAGCTGGTTCCAGCTCAAGTCGCACCAATGAATGGCAGCGCAGTGGAAGCGTCAATGAGTGGTTCTGCTGCCGGCTGCGTTTCCGCCACTCACAGTGACTTTTCTTCCGCCACGCGATAAAGACCAACAAAAGAAGATATCTCCATCCTTCCCCTTCTTCTGCCTCTCATGTCTGTTCAAACAAGTCGCAATGTTTCTCGACGGCCAAGTGGCCGCTCTCTCCCTCGATGAGAAGCTCGCGACATCACGCAGTGTACCTCTGCCAGACGATGACTCCCCAGCGGTGTCTCCCTCGCTCGCATGCATCTACCGCCATACCCCGACGCCGACCATCGTCCTCGATTCATCCATGACCATTGTCGAGGTCTCTGATAGTCATCTCGCTTTATCCGGCAAGACGCGCCAATCTATGCTGCATGCGACCGTTCGTGACCTCGACCCAGCTGCCGTACCAGCTCCTAACATCGCTATCCTCTGTGGCGCACTGCGTGCAGCTTGCTCGACCAAGGAAACCCAGATAGTGGAGAGAATTGTGTCCAGCGACAATTCTTTATACAACCTCCGAGTTACTCCCATCTTTGATACATTCACTCTGCTGTACATTGTATTGGAGGCGCACAAGCTTTCCGAGGAGACCGCCAGCGTTAATCATGCCTATACAAACGAAACTTACAAAATCCTCGTGGATACCGTTAAAGAGTACGCCATTTTCATGCTCGATACTCAGGGCAATATCACCACCTGGAATCCCGGCGCTGCAATCATGAAGGGATGGCCAGCAGAGGAGATCCTTGGCAGACATTTCTCTGTCTTTTACAGCCCAGAGGATCGCCTGGCAGGAAAGCCCCTCCGAGGTCTTGCTGTGTGCTTGCGCGAAGGCCGCATGGAAGATGAGGGGTGGAGGTATCGGCGCGATGGCTCGCGATTCTGGGCCAATGTGCTTATCACCCCAATCTACCAGTTCGGGCAGCACGTTGGTTTCGTCAAAGTCACCCGGGACCTTAGTGAGCGCAAAGAAGCCGAGGCCCGCATAATTGCTGCTTTCGAAGAGTCGTCACGCCTAAAGACCGACTTTCTCGCCAATATTAGCCACGAAATCCGGACTCCGATGAACGGGATGAAAATTGCCATGACGATGCTGGCTGACACGAGTTTGTCACCGACACAGCTCGAGCATGCTGCCATCATCCAAGACTGCATGTCTCTCTTGCTTGAGACTGTGAACGATGTGCTTGACTACTCAAAACTCTCATCTGGCTCTTTCTCCTTACATTCCGATGTCGTTGATGTCAGCGATGTGGTCGGAGCCGTTATACGGAATTGTCGCCCATCCTTGAAGAACGGTGTCGAAATGACCACGGACATTGCACCTGACTTTCCCCGAAATCTTCGAGGAGATCCCCTACGATATCGCCAGATCCTGCAGAACTTGGTCGGCAATGCAGTCAAGTTTACCGAGAGCGGCCATATCCGGGTCTCCACAGCGTGCTCTCCGGATGAACAAGAGGAGGGATGTTGCATCGTGCGTACAGAGGTCGTCGACACCGGCATCGGTGTTCCTGACAACGCAATGAATACCCTATTCACACCGTTCACACGCTTTGCCAACTCGACAACTCGACAATACCAGGGGACTGGTTTGGGTCTGTCCATTTGCAAAAGTCTGGCGGAACTCATGGATGGAAAAGTGGGAGATTCTCCAAACCCGGATGGCCAAGGGAGTGTCTTCTGGTTTACTGCCAAACTGGGAGATCGATCAAGTACCCCGTCACTCAAGCCCCGCAGTCCTGCATTAACGCCCGTAGGCCAAGATCTTTGCGATAAAATGCGGGCCATTGCGCCCCACAAACATGTCTTATTGGTTGAGGACAACATGGTCAACCATACCATGATGCTGAAACTCCTTCGCGGCATCGGATTCACGCGAGTGGACGGGGCTTGGAACGGCGCCGAGGCACTTTCTAAGATTAAGAAGAAGCCGCTATCATATAACGTCGTATTGATGGACGTCTCCATGCCCATCATGGATGGCCTTGTCGCGACAGGGCATATCCGCGATATGGGGCTCCAGATGCCGATCATCGCAGTCACCGGTAATGCTATGCAGGGCGACGCCCAGAGCTACATTGCAAAGGGCATGAGCGATTGCATCGGAAAGCCGGTTCACCGAGATCAACTACTGAGTGTTCTGTGGAAGTGGATTGGATCATGATAAGAGATACGGGTGTGAACTTGTCTGTTATTTGCATAAGCGCAGCGCAGAGTACGGCGTACCGGACATATAAATAATTGGTCTTTCCATTTCATATATATTGCTTTTCTCACTGGTCTGGTTTCGGGTTTTCTTTCCATATTCCTTTGTGTTTTGTCCTATTTCTTTCCTGCTTTGTTCACTTAGCCTTTCAACTTCTTGTAATCTTACACACTTACGGTTCGAATATATGATAACATGATTATTTTGAAGCAGAAAATCTTAAGACCCCCTCTTTTGGCATCTGACCATCTAAGAAGTATACCTCCAGTACTATCTGTGATTCTACAAACCCTACGTAGTATAGTTGTTATTTCTCTCTTCTGTGTTCTGCCTCCCCAAACAATTATGCTTCTTACTGGGAACACCTTTCACAATGTTCCTTTTCTCCCAAATACGTCTGCTTCATTCAATTACAAAACCTAACTCTCTTGCATATTCCGCACGTAGTACATTTTCATCGACTCAGACACCATCTGTTCTGCCACGGCTAGTAGTATCTATATCAATGTCTCCTATCTATAGCAGCAACATCCCGTCTATACCGATACCACACAAAGTTCTAAACCGGATCAATAACGACAAATAATATATCTACCCCTATTTACACATCAACACAATCCCAATAATCCTCATGCGTCGACACACCAGTCTGCGTCCAATTCGCCTGTTTCGGGTACCTAGCCAACAACACCCATTTAGCTCCCAATTCCATCCAAGAAAGAAAGGTGATAACTTACGGGCAAATCTTCCGATTATGAAGCAGCGTTGTCGGATCCGCATTATCCTCAAAGTTCGTGGTGACCATATACGACGGCGCATGACTACCCTCTACCCAACTAATAAGCGTAAGGAAAGAGTCATGAACGTAGTTATCGACAACGTTGGCGGGGGTGAAGTTGAAAAAATTCCCAGCTTGGTATGGCCCGGCTAGGTACCATAGGGCGGACATGCAGGTAGGGGTGCCGGTGCAGTGTCTATCTTTTGTTAGTCATGTTTGGGGATTGTCGTGGGATACTGGAGTTGGGAGATGAGGGATTGGGGCTCACTCTAATCCCGGAATCAAGTAAAGCTGATAATGTTGGTCGATGTCGATTCCCTTCTCCAACGCAGCATACGTGGCTTTGTGGTGATAATACACGCTTGAACCCGGTGAGACGACCGAGTCCGACATGCCGTGCCAGTGGAAAAATTTCCCGCCTCGGTTAAAGAAAGGAGACAGGTCGAAGTCGTCTGCGTTTGCGTGGGCGGGATTACGCGCGTCTGCCTCGACGATGAGTTCGTATGTCAGGTCCTGGGCTGTGAGGTTCTTGAAGCCGAGGACGTTTTCGATGTACCATGATTTGGAGTGCTGATTGCCGAAGGTCGTATTCCAGGTGGGTTCGCTGCCGAACCATGCACCGGGGTAGATGAGGTCTTGGTCGAAGGTCGTCCAGTCGGTGTAGATCTTGCGGAGGGTATCTAGTTGTGGTGCGGTCAGGCAGTTGGATGTTTTGTTACTGCTGCAGGCTAGAGTTTCGGGGTTGAAGAAGCAGCCTTGTGGGTTCGATATGATGGAGTCCGTGAGGTTGTCTTGGGGATCGCATTGGCGGAGGACCTCGTCCGTGATGACTGGGTATAATGAGGGTGGGATTGAGGAGTTTGATTGGGGTGCGCCGCCGATAGTTGTCTGCTTGTAGTTGTAAAATGCTTGGTGTGTCATCCACCAGGTTGGCGCGCCCGCCATAGCACCATCGTAGTCTTCGGGGTATGTCTGGATGGACTTCATGACTTGACGGCCTCCGTCGGAGCATCCGGTGATGTAGCTGTATTTGGGTTCCACGTCGTACCAGGCCTTTACGATAGCTTTGGCGGTAAGGGTAAATAGGTGCAGTGCTCTGTGGCTCCAGTCAATGAGACCATTGGGAGTCTCCCAGCCTGAAGCGTGGTCTGGCTCGTCGTGACCGGAGTTGGAGGCGAAGGTGGCAAAGGCGTAGCGCAGGCCTGCACTTGCTACGCCCCATGAAAGTCCAGAGTCGGGGGCTGCCATCCTAGAGGTCGTTACTGAGGAGTCAAGTTTGGGGTGTATAGCGTGTATACATACATGATACTGCCATTGAAGTGGGTAGGAAGAAGTGCTCCCAAGCCCCAAGTCGCGCCCTGTTCATTGGTTCCGTTGACACGGAACGCACATACAGGTGGGATATCGGTGGTAAATGTCGAAGCGCCAACATAGTCAGTGAACTCGTCTAGAGTTTCATTGCTATCAATGTAAAAAGCGTACGGAACACTCAATGTCGTTCCATTGAGCCCCTGAAAGCTTGTTTACAAAGGCCTGCAAGCGACTGGTGGTGCAGTTAGGCGTATTGACTGCCGCGTAGGTGGTGGCGTTCTCGTAGGCGCAAATATCACCTGCGGGCAAACTGCATTTAAATTGCGCACTAACAACGGCTAGAAGTGATACCCATGTCGCAAGGACTAGTGAGCGACCCATGTTGGAGAATATGGATGATCAGCAGTGGTTATGTCTATCCTATTAGCCATGGTGATGGGAAGCAACTTATAGCTGACTTCGTTTCCGGACTTCGTCAAGTCATCTCGGGAGCCTGTCGGGTCTGCCCTGCTCCGAGAAGCAATTGGAAGCCTCATACATAGTGAGCTGTCCGATCGTCTTGCAATGACGCCTGAGGCGTTTCGCAAATCCGTCATTTCCCCTGCAGATCCGAAGCTTAGCACCCACCTCGAGACGAGCCTGTCACAGCTCTATAAAGTACCTTTCAATACTCACGCCATCTTACAGAGATCGCGAGAGGAAATCTGATCTGACAAGTTCCTTGAGACTTGGCAATAAAATGTCGTCTTGGCAGCCTATTCTTTGGGCATAATTCATGGTCCCTTGCTCGCCAGGGTAGTCAATTGCCGGTGCAGAACAGGTCGGGGATAATTGGACATTCCCCACCCGAGGATCGACGAGATGGATCCTCGCCGATTCTCAACGAATCCGCCCCAAGGGCCAACGCGTCGTGTCCACTTGAACCGAGTTTAACTTGCGGAGATTAAACCTCATTGAGCGTAGGCAACATATCTTGTTCAAATCAAGCCTGCGCTATGAAGCTTGGCCTTTCCCTTACCCACCGTCCCTGTTATATCAAGGACGGGTTATCAGTAAGGAAGGAGCCCTGCCACTAGATAACAACCGGGGATCTCTGATCAGGTGTCTCTGGTAGACAATGGACCCCTTAGGTTTACCCCCAACACTGGGCAAGGACTTCAGTGGGTCATGGACTCTGCCCTATTGTGCAGAGACCTTGCGAAACATAACGCAAATACAATGACGTGTGCCACCACTCTATATTGCTTTGGATGGCGTTCACTGCTTAGGCACACTCTGTAGCTGGAAGCAAAGCAGAGAAAAAGGAAGTAAAAGGATACAGTAAAAGTAGAGTGACAAGCATCCAGGCCAGGTCAGGTTAATTGAGGGATTCTAAATCTGCTGCTACGTTGATAATCAGATTAAGAAAGATTCCAATTCTAGGCCTAATATAGATAAAGAGGGAATATCAATCATATTCATCATTCTTATGAATAAGACGTGTCTGCTATACTTATTTAGGTCTTAAACATTTACTTCATCTATTCCGGAACATATACTATTAGCCGCCCGAGGATTACCATAATCCCAAAGCAAGATTAGTCCACGGTTATGCAGCTCTTTTGTTAGTAGTTTATAATTTCCAAGCCCAGATCTGCGAAGCAAAAGGCTGTTCTATAGATATCATAATTCACTTAATCAGATCAAAATAACCTTGAGATTGAGTTAAATTCTAAGCCTTGACTCTATTGGTGATGATAATATCCTTGTTACTACATCATACTGTACATGTGGTCCTGAAGATATTATAGGCTAGATACTTAATAATAGTAGTATTTACCTCACCGCATTTAGCTTTATAACCAAATTCGGAAAGAGGATCAGCAAACCTCTCAAGTCGAAAATGATGAAATAGACTACTTCTATCGTAAGGTTCCCAGACACAAAATTGCAAAGACTCCGACAGTCATGTCTGTATAGAAGACCCAATAAGCCATCAACGATCTACCGAGGCTTCGTAAAGACATATTTGTCACTACCCCCCAAGCTTGGGAAGTGACCTCGACATTTCATGCGGGACTGGGAAGACAAATCATGACATGTTGAGCTAAGATCTCCACCGAGTGCCAGTTCATAGGTATAGTTACCTCTCACACACTGTCATCTTACCTATTAAACATTGTTAAGAGAAGAATACCGGTTGCAATAAGGTGCTCGATGTACTTAAATCAATTGTGCCTGCGCGCCATTTACTTTCTGCGATAGCTTAGATGATATCTTAGTATAAACGGAACCAATAGGCTTTCTCACCGGCTATGTAATAGGGTTTTTGGAGGAGCCAGCTGGCGAGGTTGGATGATCCAGTGGGGTCGATGGCCGCGAGTACGTCTCCGAGGTAAGGTGTTCAAGGATGTAGGTAACTCAAGAGTTTTCGTTCCCAACAATTATATTACTGGCGTGCTGACCCAGGGTGAGCACTGATAGCTCTGAACCCCGGTGCATACCGATTTAGCCCCTCCCAGCCAAGGGTAGTAGGGCCACAAGCGATAACTGCAGCCCCGACAAGTAAGACTTAGGAGAAGGCTCTATCTTGTTATTCAAAAGACTACTGACAGTCTGTCCAGGAACGGCCAAACCAAGATTGTTCTGTCGATCTGCCCCCATCACAGTTCTCTAGGCCACCAGTCTCTCTAGAAGATTGTCCTCCGCTGTAGGATAAGGATGGACCATATGAGACATAGGCAAGTAACGGGTCAACTTCGGCTGTCACTTCAGCTCTCACCCTGATCCTTGTTCGGGAACCGTTCCCTGTCCCGATATTTCCCTCTCCCTTGCCTTCAAAACCTCCAGCCCCCGGTTTCCGCTTTTTTTTTATTTTTTTTTATTTTTATTTTATTTTATTTTTTTTTTTGCCCCTGTCTCCCTGTTCAATGTGCCGTGCGATCCGGTCATCGCTCTTTCCTGGCAGAGCGCCTACCCTGTGACCCCCCTGCCCAGCTAGTCGCACGTCTGAAAATTTGGGATTTATAAAAGTTTTTGCCCCATATTTATCTCCAGCAAATTGTAGCAATCGTGCGAGCGCAAGTCATTTAGCACGCGTTAAGTTATAGTGGCGCGGCAGTGAATGTAACTATACAGGTCATCTCTAACCTCGGAGTTCGTCTACGTTCCATAATCACCGACAAATAGAATGAATGGATTAATTTCGAAGCAATCACATTTCCTCATAAGATATATGTCCACTTGTTTTGACCAAGATGTAGTATGGTTGAGAGGTGGTGATACTTCCTCTTACAACATAGAATAGACTGTCAAATGTACCATAGCAGCAATCACAAGCAAACATAAACACATCTTCCCGTACAATTCCAGACAATAAAGCAAGCTTCCCGTCCCGATCATCTGCGCCGCTTCCCATATCTGCAGGGGTCCTTGCTTGACTGCTGAAAAGATCTCTCCTACCCGTACACCTTGCTGCTGCTGTCGCGATGGCCTATAGATAATCGTCTCGCAGATGGGTGGCAGGAGACTGGCCTGCACCAGAATTAACGCCATATAAGAGGGAAGGAGGAGAAACAACTGGGCAAAGAGCATAAGTGCCGATATCAGGATGTCGGATCTCACGATATACGGCAATCCCTCTATTGTGACGTTCTCGCTCGACGCCGGAGCGAGACGACTATTGAGTAGCCCCGGGAAATGCACCATCACTGCCTCGGCCGTGGAATAAATTAATGTGGGAAGCACAAGAGCTCTCCATCGGCGGAAATCGTGGGGGCTAGGCACGAAGCGCAGCTGGTCGCGCTGAAGGATGGTTTTCGCGGTCCAGAAGAAACGGGTCTCCGCGAGCAGGACCGATGCAACAACATACGCTACCTGACTAGGAAGCAGAATAGTCGATAGGTTAGTCACCAATGAGTGCATCACCCAGTAGGTGCAAGCGGAATAGATGCCATTGAGGAGAAGAGAGAAACCTCCTCTGCGGTAAAGGGCGGCACTAGTTTGGAACAAGTAACGACTTGATGGAGCTAGCTTCTTGTCTGCGACCTTAGACACATTGACCTGCTTCCCCACAGTTTCGAGGATTAAGATAGACATTAAGACATGGCCAATGATGTATCGGACCTATGCTCTGTTAGTTCTTGCGGACAATGATGATTCTCTGTTAGTGGCTTACTAGGATGTCAAGGACAATCCCAACTGAAATTGGTGCTAAAAGTAAACCCCTGTTGAATCGAGCAGGGCCCTTTTGGAAGGATTGATGAGTTCGTGCAAGTAGGGGATAATCTCCTGCGGAATAGATGATGGTATTGAGGAGTTCGCGAAAGATGATTAACAGAGACTGTGGGCTTGGAGTGTATGCCATGATGTATCTAGACAGTGAGCAGAGGCGGATTATTGAAGTTGATGTCTCTGCGCTCATGTGATGGAAGGAGAGTAGGCATTATATTTTGTCTGAAACCGAGAGATTTCATATGTTGCTCCATCTGTCCTATCACAAAAATCGCGCATTC
The DNA here is from genome assembly GCF_003184835.1 of Aspergillus costaricaensis CBS 115574. Taxonomy (NCBI): domain Eukaryota; kingdom Fungi; phylum Ascomycota; class Eurotiomycetes; order Eurotiales; family Aspergillaceae; genus Aspergillus; species Aspergillus costaricensis. The sequence continues at coordinate 1,598,837 of NW_020291801.1, forward strand.
ATGTTGAGAGCACTAACTTGGTGGAGGCTAATTTCGGACTACTACCAAGCTACTACCAAGCTACTACCAAGCTACTGCCAAGCTAATGCCATGTCCACTTTTTCATTTTCAGGGTCTCAGTCGTGGGCACAGAGAATGGCGATCGGAGTAGTCCAGTGAACAGGTATATTGAAGGCCCTATCTACACTATAACTGACTCAGAATATATAATCCTGAATCCCTATGAAGCATTTCACAGTTGCCAATAGACATAGTTCAAGGGAGGAGCTTTTTAGGTGGTAAGCCCATTCCTTTCAGACCCTGGTCGGATTCTGGAAAGGCTGCGAGACATGCTTCTACTAAGCTATGTTAGTGGCCCCACCCAATGTAACCACTACTAAATACATGATGTCCTAATTGTCTTCTGCCAGATTAGTCCGGACTAGAGACTGTTTTGCTGTTGCCTCAAACTAGGTCGTTCGTATGTCACGCTCTTATGATACTAACCCCTTAGTGGTCTCCACGGAAGCACCGTCGTCCATACTAACTTCATGGTTGCTAGTCAAAAACGAGCTTTTTTCGAAATTAAAGCAAGATTAGAATAGGTAGTACCGGCCTGTGAACATCAGGCAAGCACTCATTCATGCTCAAGTACGAGGATCTTGTGCAGTCCGGGGCCTTGTAAATAGAGGTAATTCACCCGCTGGATAGATCGAAAACAAGGACAGCAAGCTATTGTTCGATAATCTCCCGGCTCCGATCTTAATAAGCCTTCTCTTTCTCTGCCTTTTCCGTCTCTTAATCTCCTTCAATAACAATGAGAACTTTTTCGATATGTCTTCTAGCTGGGATGCTACTCGGACGAACCACCCAAGGCCAGCAGCTAAGCTATAGCGACAGCATCCAAGCATTAGCCTTCGGGAATATCGCTACTTCCTCCGTGGAATCCAGGGGCGATGTCTGGCTTAACATCACTGGATTCGCGGGGACAGAACTCCCGCACATCGAGACAGTGGTGGGAATCCACTCCTTGGATAACGCCCGCGAGCTAAATGTGATCGCGAATCTGGCGCAAAGCGCCGCGAGTCAGGCACTCTGGGGCGATGTCGTGTTTCTGTATAACGTCTTCTCGATGAACGCCTATCCTTCAAACGCCAATGTCACAAACGCGCAGATGCAGGCCGGTCTGCTGGACGCTGTGAGCGGCGATAATGGGCCAGAAGAGAGTTTGATCGAGCTCTACGCCAGCACATCGAGCGCCTCGAGTCTGGGAGCGGCGTACCGCGCACTTACCTCCCAAAACAACAACCAGCAACAGAGCACGGCTACCATTTCGTCTCCGGTAGCAGCAGAACCCACATTTACGCCCACTGCTGCCGTTGATAAGCGCGAGATGGACTGGTCCCGCAACCAGATCGTCTGCAGCGCCGCGCACGTTGCTGCGGGTGCCGCTTGTATTGCATTGCTTGGACGGGTTCGGGTTGATGGGAGCTGGAAGACCGGCGGCCCACGCAATATCTGCTACAAGGACTGCTGTATCAGCTGGAGTGCCAATGCCACCTTCCAGATAGAGAACCTCTATAATGATGCCCAACGCTGTTATAATGCCTGCTTGACCGTGACCGGGGAGGTAAGCTGCGAGGCTTACAATGGTAGTCTGCAGGGAACCCTTGTCAACCAGTGCTTGAGTAACCGGCCGAATGGATGCGCTTAGATTGGTGCGAGAGCCGTGGGGTTTTATTTGAAAAAGCGAAGTAAGGAGAGGGTCACGCCAGAGTGGTAGATATGCAGTGGAAGGTAGAGCTTATGACAGCTTGGAAGGCTCAGGAGACTGGGGTGTTGGCCTGACATAGCAGACATGAGATAGCGTTCGCGATGGATCAGGGACGGGTGGATGCCGGAGGAAATATGTCACTACTGTATCTTTTCTAGATTCGTTAACTATACATACAGCACGAATTTAGATAGGGGCTTGGTGGAAATAGCGAGGTATTGTGATTTTTTTGGTGTAATCGTACTGTGTATTTCGCTGGGTTCGACGTAATATTGTCTAATCGGTCCGCGCGGAAGCATCTCCAACTTTCGGCATCTTTGATCCTCAATCTTGCTGAAATGTTATGATATCCTCTCGGAATATATCTGATGTCATGCTCAATCCCAGTCGTTAATCTTCACCATAGCATTAATGAGGCGCCTTTATGCCTTCGATTTTTCTAGCAAACTGTACATTAGGGCAGTTCTCTGGGTCAAAGAGACACTCTCGCAATTGGTGGCTAGCATTCCTTGTCAAAGAGAAAGAAAGATGAAAAAAAAAAAAAAAAAAAAAAAAATTAAAAAAAAAAAAAAAAAAAAAAAAAATAATCATCTCCCAGCAGATCATTAAGGGGGCCGTCCTTACATGATTCGCTAAGTTTCACGATAACAACTCAATACTTAGCCCCTCAATCTAATGCGACCCTGACTACTCAATAACTGCTATGTGCTAACG